>NC_090713.1:7024360-7348846 GCF_040954835.1 Lepisosteus oculatus
TCCTCTGCTTTGATCTAAATCTAAACAGGAACTAAACAAGTTCAGCATTGAAGTTCATCAAAGTTCTGCATACATATATGTCCGACATATTGTTTAGAGGCAGGTCATTCCTCTTCACTATGCCTCTCCTGGTGTAAATCAGGGATGGTTTAATGTTTTAGGCAGAAAATGTTAGACATTTGAGACATTTGCATTTTTACATTATGCATGTAGATACAGTAGCTGAGTCTTTGCAGTAAGACTATTGTAGCAGTTCCTGTGTCCCGAGGAAGCAGTGATTCCATGAGGAAGTCATGAAGATAGTGAAGATTAGAAATGTGCAGATTAGAAGAGGTTTTGTGGGGAACAGACCTCACACTAACCCACAGACACCATGTGCATAATGTCCTTTCATTTAGTATGGACTGGTGGTCAAGACGTGACAACACATTTTTACGCTTTCTTTTTTTAAAGAGTAATTGCCTTGTATAAGCATGTCCAATTTTTAACATATCTTAATAAAAAACACCCAGATCCCAGGTGTCTCACAGTAGCATCTGTGATCTGTCTGTAGAAGCAGAGTTAATTGCATTCTATTTTACATAAACAACAAATGTCACATGATAAAATAGATAGCTAGTCATGCTAAAAATATAGAATTTGTTAATTATATTTATTATCTGTAATGTTAATTAACATTATTTTATTTGTAACTTTCACTTTCATAGCCTATTCATTTTAATACTTAAATACATCTACACATCCTTTCTGTGTGTTTATTACACAACTTTTATAAATGTTGTGTTTTAGCAGCTCTGCAGCTGTTCTCAACCTCAGTCCTCTGTGATTCCTGTTGATGAGCCAGAGCAGCTCCTGTAGAGCTGAGGGAGGTTTTTGTACAGACATGTATCACTGTGTGAATGGAAAACTATAACCACTCTGCCCACAGTAATAATCTCCTGCATCTTCAGCCTGGACTCCAGTGATTGTCAGTGTAAAGGCTGTTCCAGACCCACTGCCAGTGAATCGATCAGAAACCCCAGACTGACGGTTTGTTGCCAAATAAACCAGGAGTTGTGGAGCCTGACCAGGTTTCTGCAGGTACCAGTGCAGGTAGCTGGTACTACCACTGGTAACAGAGCTGCTGGCTGTACAGCTGATAGAGACAGAGCTTCCTGGGAGAACAGACTGAGCTGGAGGCTGAGTCAGAACAATCTGCCCACTGGACTCTGGAGGTAAAATAGCAACAAGAATTATTAATACATACTTTTTATAAATATTTGTATATACAGTATACACATTTGTTAAAGTTCTTTAAATTGTAGGTTTATTCTAATTTTTTTCTAAGTTCTTTCACAGTTTGGTTAATATTGTGAAATTAATGTTAATAAAATAAAAATAGTAGAATTAGAGAAGTATTTTATTTAATCCTCACCTTGAGCAAAGAGCCCCACTGTCCCCAGCAGTAGAATCAGTGGCATCATTGTCTTGTGTGTGTCAGTGACTCTGAAAGGGCTGAACAGTGACTGATCCACACTATGAGTCTTAAAGTGTCTGGAGCAGTGAGGCGGCACAGGTATGCAAAGCTTCTTCCTGTATACAAATCCTGTCACAGACAGTTAGAAAAGGCCTGAGATGGGAGAACAGGTGCAATCTGCAAGGGTTGGGTCTTTTGTTATGTGTATATAATATGTAGTGCATGAACTACTGGATCAGTACTCTAACGTTAGAGCCCTACCACATTTAGGCTATGCATATACGCCTCTTAAAAACAACAACTTTTTCTCTAAACATTCTGAAAGCACTGATCCAGCAGAGACTCGCCTTCCCCTGGAAGTCCTCTTGCCAGCACTTGGGGATCCCAGTCCTCCGCTGGCCTTGCTACAGAACCTGCTATTCCTCTGTCTGTTTATTCCCAGTGAACTCTCCCCAGTGACCCTGCTGTCTACTTTCCACACAGCTCCTCTCGCACTGGTCTCCCCACCTTCTCCACAGACAGGTCCCAGTCTGCAGACTGCAGCCTTCACTCGCTCCCAGCCCAGCCAGCCCACACATCTCTTGCTCTCTGCTTTCTGCTCACTGTCTCACCTCCATCTCATCTCTCTGATCTCCCAAAGATCCCTGCAGTCCTGCGCTTGGGGCTCAACCTGTCATTTCACTGCAGGGCTTAATAGCGGCTGCAGCATAACATATATGGTGTACAACTTATTGATACAACACCAGAACATGCATAATCAATTTTAATAGAATATATTTGTGAAATGATCTGCTGTGATAGGAAAAAATATATAATTCACTCAGGGATTACCCAGTTAAAAGTTAATTATATCAGAGTTAATATATATATATATTTCACATACATTAACACTAATGACATTATATCTCATAACATAGATCGACTTTAAAGTGTTATTGTCAACCTTGTTATGGCAACCATGGAAGTATCAGCCTCGGACAGTTAAATCACATTTATCACACACAAGTAAATGTGCTTTTACTATAATTAACTATTAAACGTGTCAAGACACTTTTTGGCATTCATACATTTTTTTTGTGCCTAAACTTCCTGAAGGTCTTATCATGGAAAGGTGATCCATTTGTAGGACATTGCAAAGATGTAATTTTGTGGTTGGGAATCTTCCAGGATGTTCCACTTTATATTTACTATTCATACAAGAAGCTTGGAGATTGCAGTTCAGGTGGGATTTAATAGGACTTTAGGGATATGTGTTCAAATCCTGTGGTGATTCATATGACTATTACTATATGATGATTGGAAAGTGTTGTGAAATGCTGTGTCTTTTTTCAATTAGTTCCTTCTCTTTAGTGTTCTGTCTGTCCCTCTTTTCCAAGTGTGGGCCAGACTCAGTACATCCTTTCTGACTGTATGATGATTGATGAGCATCTAGGTTTCTAGACACTGTATGATTCTATATGTGATGTTTCCACAGCAACCTGCCTGACTGGTGGAACTAGCCAACTCCACAGCGCCCCCGCGAGGATGGGACAAACAACTGGTACTAACAACCAGACCCAGACACCTCTGTGTTCCTGAGCTGATAAAACTGCAGGTGAATTTCTTTGGTTTCTTCTAAAGAATAAGAAATAAAAACAGTCTGGTGACCAGCAGTGCTTCAGTTGTACCAGGAGAAATAATCTTACAGTGCATCTTTGAAGTATTCGGCTATAAACACTGGAGGTGTTTAAAGGACACTTTAAACAAATATAAAAATTAGGGCTTTTCAAAATATTTTCCCGAAGAGCTACAGTCTAGTAGCTTGAGCTCCCTTGTAAGTGAAGGGGATAAAATTCATCAGCAGTACAGTGTAACATGACAAAGTGGTGAGGAGACTTCAGTATTAGAGAGCTGTGATATACAGTTCAATAAATATTATTAAGCTGACAAAAGCTCACAAGTCATTCTGAGAGCACTGTGAGTAAAAACACAGTTTATAGGAATGATTATTTGAGTTATGGCATTGCTGCCTGTCAGTGCTGGGCCCCTGGATTCAATTTCCAAGGTGCAAACTTCCCTGTGTTTGAATGGATTTTGTCCACATGCTCTGGTGTCCTGCCACAGTCTACATTGAGCCCAGTGCGTGCGTGTGTGCGTGCGAGTCTATCAACCCTGCAATGAACTGGATTTTCATCCAGAGTGTATCCTGCCTTAAACCCATTGCAAATAAAACATATACCATTATATTGTAGTCTGTAAAGATCTGTTCCTTCTGATTTTTCTTTCTGTTCTTGTATCTATCAATTTTGTATCTCTATTGTTTAAAGCACAGAAAATTCCTAAGAACCTGAAAGATTTGTTTTCCATTAAAGTTTTCTCTAAGTTTTCAACACCGTACTGGATAAAGTGGTTAGAAAATGGATGGATGGATTTCTGGTGAGATGGCAGAGGTGATCCACCCTTACGCTCAAAATGATTGAAATGAGGAATAATATAATCACAGTTCTTTGACTGCTGTGACGGTGTTAAATGATCTCTTATTGGAGTAAAATAAACTTGTAAGAGCATCTGCAGTAGGTCCCAGCTGCAGCAGTGCAGTCGCTGTACAGTCCTGCTGAGGGAGGTTTTTGTACAGCTGTGTAACACTGTGTGAACACATAGGTACTGCTTGGATAGTGGAAACTCTGACAGTAGTAATCTGCTGCATCTTCAGCATGGACTCCTGTGATGGTCAGAGTGAAGTCAGTCCCAGATCCACTGCCACTGAAACGGTCTGGGATCCCAGTATAACGATTAGTTGCACCATAGATCAGGAGTTTAGGAGCTTTCCCAGCTTTCTGTTGGTACCAATGGAGGTAGTTGTTATTATACACTGCAGGACTGGTCTTACAGCTCACAGTGACTGTCTGTCCATAGAGAACAGATATCACTGCTGGAGTCTGAGTCACAGTAATCTGTCCACTGGATTCTGCAAACAAGACAAAACACAGTAAATGCAGGAATTTAATGATGAGTTATTTAATTTCTTTTAGCTATTTTACACTTTTCAGTAAAGTTTGTTAACATTATATGCTAAAAGCTATATACTTCAAAGACATTAAAAAACTATGTTTAATTTAACACCTAAATTATGTTAGTGTTAAATTATACCCTGAACAGAAATGAGGAGAATCCAGATGAAGATGGTGATGAAGGTCATTGTTGCTGTAGGTTCTGTTGACATGAAGGGCAGCTCTCAGTCATTAAGTGTTAAACTCACAGGGCTATAAACACTCCCAGAGCACTGAAGCATGGGCTGCCAATGCAAAGTGTCTCTTCTATGCAAATTGTCTTCCTGGGTTCAGCAGCACTTGTAGCCAGTCAGTGCTGGAAACACAGGCTCAGTTGTGTGTGTTGTGACAGAGCAAGATGAGCAGTTTAGCATGAACACTCCCAGGACAGCAGGACTAGACTTATAAAGCTAGACAGCTTTATTAGTAGCAGAGGATGAGACAATCAGCTGAGCCCTTATTCCACTCAACACAGCTGGAATGGAGTGGAGTGTGGAGAATCTGGTTACAGAAGCACTTGGCTCTGTGTGTTCAGACATAAGTTAATTTCTTCTTAATGTTCAGCAACACAAGTCCCTCCTTAATTCCAGCACTTTGTGTGTAAGGCTGGAGAGAGAGACTTTGACATTGATCTCTGACTTCAGGGAGAGACTCTGGAGGAGTGTGCCCTCTGGTGGCACCAAAGTCTTGTTTTCAATGAAAATACATTAATTGGAACCTCTTCTACATAGATACTGTACATACTTATATACTTCTATACTTATATTATCTATACATACTTGTCTTTTCACCTGAAAACGCAGCATGAAAAATCATTCCTATCCATTGTGTTTCAAAATGGAACTTATGCCTCTCTTGACTCCTTAGATTAAATTATTAAAGCAGGTACAAGCTATACAGAGACACAAGAAAGTTTACAAATGAGGAGGCTAGTGGGCCCATCTTGCTTTCTTGGTTTCAATCACCTAATTAGAAGGCTGTGGGTTGAAATTCCAGCTAGACCACTGCTGTTGTGTCCTTTTAGAATGAACTTCATCTAATTTGCTCCAATAAAACACTAGGCTGGATCAATGGGCTGCCTTAGTTAATTGGTGATTATTGATGATCAAAGGTGTTCATCCTGTCTCTTCTTGAATGGAATCACCTTCTATATCACAGGTGTGACAGCTTGTTCCAAGCATCTACATTTCTGTGTGTAAAGTGATACCTCATGTTCTTGATCATATATAAGCTCTTTCCACTCCTATTGCTTTCCCCAAATCCAACCTTGATCCAGGTATTGAAATCAGATATCTGATAAACTTAGATCCTTTCAAGATGTTAAATTTTCAATCAGTCTTGATTCCTCTCCTATGTTCTGTTTTCACTGTGAATAATGTCTGCAGTGCATTTGACTTAATTCAACATGTTTTGTACAATATTTCACCAGAAGTGACTTTACTGTCACAAACTGGACTAGGGGATGGTGTTCTTAAAGAACAACAAGGTTGGCTAACTGGAGCAGAACCCTTGCAGAAAGAGCTTGAGAAAGCAAAACCTGCCTTTTTTGTTTTGTGAATGTACTTTATGTCATGGTTGTGGTTCAGCAATCCATCCCAGGTTTGTTGTAAGACCCTATGTGAGGCAATAGAATACGGAAGAGACAGGAGGTGGACTTCAGCGAAGATAAACAGGGTTTATTGGTGATACTATTGAACAGTGACAGTACGTGAACAGGTGCACAAGGGAACAATCAAAGGCAACCAAGTCAAGCAGGTCCACACATAGGTCAGGGCACAGTCCAAAACTTTGATATTGGAGATCCATCCAGAGACAAGGACAAGGGTCAAATCCCCGGGAAGGGGGAGCACAAACACAGGAACATCAAGGGATCCTCCAGGCACCGGGCTCAGAGATCGGGGATGTCAGGGATGAAGCCCTCAGGCAAGCCATAGCCTGGTAATAACCAAGCCTCTAGATATCCACAGTCCAGTGCTGAGCCCCAAGCCCTGGAGAACATACAAACAATCACACTGAATTAATGACAAGAGAGTAGTGGAGTGCCCTCTAGAGGAGGGATGTCAACTGTGACACTTTATGTACATTTTCCTAAGCTCAATACATTTTTCCATCTCCGGAAATCCAAAACCTTGAAAAACATCTGAGAGCCAAAAAGCCCCTCTTAGCTCCAGTTGTGTTTCCTGCTTTTAATGATTTCTTTTCCATGCTCTTCCCCTTGAAGCAGCTCCTTGGTTGGCCACATTAAAATCAAGTATCATCCTGGTTTCAAGCAAGATATAATCATATTAAAAAAAGAGATGTACTGTAGCTCCTGCAATCTCTATAACTGGCTAGTACCACATTTGAGAATGAAATTGCATAGAAATAGCATGTCTTTGGCTCCTCTCTATAATATTTGCAGATTTTCATGAACATATCTACAGTACTATAATAATAGAGGATCTTCTACAGTGAATGCTATGAAACAACCACATGATAATATAGAAGAAATTTGATATCATTTTTACAGAGAGGAATTCCACATTTTCTGCTGAAATGAGGTTAGAATATTCACAACTGGTCAGCAATGCCTAACAGCTTTCTCAATTTAGAGAGTTTCTCCCCAGGAAGGAATTTTCTGTAGTCATTCCTTCTCAAATACAATGAGATTTGTAAATTTGCTTTCTGTTCCAAAAAGTTCAAATGTCATTATAGAGATTAGTAATAGATTACAGATCTGTATGTGTTTTGGAGTTTCATTGTGGCACCTGAAATGTAACCTATTGAATCTGCAGTAGGAGAATCCTCTTGTGGGCATGTCTGATACCTTGTCCATCTCCAAAGCTGGCGTGTTCAAAAATGTCATTCCAATTGTGGGCATTTTTCTAATAGTGTCCCTCCCTAAAGTAGGTGTGTCAGATATAGGGTCACTCCTTCTATGGGTGTGTCTGATACCACATCACTCCCACCTGTCTGTTCATCTTCAAATGATCAACTAGTAAGAGCTGTTCAATCAGAATTAATAGTTGGCAAATTGAGGGCAGGCCGCCTTAAGACCTACGTGCTGATGCTGCACAACTGAAGTCTGATAAAAGTCTGAACAAGCAATAATATCTGTGGTTATGAACACGCACTGGAGGTGCAGAGCTCAGTTGGAATGAAAACCAGCAGGCTGTGTTCCTGCAGTCCCAGAGCTGGGAGCCACTGCTCTGATTTATTTTCATACCCAGGGCAATGTGAGAATGACGGACTTGCCCCCATGGATCCCTTCCTTCTCCCAGAATTGCTCCTTGAAGAGCAGGAAGAGTTCAGTCCAGCTGTGGTAGTGGACACTCCGCAGGGCCTCTTCCTTGTGCAGGGAGAGAGGGGGGTTAAATCTGATTTATATGGGGGTCCCATAACATGGAATCCAGGCACAGAGAAACAAGACCTATGGGTGCAATGAGGCTGTTAAAGATGGAACTGTAACAGTGGTCTATAGGTCATAAGATGAACCCTAGAGCTGGAACAGGTCAGCTGGTGAGCAGCAGGCAGGAGCAGCAAACAGGCAAAGCACAGACCAGAACTGAAGTCAGGAAACAATTGCAGCTCTGAACTGGAGAGACACATCAAAGGAACAAGGAAACATCTGATGGTTTAGGACTAGAGAAGCAACCCAGGTACACAGTTAAGTGAAACTCAAGGAAAATGCAAAGCCAGAGTTGAGACAAATCGGGTCAATAGTCCAAGGAGAAACACAGACACAATCAGGAACAAGGCAGTGTCTCAGAAATGAAGCTCTATACTGGAGCCCTGAGCAGAGCTCAGTCAGACTTTAAACAGCCTGCTTCACCAGGAGATGGGGAGGACGTGGTGATCCACAGGTGAAGCCGGCTTCCTGTCTGACTGCATTTCCACAGCAACCAGAACTAGTCAACTCCACAGCGCCCCCATGAAGACAGGAGAGACAACTGGTACATTGTACTAGCAGCTAGACCCAGACATCACAGTGTTCCTGAGCTGATAAAACTGAAGGAGAATTTCTTTAGTTTCTTCTAAAGTTTAAGAAATAAAAACTATCCAAATCCAACTATCTTTAAAACAGACCAGTGGTGTTTCATTAGTACCAGGAGATATAATCTTACACTTACAATGTATCTTTGAAGTATTCAACTGTAAACAGAGGATGATAAAGACTTTAAAGAAAACGTTTTTTTTCCAAATAAAAAGCTCTACAGTCTGGTACTGAGCTCACGTGTCATTCTGTGAGCAGTGTGATTCAAAATACAGTTTGTAGGAATGATTTCTTGAGTTCTGGCATTTCTGCCTGGTAGCGCTGGGGCCCTGGATTTAATTCCCTGGGTGCTAACTGTGTGGAGTTTGCATGTTCTCCCTGTGTTTGGTGGGCTTCGTCCAGGTGCACTGGTCTCCTCCCACAGTCCAAAGACATGCTGGTAGAATTACTGCCTACTGAGGAAATTTACCCCACTGTGAGTGTGTGTGTTTGTCTGCCCTGCAATGGACTGGCTTCACATCCAGAGTGTATCCTGCCTTTTGCACCCTTTGCTATTAATTCAAATAATGAAGCATCATATTGTATTTTGGATATATGTGTTACTTATGTTTTTCTTTCTCTTCCTGTATCTATGTTTTTTTTTGTATCTTTATTATTTCAAACACGACACTTCTCAGGTGCAGGAAAATAAAACCCCTTGGATATCAGAGATGGCACATGTGATCAATATCTCTCTCCCCTGCCTCACAGTCAAAATGATTCAAAAGATAAATAATTTAATCACAGTTCTTTGAATACTGTAACTTTGTTAAAAGGTCTCTTGTAGTACTAAAATAAATATGTAAGTGCACCTGCAGTACTGTAGGTCTCAGCTGCAGCAGTGCAGTTGCTGTGCAGCCCTGCTGAGGGAGGTTTTTGTACGGCTGTGTAACACTGTGTGAACAGATTTTTACTGTTGATGTAGTGGAAACCCTGACAGTAATAATCTGCTGCATCTTCAGCCTGGACTCCTGTGATGGTCAGAGTGAAGTCAGTCCCAGATCCACTGCCGCTGAAACGCTCTGGGATACCAGTATAACGGGAAGATGCATCATAGATCAGGAGTTTTGGAGCTTCTCCAGCTTTCTGTTGGTACCAGGCTAGGCGGTTATTACCATACACTGCAGGACTGGTCTTACAGCTCACAGTGACTGTCTGTCCAGAGAGAACAGATTTTACTTCTGGTGTCTGAGTCACAGTAACCTGTCCACTGGATTCTGGAAACAAGACAAAACACAGGAAATGCAGGAATTCAAGAACTAGAATGCTTTAATTTATTTTAGCTATTTTTACATTTCTGTAAAGCTTGTACATAATACGCTAACAGACACATCTTCCATCACAAATTAAAAATATGTTTAAGACAACAACTAGCTAAGTATTAAATTGTACCCTGAACAAAGATGAGGAGAGTCCAGATGAAGATGGTGATGAAAGTCATTGTTGCTGTAGGTTCTGTTGCCATGAAGGGCAGCTCTCAGTCATGAAGTGTTAAACTCACAGGGCTATAAACACTCCCAGAGCACTGAACCATGTGCTGCCAATGCAAAGTGTCTCCTCTATGCAAATTGTCTTTCTGTGTCTGTAGAAAATGGAGAAGAGCAGCTGCTGTAGTTGTTAATTAAAACAGTGTGGCTCTGGTATGCAAAGCACTTTATTCTCCTGTATATAAATCCTACCTCTGCCATTGTGATCTGAGCAGTGAGCAGAGGTAGGAGTTGAAAATAGACGGATAGTTTTCCTCTGTTCTGTATCATTCAATAGTCACATTTTTTTTGAAAGATGAGATAGAGGGGCTTTCTGTCTGATCCCTGACTGAATTTAAGAGAGACATTGAGCAACAGGAGACCCCAGTAGGTGAGGGCCAGGGAGAGATCACATCATCTCACTCTTTACAATATCTCCCTCTGCTGGGGACTGTGGGGAGCGCATTATCATTGCAACCCTGCTCTCCTCATGATCTCAACCCAGGAGGAGGAATTTCTCACACAGCCTGCTCTCAGCCTCCAGGGGACAGCAGCTCCCTGTAGAAGAGAGCAGGGACTTGTAGCCTTCAGTCAACAGCAAAGGGAGGCTACGCTGAGGGGGCTGTACTTTCCACTTGCTGGAGGGTAGATTTCACACTTTCACACACCGGTCTGATGTTTTGTTATATACAGAAAATTCAAGGTGGGGGTTGGTGTTGGGTTTTGAAGAGCCTCGAGAGGAAAGATTTGCTTTAATAAAAACTCCTTGCACTGTAATTATTCTGTAATTTCAAGTTTTAATGTTCGGAGGCCGCATGATCCTCATGTCATGAACCCTATTCCAGTGTGCACCTCTGTCCGTCAACACCTGCGCACTAGTTAAGCTATTATCACTTCTCACACCTTTTCCTATTTATACCCTCTCACTCCTCTCAGTCCCCGCTCACTGTTGAGCTCGACTTTTGACTTTCTCTTATGCACATAACTTTCTGACCTGACTTCTGGATACCCAACCCCGTTCAATCTTTGGCTTCGACTTCGTCTCTGTCTAGCGTCTTTTGGATTTGGATACTCTCGACCTGACACTCAGGAAACCCGACCCAGCCTTCCTACCCCGACCTCATATTCTTCCTTTTGCTCCTGGGATTTGGACGCCAAACTCATTCAAACTACTCTCTCATCACCCCATAGGGTCAGAGCAGTTATTCTCACATGTCCCTATTGACAACATTGACACCGCAGGTATTTACAGTAGGTTGAAGCAGATATTTTTTTATAGCCAATCACATTATAAATCATAATTCAGCAACAATGATTTTATACAAAGTTGCAGCTTTTTTATTATATCAGTGTTATTTAGTTAGCAGGGTATTTTTTTAATCAATGCGTTTTTCCTTGTTCCCGTCAGCTTGTAATGCTCTAATTGTCTTTATGCTTTCTCTAAGGAATGTAACTACTTAATGTTTGTACAGTATCTTGTGACAGATGGATCTTGTGGTAGTTTAGGAATAATCTCTACGAAAAAGATTACTTTAAGCCTGTCTGTTGAATCTGTCTGTACCGATCACAGCAGAACAAAAGAGATGTGCTGAAGTCAGAGGAACTAATCTAGAATAAACTGTGGCAAAGAGTGAAAGATGAACACAAAGCTTAACAAAGCAGAAAAATGTTCAAAATACTGTAGATACATACAGTATGTGATCTTTCAGAAAGTGTTTTTATTTAATAGAATACGGAAATTATAATATCTCTGCTTTCCCAGGAAATGGAGGTATTAGTAATGTAAAATGAGGACTTAGACATCCTACCAAGTATTTTACTTGCTGTAATTACACATACAGTACAGTACTGTAGCGATAATATTTTACTGCATTCAATGGGTAGAAAAAAGCTATTATTCTTGGAAAAAAATTGGAGTACTTCAGATTGTGTATGACTCTTCCAGGCTGTATTAAGATTAATGTAGTTTTGAAGCTGAGGTAACCAACTGCAATTCTTTGTGCTGGAAGTGACTCAGCAGAGTTACCAGCAGTGGCAGGAAATGGCAGGAGAATTGAAGGAGAGTCTTTAGTCTGTTCACTTGTATTTCAGATGCAGTTCTGTATATACTGTACAGTACCTTATTATACACAACTAAGACTCACATCACATACATTACAATCCACAGGGAGTTATGGGATAAATAAACCTTTACAGTTTTGCATTTAGATAAAGAAATAAAGATTACCTTTAAAAGTAATATGTGTCATTGGATTTCTTGTTCAATTAGCAGGAAAATATTGTGATTGCACAAAGACATAGTAAAATACAACAGAAATGCCGACAGTGGAGCACGGAAGTGTACGGAGGCTTATTATTATAAAATATCTCATTTATGCGAGATAGCATTGCAGAAAAGTATCTCGTATATGAGAGGCATGTATTGCGTTTACACACAAGTGTATTTGTGGACAATGGTGCCTACTATATTAATACTGTATATTGCACTGTACTGCATATTGTAACGAGACGGGGTCAGGGAGGTTGGAGACAGGAACTCGGGCTCATTTAAAACCACAGCGCTTTATAGTTGGACGTGCGTCCGGCTCAGCACCACCAACAGAGAAAGGGAATAAAGAGAGAAACAGGGTAGAACACACTGGGGTCATTTCACGTACAGTACGTGGTATAGAGTGATAAGTGGGTACAGATATAGAAGGGGCTGGAAAACCGGGATAACTATTTACAGGGACTCCGACAGCCTATCTAGGGTGTACACCCGTTCAGAATGGTCAGCGGCTGTCCTAGTCCCCGCCCTGACCACTACCCCCGTCCTGCCCCTCGCCGCGCACCCCAGCCGTGCGCTCTTCGGCCGCAACGCCAGGCGAGGACGCCACAATATTGTAACGCAACGGGGGCTCAGGCGGGCACCCTTGCCGCATCTGTTCGGCCCCATCCCGACAGGAGGCTCGAACCCGGGACTTCCGCGTCTCTCTGCAGCGACCTAGCCCCGTGAGCTAAAGAGAGATCTCTCCACAGCCCAGTAGCTGTGGTCCTGCTATCACAGGGAAGGGCGGTGACGTCACCCGCTCTGGTACGCCGACTCTTACACACACTGCTTGTCGGCCGTAAGCGTTACAATATGAAATAATATTGTCCCCTGCAAAGTACTGTAGCATTGACTTAAACAACAGCAGAATATTTCCACTCTCCTCTTTTCGGGAAAAAATAAAATAAAGTAACACGTGTTCTGTCTTTTGTATACATGAAGTATAACGCCGTGTCAGTAAATACGGAAGCGCATTGCTGCCACCAAGGGTAAAATAATCGCCCTTTCTACGAGATTACAAGATAGCAATGATTACTTCAGTGTATACACAACCTGTTGTGTTGTTCACTGAACGCATATAGAAGCTACCGCTTAGAGCTTGGCTGGCACTTTCGGTTTAATGATCGTGTCAATGTCCGACGCTGCAGAATTAGTACGGATTTACTTCCGGCTGGGGTTTAGTCATAATGAAGTCTTGCAATTGTGAGCAAATATGAACAGAATCATTATAAGCATTAGGACCACGTGTGTGGGATTTAGAGATCAAAGCAATGATGGCTCCGTTATGAACAGTTACACGTGCAATCAGCTCCACTGCTTAAAACTGTAAGTCCGCACGGAGCGATAGAGGTATTACAGTATATGGCGATCGTGCTGTCCCATGATCACATAGAGTACGCGAGAATTACTATCTCGTACGAGAAAATTCCTTATCGAGGATTTTGTTTTCCTTAGTGGCAGCAATGCGCTTCCGTAAGAAAGCATTCCCAGGCTAAACGCGTATCGTTTTCGCCGTTTCTGTGAGAAGAGACGTCACGGCTTTCCAAACTTTCAGTATGTTCTTCTTGATGTGAAGCTGCAGAAACATGTCCTGTACATAGGTTGTAGATTGCCTCCTCTTTAAACATTGAACGCAATACGTTCACTTGACTTGATAGTAAGACTTATGCCAAGTGTTATCGCTGGAAACATTAAACGGAACGCCAGCTGTGTGCAAGCTGTAATACAGGTTGTGTGCCGTCCTGGAATTCTTTTTCTTTTTCAAAAAGTTTTTGTTTGGCATTACCCTGTCTCTGTACACATGCACATCCGTGCAAACGGACACAGTAATATTGTTTCTTCTCCCATCAAAATGCACTTTTCCTACATTTTGCTGTGTGAATCCAAATTCAAATCATTTGATGTCAGCATACTGTAGTCTGTAAGCTTTTAATAATTATTATAATTGCTTACACTTATACTGTTCTGTATAATTATAAGTTCTTTGTAAAAGGCTGCACAGGGATTACTGTATTATTAGTCAACAGAGGGCAGCACTGAAAACTGAATTGAGAGTCAGTTTCAGCTGGCAAACGTTGCTGCTCTTCTTCCTGATGTGACTCTTGTCTCAGTGTAATTACCGCATTACTGACACTAGAGGGCAGCACTGAACACTGAATTGAGAGTCTCAGTTTTTCCCCAAAAAACACTGTTCTGCTCCTCTTACTGTGACACTTGTCTCAGTGTGTGAGAACAGTGCTGCTCTTTCATTTCACCCTACCTGTCCAACAGATTGTTTCATCCTATCAATACAGCCTCTCCTAAGAATCCAGTCTGCCTGATATTGAGATACCTCACCTGTGAACCTGTCTGAGATGCTTTGCTGCCTCACACTTCTTCTTTGTACTTCGGGATGTTCACCAGTTTCAATCTGTTTCATCAGTTTCTGTATATGATGCACTGAAAGTATTGATGTAAGACCAGCATTTGAATCTGCAGTGCAATAATTATACTTTAAAGATTACAGTTGAGAGGGTATCTCTAGTGTCAGTAATATGGTAATTACACTGAGACAAGAGTCACATCAGTAAGCAGAGCAGCAGCGTTTGCTAGCAGAGACGAGACTCTCAATTCAGTTTTCAGTTTTCAGTGCTGCCCTCTGTTGACTAATAATACAGTAATCCCTGTGCAGCTTTTACAAAAAAAACATACAGAACAGTGTTGTGTGCAAAACTCTTAATACAATGATTCAAATGACTCAAACGAGGAGCAACAATTCTATAATTCTATAAAAACTGTAACTTTTAATGATTCAAACAAAAAAGGAAAATGGTCACTTTTAAATTGGCTCCTCAAGCAGAATAATTTGCTCTAAAGTGCAGTTTACTGTACATCAGTCACACTTTGTGCACATCTATCACAGAACCAGACAGAAATTTGAATATAGTAACACAAGTCAAGATAAACATACAAATACAATTAATCCACATCTCTCTTATTGGCCTATTTAGGCATTATGTTTGATACTGCATAATTAGGCAGTTGGTGCAGCTCTAATTTCATTTGAGACAGTGGGATATCTGTGTTGTTGACCTCAACAGTTGACCTGTCACCCCTCACGGAGGACTTTCTGGACATCTCGATCCCCGCTTGGGGCAGGGCAGTGTGCTTCCCTGTGAGGGAACCCCGCTCTCGAGTGCTTCGCTCACGTGGTTAATAAAGATCGAAGGGCGATCCGTGAAGGACTTGCCCCCGCGGATCCCATCCTTCTCCCAGAACCATTCTTTTAAGACCAGGAAGAGTTCAGTCCAGTTGTCACAGTGGACGCTCCGCAGGGCCTCTCTCTTGTGCAGGGCGAGAGGGGGGTTAAATCTGATGTTCAGAGATTCCTTGACCGTGCCAGTGGACAGGAGGGAGTATAACGGTTAGTTGCTGCATAGATTAAGAGTTTAGGAACTTCTCCAGCTTTCTGTTGGTACCAGGACAGGTAGTGATAAGAGCCAGCAGTATACACTGCAGGACTGGTCTTACAGCTGACAGTGACTGTTTGTCCAGTGAGAAAATATTTCACATCTGGAGTCTGAGTCACAGTAATGCTGCCAATGCAAAGTGTCTCTTCTATGCTAATTGTCTTCCTGGCTTCAGCAGCACTTGTAGCCAGTCAGTTCTGGAAACACAGGCTTGGTGCTGTGTGCTGTGACAGAACAAGATGAGCAGTTTATCATGAAGACTCCCAGGATAGCATCACTATACAGAGAGCAGCTTTAATAAGAAGCAGAGGATGAGACACAACCAGCTGAGCCCTTATTCCACTCAACACAGCTGGAATGGAGTGGAGTGTTGAGAGTCTGGTTAAAGCAGCACGTGGCTCTGTGTGTTCAGACACAGCAGGACTGATTGTCTAGATTGTCTTTTCACCTGAAAATGGAGCCAGAAAATGATTCCTATACATTGTGTTTCAACATGGAGCTCATGCTTGTCTTGTCTGCTTAGACAAAATGCTCAAAGAAGGTACAAACTGCTCAGAGATACAATGATACAAGAAACAAGGAGCTAGCCATCTTGCTCTCTCATTTTCAGTTAGCTAATTGGAAGGCTGTGGGTTGAAATTCCTGTTGTTGTGCCCATTTAGAACACACTTCACCCAGATTGCTGCAGTAAAATGCTTGGATGGATCAATGGCAGTCTTAAAAATGACAGCCAAACTAATTAGTGATTTTTGATGGATAGTGGTGTTCTTCCAGCCCAGCCTCTTCTTGAATAGAATCACCTTCAACACTGCAGCTATGACAGCTTGTGCCACACGTCTACACTTCAGTGTGTAAAGAAGTACTTCCTGTTTTTAATTCCATAAAATCTCTTTCCTCTCCTATTACTTTCCCCGGATCCAGACAAGATCCGGGTGTTGATTTTGACATAGGATATTTGATAACCTTAGACCCTTTCAGGATTTTGAATTTTTAATCCTGATTCCTCTCCTGTGCTCTCTGTTTTCACTGGGAATAATGTCTGCGGTGCATTTGGCTTCATTCAACATGTTTTAGCTACAATATTTCACCAGAAGCATGTCTCCATTAAAAGTTCTTTTTAAATTATTATTAAGTCTTTTTAAAATATTTTCTAGGCAGATATTTTACAGCAGAGATGTCAGACAGAAAGACGGGAAATGCCGTTCTTCAGCAGCTTTCAAATGGCCTGGCTAAAATCAATCAGAGCCGATTTCCTGGAAAATATAAGGTATGGTGCTACTAATTTACACTGTACCCGAGGTTCATGTGGCCACTGAAGATGAGTGAGATCACCTCAACCTAGTCAAAAAGAAGAACGTAAAGGCCAACACTTACATCCGTAAGTGGCTAAGCCTCCCACAATGTCTTTCAGAGAAAGGACTCTTTGGGAGGAACATTCTCCAGCTTCCTATAAAATCTTTCAGCCTAGGCCAGAAGCAGGAGAAAAGCTTGTTAATCATAGAACAAAGAGAGTCCAGAGCCCAGATAACAGAGGTGTCAATGCACAAGTGCATACTGGGAGAAGTTGTACGGCACACGATGACATGTGGAAGGCAGTGAATAGGCTGCAACACCAGGAGGTGGTTGGCTCAGTCCAAACAGGTTGAGCAGGAGTCAGATGGGGGCAGGCACTTCGCCTGTGGTCCTAAGCCAATGAGAAGGAACAGAAGGAGATGGTGGTCATGGAAGTGACAAAGATAGAAGAGGAGAGATGGAGGGTGTCACATGGACAACAGGGGAGCAGGACTAAGTGGGAGACTGTGGTGAACTGGAAAATCAGCTGGAGGGACATGTGGAAAGTCCCACAAGCATGCTTCAGCTTCCTGATCTGGGCAGCCTATGAAATTTGGCCTTGCTCCAAGAACCTCCATTGATGGTACGGGATAGAGGAGGCCTGCCATCTTTGCAGTACCCTTCAATACTGTAACAAGCGGTGTGAAGAACCCTATGCAGGTCGGGTAGCGAACAAGTCCAGTAGGGCAAGGCAAAGTCGGAGTCAGGTAGCCAGGAAGTGTCATTATCCAGGGAGGCGTTGAGAGGTTGCAAACAAATCCGTAGGGTGGGACGAAGACGGAGTCAGGTTGGCAATCAGTGTCGTATCCAGGAGGTTTGAAGAAAGGGATCGCAAAGGTTTCGAAAGGGAAGAGCTCAGGAAAGCAGTAAACTGTTTAATACCAAGCGCTGAAGTGAAGGTTGAGGAGGTTTAAATAGCAGGTGTGGTGAGAAGTGAGAGACGTGATAGGATGACTAGATTGTGCATTGTTGTATTTTGGGAATTGGATCGGGCTGGTGTCTGATTGACAGGGTTCGTGGGAATGTGCCCAGGGCTTTCTCGCTGGGCCGATACAGGTGGCGATATGCCCAGGTTCTAGGGAATCTGGCAGAGGTGCTGGAGACCAAGCAGCAGGAGGCAAAGGGAAAGAGGAAAGGAAGTGGGACAGTGCAGGAGGAGGGTGACATCAAAGATCCTCACACCAGGAGTGGAGTGGAAGATGGAGGTGGATCTTGGCAGGCATCCCAGTTCCCTAGAGGAATCTGCAGCACGCCACTGATATAATGGTGTGGGCAGAAGAGACCAAGACTTATGATTTTTCTTTCTCTTCTTGAATCTATCTTTTTGTATCTCTGTTATTTCAAGCACACCACCAAAAATTCATATCAACCCAAAGGGACGGTTTGGCATTAAAGTTTACTTGGGCTTTGCGCACCTGTACTGGGTAAAGTGGTTAGAAAATGAATGGATGGAGTTTTTGGTGCCACTAGAAAATGCACTTTTCACGAGCAGGAAATTAAAATTGATTATGAGAAATGTCAGATATGATCAGTATCTCTCTCTCTAGCCTCACACTCAAAATGGTTTAAATGAGAAATAATATAATCACAGTTCTTTGAATATCGTAAATGTGTGTTAAATGATCTCTTATGTTAGTAAAATAAACTTGTAAGTGCACCTGCAGGAGGGCCCTGCTGCAGCACTACGGTCAGTGAGCAGTCCTGCTGAGGGAGGTTTTTGTTCAGTTGTGTAACACTGTGTGAGCACCCATTTCCCGCTGAGGTAGTGTTCACTCTGACAGTAACAATCTCCTGCATCTTCAGCCTGGACTCCTGTGATGGTCAGAGTGAAGTCAGTCCCAGATCCACTGCCGCTGAAACGCTCTGGGATCCCAGTATACCGATTAGTTGCTGCGTAGATCAGGAGTTTAGGGGCTTTTCCAGCTTTCTGTTGGTACCAGGCTAGGTATACATTACCATGTACAGCAGGACTGGTCTTACAGCTCAATGTGACTGTCTGTCCAGTGAGAAAAGCTTTCACTGCTGGAGTATGAGTCACAGTAACCTGTCCACTGGATTCTGAAAACAAGAAAAAACACAGGAAATGCAGGGGTTTAAAAACTAGGTTTAAAAACTAGGGTGCATTTTAGCTATTACACACTACTGTATTTCTGTAAAGCTTGTTCACGTAATATGCTAAAAGCTACTGTATATGATCTATCACAAATTCAAACAATTATGTTTAAGTCAACACCCAGCCATGTACTAAATCGTACTCTGAGCAGAGATGAGGAGTGTCCAGAGGAAGATGGTGATGAAGGTCATTGTTGCTGTGGGTTCTGTTACCATGAAGGGCAGCTCTCAGTCATGAAGTGTTAAACTCACAGGGATATAAACACTCCCAGAGCACTGAAGCATGTGCTGCAAATGCAAAGTGTCTCTTCTATGCAAATTGTCTTCCTGGGTTAAGCAGCACTTGTAGCCAGTCAGTGTTGGAAACACAAACTTGGTGCTGTGTGTTGTGACAGCCCAAGATGAGCAGTTTAGCATGAACACTCCCAGGACAGCAGGACTAGACAGAGAGCAGCTTTATAAGGAGCAGAGGATGAGACACAATCAGCTGAGCCCTTATTCCACTCAATACAGCTGGAATGGAGTGGAGTGTGGTGAGTCTGGTTACAGCAGCACTTAGCTCTGTGTGTTCAAATGTAAGTTCCCATTATAAGACATCATTTAACTTCTTCTTAATGTTCAGTGACACAGATGATTAAGTCTCTTCTCAATTCCAGCACTTTGTATGTTGGGCTGGAGAGCAACACATTGAACAGGACATCTCTGACTACAGGGATAGACTCTGGAGGAGTTTGCCTTCTTGTGGCACCAAAGTGGTTTTACTTTTCTGTGAAAAAGAAATTGCAAAAACTGTGAAAAAGAAAAGTACATTGAATGTACAGTACTTTTCTAAGCCAATATAATTTTCCATTTCCAGAACTCACTGACCTTGTGCAAAACCTGAAAACCGTCAGAGAGCCAAACATCCCCTTGTAGCACCAGTTGTGTTTCCTGCTTTTAAAGAGGTTATTTTTCCAAACACTACAATCCCCCTGAAGCACCTCAAATCCAGTACAGAACAGGCTCTTTGCGGGTCCTGGCAGGAAAATATCATCCTGGTTTCTTACAAAATACAATCATATTAAAAATGATACATACTGGAGATCATCGAATTTGTAATAGGTTTCAGATCTGTACATGTTTTGGAGTTTCACTCTGATGCCTGAAATGCAACCAATTGGATCTGTAGAAGGAAAAACCTGTCACGACCACCAGCCAGCGGAGATCAACACGTAAGCGAGCCAATCAGCACCAGCAGCGGATTACTACTAACAAGCGCCGCCGCACGAGTTAACACACCTGCAATTGCTCTACCGTGCGGCACGCCGGGTTATTTATACCATTCGCACCTGATTCCCGTTGCTCGGTATTGGGTTCTCTTCTTGTTGCTCAGCCTAGCGTTCTCACCCCTCTTTTGCCTTCCTGGAATTCTGCCTGCACCTTTTGCCTTCGGACTTCGGATCTCGTCTCGCCCTTTGGATTGTTTGCTATCATTGCCTGTTTTGGATTTGACCCTGAAGCTCTCCTTTCGACTACGATTCTGTCTCACGTTTTGGATTGTTCGCCACCAGTGACTTTACCGGATTTCGACTTACCTTCGCCTTCGGACTACGGCTCAGCTCCTGGATTTGCTCGGTACGTTTACTTACCTCCCTGCGACTCCTGCATCTGCATCGGATCCTTTTCACCTCTACAGAGCAGCGTTACAGAATACCGAGCCAAATTATGGATCCCGCAGACGTACAGACCCTTCGTTCCCTTCTCCCGCAGCAATCCCAGACCATCGCCCAGCTTCAATCTTCTCTCCAACTGCTCACTAACCAAGTCGCCTGGCTTTTTTCTTCCCCTGTTTCGCCGGCTCCCGCACCGATTCCTACAACGCCTTTTTTACAAACACCTGCTCCAACCACCGCGGCCCCGCCCACCACTCCCTCAACTTTACCATTTGTTCTCCCGGAGAAGTATGACGGCAATCCTGCAGGCTGCAGGGGCTTTATTGCCCAGTGCTCCCTGGCTTTTCAGCTGCAGCCTGAGCGTTTTTCTACTTCTCGACAGAGGATCGGATTCGCACTTTCCTTGCTCACAGGCAAAGCATTGGATTGGGCTGCAGTATTGCTTGCTAGAGGAGAGCAGCTGTTCTCTGACTTTCAGCTTTTCGCTGACCGTCTCCAGGCGCGTTTTTCTCAAAGCAACCCGGATTTGACTTGCCTTCGGCTTTCCTCTCTTCGCCAGGGCGACAGACCACTGCAAGATTATGTGGCTGAATTCCAAGCCCTCGCCACGGAGTCTGCCTGGAACCCGGAAGCTTTGGTTTGCCTCTTCGCTAAGGGTCTCTCGGAGGATCTAAAGGACCACCTGGTGCTCATGTCCTTACCAACCTGGTCTCTAGAGGCGGCTATCGCTGCGGTAGTTGAATTGGACACTCGCATTCGGCTGCGGAGAGCGGAGAGACACCCAGGAAGCAGACCTGTGCAGCCCATGGGTCCTCCCCTCGTGGCGCCCACCCTGCCACATGCACCCCTGTCCTTGGAGGAAAAGGAAAGGCGCCGTCAGGAGGGGCTGTGTCTGTACTGCTCTGCGTCGGGTCATCTGCTCGCTACTTGTCCTTTGAGACCCCCACATCCACCTCGAGCTCCCCCACTGCCTACTGTTAGTGTCAGTAGTGCTGTTTTTTCACAATCCTCTTCAGGGCCTTTATTCCCAGCTGAGATTTCCTGGATGGACACGCACCTTCCCCTTTCGGTTTTGGTGGATTCAGGGGCAGCTGGGAATTTTATGGATGCCTCTTTTGCTAAGAAGTGGGATATTCCTCTTGCTCCGCTTTCACCCCCTATCTGCATTCAAACGTTGGATGGGTCACCGATCGCTCCTGGACGTATTTCCTGGCAGACCATTCCCCTATCCCTTACTGTTGGTGCCACTCACGTGGAGGACATTTCACTCCTTCTCTTGGACTCCCCTGCTTACCCTGTGATCCTGGGCCTTCCCTGGCTCAAAAAGCATGATCCCCACATCTCCTGGGCCAAGAATGAGATCATTGCCTGGAGCCAGGCCTGTCGTGACAACTGTTGTCGTCCTCCACTCAAGGTTGCTGCTTCAGTAAACCTCTTGGAAGAACACTCTATTATTCCCCCCCAATATGCACATTTGAAGCAAGCCTTTGACAAACAGAAAGCTCTATCGCTCCCCCCTCACCGCACCTATGACTGTGCAATAGATTTGCTTCCAGGAGCACTCCCACCCAAAGGACGGATCTACCCGCTCACTCAGACGGAGAATGAAGCCCTGCAGGATTATATCAAGGAGGCCCTGAATTCTGGTTTTATTCGTCCCTCCTCGTCCCCAGCCTGTGCTGGGTTCTTCTTCATAGGGAAGAAGGACGGCTCCTTGAGGCCGTGTATTGATTACAGAGGCCTGAACTCCATTACAGTCAAACATCCCTACCCCTTGCCTTTAATCCCAGCCGCTCTGGAGTCCCTACGTGGAGCCTCCATTTTCTCAAAACTAGATCTACGAGGGGCTTATAATTTAATCAGGATCCGTGAAGGGGATGAGTGGAAGACAGCCTTTATGACCACGCACGGCCACTATGAATATCAGGTGATGCCTTTTGGACTCGCTAATGCCCCGGCAGTCTTCCAATCCTTTATAAATGACATCTTCAGGGACATTATTGGAAAATTTGTCTTGGTATACTTGGATGACATCCTCATTTTTTCCACCGACCCTCAGGAACATGTCCATCACGTCCAGGAGGTCTTGTCCAGACTCATCGACAACCAGCTCTACGCCAAGCTTGAGAAATGCATTTTTCATGCTTCTAAGATTCACTTTCTGGGCTACATTATTTCTCCTCTTGGAGTCGAGATGGACTCAGCCAAGGTGGCAGCTATCAATGATTGGCCTGTGCCACGTAATTTGAAGCAAATCCAACGCTTTCTAGGTTTTGCCAACTTCTACAGGCGATTCATCCGGAACTTTAGCTCCGTGGTGGCGCCCATTACGGCTCTGACCCGCAACCGTCCTAGTCGGGGTAAATGGAATCCGGAGGCTAACCAGGCATTCCTGCGCTTGAAACGTCTCTTCAGCTCCGCTCCTCTCCTACGGCATCCGGATCCCTCCCGGCCTTTCATTGTTGAAGTTGACACCTCTGCCCATGGGGTTGGTGCAGTCCTCTCCCAGCGCCTCGAAGAGGATCGCCTCCCTCATCCATGTGCTTTCTTTTCCAAGAAGCTCTCTCCTGCTGAGGTTAACTATGATGTGGGCAATCGGGAACTCCTAGCTATCAAGCTGGCCCTCGAGGAATGGAGACACTGGCTGGAGGGGGCTCAGCACCCCTTTGTCATTATTACGGACCATAAGAACCTGTCCTATATTCAATCTGCCAAGCGCCTCAACTCGCGTCAGGCCCGTTGGTCACTTTTCTTTTCTCGTTTCAATTTTGTCATCACTTACACTCCTGGCTCGAAGAATGGGAGGGCTGATGCACTCTCTCGGCTCCATGACCCCCCAGACCTGGACGACACACCTGAACCAATCATCTCTCCTAACAGAATCGTGGCAGCAATTCGTTGCTCCATTGAAGATCAGGTCAGGCGTGCCCTCAACGGAACTACAGTTCCTCTGTGCTGCCCCCCGGATAAGCTTTTCGTCCCGAACAACTTACGTTCTGCGGTTTTGCAGTGGGGACATGATTCCCGGTTTGCCGGCCACCCGGGATGCAGACGCACTCTGGACCTCCTCACCAGGGACTTTTGGTGGCCTTCCATGCGATCTGATGCAGCAGAGTACGTCCGGGCTTGCCCGGTCTGTGCCAGGAGCAAGACTCCGCGCTCTAGGAAGGCTGGCCTCCTTCACCCCCTTCCAATCCCACACCGCCCTTGGTCCCACATAGCTGTTGACTTCATTACGGACCTTCCTAACAGTCAGGGTCATACGGTAATCATGGTGGTCTCCGATCGTTTTTCCAAAGCAGCCCATTTTGTCCCCCTCCCAGCATTGCCCACAGCCCAGGAAATGGCATCTTTGTTTGTACAACAGGTCTTTAGGATACATGGTTTGCCTGATGACGTTGTCTCGGACAGGGGACCGCAATTTATCTCGGCCTTTTGGAAGGCTTTCTGTCGAACTCTAGGGACTCATGTATCTTTGACTTCTGGTTATCATCCTGAAGCCAATGGTCAGGTGGAAAGGACCAATCAAAGCCTCCTGACCTTTTTGAGAGCCTTCACCTCCAGCTCACAGGATGATTGGTCATCACTACTTCCCTGGGCAGAATATGCTCACAATTCTCTTACCTCCTCCTCCACAGGTCTCTCTCCCTTCCTTTGTTCTTTAGGTTATCAGCCCACTCTCATCCCTGTCACACCTCCACTCACGGCAGTGCCGTCCGTGCAACAATATATTGCCAAACTGCGAAGGACCTGGAAAATGGCGAGGACAGCTCTTATTAAGTCAACCCAGCGCCACGCCAAATTCGCCAACCGACACCGCAGACCAGCCCCTCGTTTTCGGAAAGGACAGTTTGTTTGGTTATCTACACGGAACCTACCTATACATCAGCCTTCCAAAAAGCTTGGGCCTAGATATATTGGTCCCTTCCGGATTCGTTCCCGGATCACCCCGGTTACCTTCCGTCTTGCTCTCCCCCCTACCCTCAGAATCCACCCCTCATTTCATGTCTCCCTCCTGAAACCTGTTTACCGCTCGCCCCTTGCGGCTCCCCAACATCGCCCGCCACCTCCTCGTCGCATTCAGGGGCGCCCGGCTTATACGGTCCACAAGATCATTGACTCCAGATGGAACCGCGGTACCCTGCAGTATTTTGTCGACTGGGAAGGTTTTGGTGCCGAGGAGAGATCTTGGGTTCCAGAGAAGGATATTTTGGACCCTACACTAATCAGTGACTTTCACAGGGACTATCCTAATCGGCCGTCTCGGGCGTCGGGAGCCGCCCGTGAAGGGGGGGGTACTGTCACGACCACCAGCCAGCGGAGATCAACACGTAAGCGAGCCAATCAGCACCAGCAGCGGATTACTACTAACAAGCGCCGCCGCACGAGTTAACACACCTGCAATTGCTCTACCGTGCGGCACGCCGGGTTATTTATACCATTCGCACCTGATTCCCGTTGCTCGGTATTGGGTTCTCTTCTTGTTGCTCAGCCTAGCGTTCTCACCCCTCTTTTGCCTTCCTGGAATTCTGCCTGCACCTTTTGCCTTCGGACTTCGGATCTCGTCTCGCCCTTTGGATTGTTTGCTATCATTGCCTGTTTTGGATTTGACCCTGAAGCTCTCCTTTCGACTACGATTCTGTCTCACGTTTTGGATTGTTCGCCACCAGTGACTTTACCGGATTTCGACTTACCTTCGCCTTCGGACTACGGCTCAGCTCCTGGATTTGCTCGGTACGTTTACTTACCTCCCTGCGACTCCTGCATCTGCATCGGATCCTTTTCACCTCTACAGAGCAGCGTTACAAAACCTCTCTGGGTGTGTCTGATACCTTGTCTGTCTCCAAAGTGGTTCATAACGTGTCACTCCCACTGTGGGCGTGTCTGATACCACATCACTCCCACCTAACTATTCATCTTCAATTGATCAACTAGTAGGATCTGTTCAATCAGAATTAAAAGCTGACAAATTGAAACCAGGTCATGTAAAGATCTGTGTGCTGACGCTGCACAAGTGAAGTGTGATAAAAGTCTAAACAAGCAAGAATATCAATAAAGTTATGGACACACACTGGAGCAACAGAGCTCAGCTAGAATGAAAACCAGCAGACTGTGTTTCTGCAGCCCCAGGGCTGGGAGCCACTGCTCTGATTTATTTTCATGCCCAGGGAAATGTGAGAATGACTGTCAGTGAGGCTCTGATCTCTGGAGGGGCTGTGCCTGGGCGTACAGACCTCCAGCCTGTAAAGATCACTGTGCTTTAGAAAGAAGAGCCAAGAAGCCCTGCAGATTTTTTAAAGCTCTGTCTTTTCATGTGGAACGTCTTCGGCAGATGCTCTGTCATTCACACACCAGTCCGCCTTCACATCAGACTTTCTGGGTGTCTTGATCCCCATGTGGGGCAGGGCTGTGTGCTCCCTTTTGAAGCAGACTCTCTGAAAGGGCACGAGCAGGTCCTGGTGATAATCCGTCAGCTGGAAGGGTGTGAAGAGTGCAAAGGTGCCCAGGCTGGACTCATGAGGGCTAGGACGGCAGAGACTAATGGTACATTGTACTAACAGCCAGACCCAGACATCACTGTGTTCCTGATATAATAAAACTGCAGGTGAATTTCTTTAGTTTCTTCTAAAGAAATAAGAACTGTCTGAAGAGCAGCAGTGTTTCAGTAGTACCCAGTAGTAGTAGGAGATATAATCTTCCAATTTATTTTTGAAATATTCAAATGTAAACATAAACATAAAAGAATTAAAAAAAAATATTAACAATTGCAGGTTCAAAACATTTTCCTGAAGCTCTAGAGGCTGGTATTGACCTCCCTAGGAAATGAAGAGGAAAAATTCAGCATCAGCACAATGTAACATGACAAAGTGAGGATGAGACTTCAGTGTTAGAGAGCTGTGATATACTGTACATCCATCCATCCATTTTCACTTCCGCTTTTCCTGGTGAGGGTCGCGGTGAAGCTGCGCAAGGCAGGGTACACCCTGGACAGGGTGCCAGTCCATTGCAGGGTAAGTGCAAGCCAATCATACATGGGGACAATTTGGAGGCCACGGTAAGAGCAGAGGGGGGAAATTTGGCCCGGACACCAGGATAACTCCCTACTCTTATCAAGAAATGCCTGGGGACCTTTAATGACCACTGAGAGTCAGGAGCTCGGTTTAACTTCTCATCTGGAAGACGGCACCCACTACAGTTCAGTGTCCCCGCCACTATACCAGGGCATTAGGACCCACACAGACCGCAGGGTGAGCGCCCCCTAGTGTTCCCACTAACACCTCTTCCAGCAGCAACCATAGCTTCGCAGGAGGTCTCCCAAACATGTACTGACCAGACTCCACCCTGCTTACCTTCAGTGGGTTGCTAGTTGAGAGCTGGGAAAATTGACCCTGGTGTGAGTGTTTGTGTCTGTCTGTCCTGCAATGGACTCCTTCAGAGTGTATCCTTTCTTGCACTCTTTGGAAGTAATGAAAGTCATGTAGCATCATACTGTAATCTGTATATACTGTATGTGTTTTTATGGTTTTTATCTTTTTTCATATCTTTGATATTTCAAGCACATCTGACAAATCCCTAACAACACAAAGGCTTGGTTTGGCAATCAAGTTTACTTTGTTTGGAATGCTTTGCTGCCTGTACTGGATACAATGGTTTGAAAATGGATTGATGGACTGTTTGGTGCAGAGAACACACTTCCCACGAGCAAGAAAGCAAAATCCATTGAATTTCAGAGATGGGAGATGTGATCAGTATCTCTCTCGGCAGCCTCAAAGTAAAAATGATTGAAATGATAAATAATATAATCAAAGTGTTTTGAATACTGTAACTGTGTTAAATGATCTCTTGCACTAGATTAATAAACTTGTAAGTGCAGGAGGTCCCAGCTGCAGCAGTGCAGTCGCCGTGCAGCCCTGTTGAGGGAGGTTTTTGTACAGCTGTGTAACACTGTGTGAGCAGAGCTTTACCACTGGGCTGATGGTAACTCTGACAGTAATAATCTGCTGCATCTTCAGCCTGGACCCTGTGATGGTCAGAGTGAAGTCAGTCCCAGATCCACTGCCACTGAAACGTTCTGGGATCCCAGTCTGACGGGTAGTTGCAAGATAGATCAGGAGTTTAGGAGCTTCTCCAGCTTTCTGTTGGTACCAGGCTAGGTAGTTGTTATTATACACTGCAGGATTGGTCTTACAGCTCATAGTAACTGTCTGTCCATGAAGAACAGATTTCACTGCTGGAGTCTGAGTCACAGTAACCTGCCCACTGGATTCTGAAAACAAGAAAAAATACAGGAAATGCAGCAATTAAATAATGTGAATGCTTTAGTTTCTTTCAGCTATTTTACACTTTTTTGTAAAGCTTCTTAACATAATAAGCTAAAAGCCATATCCTCCCTCATTAATTAAAAAACATTTTAAGTCAGCATCCAGCCAAGTTTTATATTGTACCTTGAGCAGAGATGAGTAGCGTGCAGAGGAAGACGGTGATGAAAGTCATTGTTGCTGTGGGTTCTGTTACCTTGAAGGGCAGCTTTCAGTCATGAAGTGTTAAACTCACAGGGCTATAAACATTCCCAGAGCACTGAAGCATGTGCTGCCAATGCAAAGTGTCTCTTCTATGCAAATTGTCTTCCTGGGTTCAGCAGCACTTGTAGCCAGTCAGTGCTGGAAACACAGGCTTGGTGCTGTGTGTTATGACAGAGCAAGATGAGCAGTTTAGCATTAGACAACTGCTGTTTTGCCCTTTTAGAATGCACCTCAACCATATTGCTCTCATAAAATTAAATGGGACAGCCAAATTAAGTGGTGATTTTTTAATGATCTGAGATGCTCATCCATCCTCTTCTTGACTAGAATCACCTTCAACATTGTAGCTATGACAGCTTGTTCCACACACCCAGACTTCTGTGTGTAAAAAGTTACCTCCTGCTCTTGATGCTATAAACACTCTTTCCACTCTCTGGCGGCTCAATCCAAGGCTTTGTCCCGGGCCTCTCAAGGGAGTGAGAATTGGACACACCTTGCCTGACTGCCTGGTCAGTGCCCTGTGTGACATGAATGCCACTGGAGCTCATGTGATTGGTCCAGGAAAATTCCACATCCCAGTGAATTTATTATCAGGTTATATGAGTAGACAGGTGTACATAAGCTACTGGCTGGGTCTAAGCTCCTGCTGTTTAGGGAGAGAGGAGAGTAGACACTGTAATGCTTTAGGATCAAGGGAAAGGCTTTTGCTTAACCCGTGGGTTAAATGGGGTCTTTCAAACAGGATAAGGATAGGTGAATAGTTTTATATGGTGCACAGCTGGGGTTCTTGTGGCAGTTTTGTCTATGTCATGGAACCCTGTCGGTTAGCACCATTACTTTTGTGCACATATTGTACATCTACCCAGTTTACACTACCTGACCCCAACCCATCAACCTTGATGCCTAATATTTTTATTAAATCCTTTCTATTTATGTCTATTTTCCATCTTATCATCCAGTTACCATTAGTAATAACTTCACATTTCATCTAATTTCATCTGATTAAAAAAAATTATTTAACATAGCTATTTTAAAGGTGGCTTCTTAAAGCACTTTACAGAAAGACAACAATACAAAATATACAAGATATAAACAATGAAAATACACAGTGAGAGGATAAAGTAGATGGGGTTACTGAATACGGTAGTGTCATGATAGGTAGTTTGAACAGACTCCCTTGTGTTCTAGTTAGTCTAGAAATTGTGAGACACTCCCTAGAGTAAGCTGGTGAGAGTTCGAAGATGGCGAACAAACTGCTAAATAATCCTTCAAGTACAAAGTTAAGTTAAACACATTCCTTGTGTTACGCTCAACTGTGTTTAAGATGTACTGTATATATAAATGAACCCAAAAGGTGACAAGTTGGAGCAAAGGGGTATAAACAGAGCCAGTTAAGCAAAGGCCCTTTAAACAAGAAGGTTTTAAGCTCTTTGAAAGAAGGAATCAGCTATTGCAGACAGCAGATCGTTTCACAAATATATTCTATTACATTTGTTGTTTGTCATATATTTAGAACCCATGTGAAAGACTGTAAATGATCATTTTTGATTGGTTCACAAAAGTTGTCAAGTGTTCACACAAATGTAACATTACAATTTCAGAATGTATTTCAATTTCAAAACCCCACATTATCTACACATTTAACACAGGTGTTTCACTGTAATTTAAGAATGTATCGAGTTAAAAAACAATGCGATTGTATTTCAATTCAAGGGTAAGGAGGGTTAGTAGGAACAGCCTTAGCAGCTCTTGAAAACTGCACCATCTGTAACGATCTCGTGTCTAAGGACCCTATGCAGAATTCCTCTAAACGTAAATTTTCTTGTAGACACAAATCCAAGTCCAAAATCCAGGCCAGAGTCAAAAGGCAGAAAAATACACTACAATCAAATCATGAACTAAGAGACATACAGTAGTGAGTAAACAAGCCGACGTCACAATCAGTAAAACTAGGAGTCTTGCAGAGAAGCACAGGAACGATGTAGCTCTGGATAGGAAAAACCTAATACTGAGCAAGGAGTGGAGTGTCAGGCTGCTTGAAGTAGACAGGTGGGAGAGGGTGTGTCTGATTATTTAATTAGAGACTCCACTGGAATGTGAAGGAGTTGATTGAGGGTTATGAGACCTCCGGGGGTGTGATGCGAATGACATAACACCATTTCCAACTCAATAGGTATGATCAACGATAAAGTGCTGTATATGAAAAAAGCAAAACTCATGCATAAACTGACTTGGTTTATCCAGTGTGCAGCCCCACCTAGATGAAGCACCAGCAGCCGGAGTGTGCCACTAGGCTCCCCACACACTAGCTCTCAGAGTGATGGAGAGTGATGGAGCCAGTTCACAGATGGGGATTATTAGGAGGCCAGGGAGGCATTTGACCAGGACACTGGGATTAACTCCCCAATCGTAAAACCCCAAATTTATAAAAATCTGGTTTAAATGTTAAAAACATTTGTTTTTTTGTCACAGAAGGTGTTATGAATTATAGCATTTATTAGCTTGAGCCACAACTAATAAATAAAATCACAAATCCCAGCAAAGCTCTCTTTTTCTAGGGAAGGAGTGGGAGGAGGGGTGTAGCAGAGGGGGTCAGAGTGGCAGTACTGCTGGTTCAGTCCCTAGGGCAAATCTCTACAGTACTATAGTAACTAGCTATGTACCAAGCATGATTTGAGAAGTAGAGGATACCTTTATTGTTTGATTTGGATGTGTACTTTGCATTGATATATCATTCAGTAGAACTACTTTATACAGTGACTTGGTGATTCAGTACATAACAAATAATGTTTCTGGGTAAATGTCTGCACTGAAACAATTGTGTCCTGTGAATGAACATCTCTGTGTTAAAATGCATAGAAAATTACAAAACATTCTCAATGAATCTTACACAACTATCAGTGCACCTGGAACTTATTATACATGGTTCACCCACATTATAATTTAGGAGAAGCTCAGGGTGGCAGGAAACTAGTCAGTTACCTCCTGGGGCAACAGCAGCTGCAGGGAATAAAGTCCTGAGAGAGAAGAGCTGTGAGCTTCCCTGCTGAGCCTGTGTCTCTCTGAGCAGATGGGTAAAGAGAGAACTGGAGGGAGAGGAAAGAGAGATGAGGAGGAAAGCAGAAGCCAATAAGACTAGAGGACAGGAACAAGGAGCACAAGACCTGAATCCAAGTGCACAATGAGAAAACCAAACTGAAATGATTAAAAAGACACTTTTTCAGGGCGCACATCAACAAACCAACTCTGATCATTCCATGCCTGGCATGATACACATGGGGTCACTTTCTTGTCCATAAATGTAGACAAATTTAGAGTTATTTTTGGGAATTATGGGAAACGTAAACCGTGTTCCACTGAAGCCACAACACATTGTTGGAGTGTGTTTATAAAAGTGCTTTATAAAGTACTGGAAATAGTGGTTAGAAAATGGATGGATGGACTTTTTTGTTGTCACTAGAGAACACACTTCTTATGAGCAGGAAAATGAAACACCTTGAGTATCAGAGATGACATATTAGAATCTCTCTCCAGCCTCACAGTCAGAATGATGAAATAATATACAGTAATCCCAGTTCTTTCAATACTGTAACTGTATTAAATGATCACTTATAGTAGTAAAAAATACAGATTTTTTTATTTTAAAATAAAGTTTTTTAAGTGCACCTGCAGTAGGTCCCAGCTGCAGCACTGCAGTCGCTGTGCAGTCCTGCTGAGGGAGGTTTTTGTATGGCTGTGTAACACTGTGTGAACACACCACCACTGTGGTAACTCTGACAGTAATAATCTGCTGCATCTTCAGCCTGGACTCCTGAGATTGTCAGAGTGAAGTCAGTCCCAGATCCACTGCCACTGAAACGCTCTGGGATCCCAGTCTGACGGGTAGTTGCTCTATAGATCAGGAGTTTAGGAGCTTCTCCAGCTTTCTGTTGGTACCAGGCTAGGAAGTCGTTATTATACACTGCAGGACTGGTCTTACAGCTCATAGTGACTGTCTGTCCAGGGAGAACAGATTTCACTGCTGGAGTCTGAGTCACAGTAACCTGTCCACTGGATTCTGAAAACAAGACAAAACAAAGTAATTTTAATTTCTTTTAGCTATTTTACACCTTTCTGTAAAGCTTTTTTACATAATATCGTAACAGGTATACAGTATACTGCAGATATCAAAAAGTATATTTAAGTCAACACCTATCCAGTAATTCATTATAATACATACTTTTTTAAACGTGTAAATAAATTTGCCTCAGAAAACACATCTGCTACTCTTCTGTTGAATCTCTTTACATTTTAGATTAATTCTAAATGTATTCAGTTCTTTAAACTTTAACTTTTAACAGTTAATATTGTGAAATTCATGAAAACAAAATAAAAATAATAGAATTAGAGAAGTATTTTCTTTAATCCTCACCTTGAGCAAAAAGCCCCAGTGTCCACAGCAGTAGAATCAGTGGCATCATTGTCCTGTGTGTGTCAGTGACTCTGAAAGGGCTGAACAGTGACTGATCCACACTGTGAGTCTTAAAGTGTTTGGAGCAGTGAGGCGGCACAGGTATGCAAAGCTCCTTCCTGTATACAAATCCTGTCTCAGACAGTTAGAAAAGGCCTGAGATGGGAGAACAGGTGCAATCTGCAAGGGTTGGGTCTGTTGTTATGTGTATATAATATGTAGTGCTAGATCAGTACTCTGATGTTAGAGCTCTACCACATTTAGGCTCTGCATATATGCCTCTTAAACACAACAGCTTTTTCTCTAAACATTCTGAAAGCACTGATCCAGCAGAGACTCACGTTCCCCTGGAGGTCCTCTTGCCAGCACCTGGGGATCCCAGTCCTCCGCTGGCCTTGCTACAGAACCTGCTATTCCTCTGTCTGTTTATTCCTGGTGAACTCTCCCCAGTGACCCTGCTGTCTACTTTCCACACAGCTCCTCTCGCACTGGTCTCCCCACCTTCTCCACAGACAGGTTCCAGTCTGCAGACTGCTGCCTTCACTCGCTCCCAGCCCAGTCCGCCCTCACCTCTCTCGCTCTCTGCTTCCTGCTTGCTGCTTCACCTCCATCTCATCTCTCTGATCTCCCAAAGATCCCTGCAGTCCTGCGCTTCGGGCTCAACCTGTCAGTTCACTGCAGGGCTTAATAGTGGTTTCAGCCTAACATACAACTTATTGATTGGTGTACAACTTATTGATACAACACCAGAACATGCATAATAAACTATCAGTCTTAATAGAATATATTTGTCTGTGATCTGCTGTGATAGGAAAGATTGATCTTTCACTCAGGGATTACCAAGATAAGACTTAATAACATCAGTTAATATATAATGTTAACTCTAATGATCTCATATCTCATAAAATATATTGGAATATAAAGGCTGAATAAATCACAAAAAATGAATAAATCACATATATTCTCACATACAAGTAAATATGCTTTCACTATCATGAACTATCAAACGTGTCAAGACAAGTTTTGGCACTCATATATATTTTTTTTGCGCCTGAACTTCCCGAAGGTCTTATCTTGGAAAGGCGATCTGTTTTGTAGGACATTGCAAATATGTAATTTTGTGGTTGGGAGACTTCCAGGATGTTCCACTTGTTATTTAAGATGCAGACCAGAAGCTTTGGGACCACATCTCATCTTTTTTCCTTTAGTTCTCTTTAGTTTTCTTGTCTGTCCCTCTATTCCAGGTGTGGGCCAGACTGCACACATCCATTCTGACTGTGTGGTAATTGATGAACATCCAGGCATCTGGACACACTGTATGATTCTATATGTGAAGATATTCTGCTGTGCTAATTGTGCTAATAGAGATATTTTTAAAAAACATTTTCAATCAGATCAATCTAATTGTTCATTATGATATCATTAATGCATTTTCAAATTTTTATCATACTATGTTAATCATCACATTCCATTGGAATATCCCTTACTGCCAAACTTTTATTAACTTTTTATTTCTGTATTTTGCTTGTGCAAAATATTCTCCCCGTGTTCATATGGGTTTCCCACCAGGTGCTCTGGTCTCCTCTCACAGTCCAAATACATTGTTAGAATAACTGGCTGCTGGGAAAATTTACCCCAGTGTGAGTGGGTGAGTGTTTGTGTATTTTTTTGTGTCTGTCTGTCTAGCAACCGACTGGCTTCTCTTCCAGAGTGTATCCTGCCTTGCACCTTTTGCAAGTAATGCAAGTCATGTGGTTTTACAGAGGGGTCTCAATTTTCGTGAAGGTTGCGTTCCAGAAACCCGCGCGTATTGTACATTTTGCGTATTTTAAACTAATTTTTCCTATTTAAAATAATGGTAGATGCTATAGTTGCGTTCCGCATGCATAAGTTTCACTCTACTTACACCCTCTAGATGCGAATGATGGGACGTGGCATACTCTAAATACCTTCAATACATCAACATGTATAATATAAAATATAAACACAGATTACACAGACATGTATACATGGACATGCATAAAATACATAAAATGTTAGTATGCATCAGTTATGTTTACTGTAAAGTGAATTTGAGAGAGAGTGAGAGAAAATGTGAGAGAGAAAAATTCTTAACAATAGCATCACTGTGTACCAGCATTCCCAATGCACCAATGAGACACTCGCATCGGGCTGCCAATGGAGTAACTATGCGGAGCTCGTTATTTTGACTCGCACTACATAATTCAAACAAAAATATACTTAATAAAAATTAAGTATATTTAAAAATATACTTAATATAATAATAATAATTGCTTACACTCCACTCAAAATGCTTTACAGGTAATGGGGACTCCCCTCCACCACCACCAATGTGCAGCATCCACCTGGATGATGCGACAGCAGCCATAGTGCGCCAGAACGCTCACCACACATCAGCTATCAGTGGGGAGGAGAGCAGAGTAATGTAGCCAGTTCACAGAGAGGGATAATTAGGAGGCCATGATTGGTAAGGGGCAATGGGAAATTTGGCCAGGACGCCAGGGTTACACCCCTACTCCTTTCAAGAAACACCCTGGGATTCTTAATGATCCGAAGGACGGCGCCTGTTTTACAGTATAGTGTCCCCGTCACTATACTGGGGCATTAGGACCCACATGGACCACAGGGTGAGCGCCCCCTGCTGGCCCCACTAACCTCTTCCAGCAGCAACCAGCAGAAGTTTTTTCCCCAGGAGGTCTCCCATCCAGGTACTGACCAGGCTCACACCTGCTTAGCTTCAATGGGTTGCCAGTTGTGAGTTGCAGGGTGATATGGCTGCCACTGGTTTAAAAACACATATTTCAAACTTGCGTAAGACGCAAACCCACTGTACTGTATATTGTATTTTTTATGTATGTGTAACTTATGATTTTTTTCCTTCTATCTTTTTTTGTATTTCTGTTATTTGAAGCACACCACAAAAATGAGAAATAATATAATCACAGTTCTCTTAATAGTGTGACTGTATTCAATTATCTCTTATAAAAGCAAAATAAACTTGTAAGTGCACCTGCAGTACATCCCAGCTGCAGCAGTACAGTCGCTGTGCAGTCCTCCTGAGGGAGGTTTTTGTACAACTGTGTAACACTGTGTGGACAGATCTTTACTGTTGATGTAGTGGTAACTCTGACAGTAATAATCTGCTGCATCTTCAGCTTGCACTCCAGTGATGGTCAGAGTGAAGTCAGTCCCAGATCCACTGCCACTGAAACGCTCTGGGATCCCTGTATATCGACTAGTTGCATCATAGATCAGGAGTTTAGGAGCTTTTCCAGCTTTCTGTTGGTACCAGTGGAGGCAATTATTATTATAAGTGGAGGCTCTCCGAAGGGTCCACTCCAATCCAAAGGCAAGAAGACTTCAAAGCAATCCCCAAAGTCCAAACAATCCAAGGCAAAGAGTATTCCACAGGTAAAAACCCGATCCGAAGGTCGCAGCTCCGGCAGCAATCCACTCACTGATCCCAGACCTAGGCAAGATGGCCGCCAGGATAACCAGCTGACCCGCTGTTGGAAAAGATCTATGCGGCGAAACAATGAGACACAGGTGAGCTGCGTCAGGAAACAAAATATAAATGCCCCAGAAGCAGTGAGCTGGTGCAGAAGCCGATAAGGTGAAGGTGAGGTTTAGGATTGTGCTGGAAAGAAATAAAGAATAACGGACTACGGGATACGGTTTATGATGAAGATTTACGGATTACGGAATGGAATTGGGAAATGTATGGACAAAGAACAAAGAAGATCAGTGTGGTGTGAATTATATCCCTTTTACACCTGCTTTCCCCCGGCGACACCACACTATATACAGTGAAGAAAATCTCTTTATATTGCCATATTTTATATTTCTTTCAATTTTAAAAACATATTATAATCTTAAATAAGCCAAGATGTTCTCAGATCTCTTAAGTAATTTTAATTATTTTATGTTTAACATTGTACCTAGTTAATCTTCTATTTCTGTCTGTTTCTGACATTCAAATTTACATATTTAATCTATAAACACGCTACAAATATGTATTTAAAGTAATAATAAATCAGAATACATTCTAGTTGAGTTTAAGCAATCCCAGGAAAGATCCTGTAAGTAATACAACTACAGAGAAAATAATGCATCCTTCTGAAGAGTTTAGAGTAAAGGCACAGAAGACAAGATGCAGATTTGCAAAACAATGCTATACGGTCCAATATGTCAAAAAGCCCAACAATTGTACCTTCTCTCGCCTTTGTTCTAGTTTGTTCTTCAGGCTGCCCAGTTCTAGGCAGAAATAAAACATTGATTTAACTTCAGAAATCAAAATATTAACTACTCTTTATACAGATGTATAGTTTGGACACACTAGACCACTGCAGGAAGTATTCTTGACACACTATTCCTCAAAGACACAAAGCTCAATACCATTCTGCAGCTTGTCAATCTCTCTGTAGAGATGCAGCTGCATGCTGTCCTCAGGAGCATGGAGCTGTTTCTGGGAGTCAGTCTGTTCATAGCGGGAAACTTCATTCTTTGATTTAACCGCAGACTTCATCGTTACTGGAGAAAGAAGACTCAGGAATATGTTCTCTTTGACTTCATTGAGGTACTTATGTAATACAGCTCCCACGTCAGCCTGATGAATATTAACTGATGACTGAGGGTGTGTGAAAGTCATATCAGTATAGTATCTGTTGATGCCTCAAGCAATCTCTCGTATGTGAGAATGCTGTTTGTGAACTACAGTTCAGCATTCAATTCCATCATACCCAGTCAACTGGTGACAAAGCTCAGGGGATTAGGTCTGTGCAACTCTGTCTGCAACTGGCTGCTGGACTTTCTTATCGAGAGACCACAGGTGGTGCGGATAGGCAATAAAACATCAACACCACTCACCCTGAGCACTGGAACCCCACAAGGCTGCTGTCTGAGTCCAAGGTTGTACTCCCTATTTACTCACGACTGCACAGCAAGACACAGCAACAACCGCATCATTAAGTTTGCCGATGACACGACTATAATAGGACTGATCAGTGATGATGACGAGTCCACATACAGGGATGAAGTTGTACAGCTGCTTAGGTGGTGTCATAGCAATAACCTGGACTTGAACATAAAGAAAACGAAAGAGTTAATAGTGGACTTTCGGAGACACAGGCCACACACTCACAGCCCACTCAGTATTGATGGAACGGAAGTGGAAACAGTCACCAGCTTTACGTTTCTGGGAATTCACATCTCTAAAGATCTAACCTGGACTGTGAACACTGACTCTATCATGAAGAAGGCTCAGCAGCGCCTTTATTTCTTGAGGTGCCTCAAGCGATGGGGGATGCCAATACATGTGTTGGTGAACTTCTACCGCTGCACTATCGAGAGCGTCCTCACCAATGGGATCACCGTGTGGTATGGCAACACCTCTTCGCGAGAAAGAAAGGCACTGCAGAGAATGGTCAATATGGCCCAGAAGATCATCGGCTGCGGTCTCACCGACATTAAACAGCTCTATGAGGACCGCTGCCGTGGTAGAATTCTGGCCATCACAGAGGACAGTCACCACCCCGGGCATGAGCTCTTCACCCCACTGCCCTCAGGCAAGAGATATAAGAGCATACGGACACTTACCACTAGATTCTTCAATAGCTTCTATCCACAAGCAGTGAGACTGGCGAACACATTTAGCCATCCCCCTCGGACCACACCTACACCATCACCATCTACCTCATTGTAATTTATTTATTGTACGTCTCCAGTCATTGTTTACACGTCTGTATTGTTTACATTCAAACTGTCTGCATGTTTACTTGCACATTGTCTATTGTTTGTTTGTACATTGTCTTGATGCACTGTTTGCACTTTGTTTTGTTTTTTTACACTTGTTTTACAATCGAGAGACTTTCTGTAAGTAAGAATTCCATTGTACCAGCACCGGTTACATATGGCAATAAAGTTCAAGTCAAGTCAAGTCTTGGATGAACAGCGCCCTTATTATCTTTTCTTTAATAAAATATTTTAATATACAGTATAGGTTGAATCTCCAGTTTGTGTAGTGCTATAGGAAATTATTTACAGAAGAGCAAGAAATGTGCTTTCATCCTTTATTGATTTCAATGCAACTAGCAATTCAGAAACTCCGAGGTTTCCCAACTCTTATATACAATGTAGATTCAGTATGCTGTATGTGATAAAGTTGCAGCAGCTGTTAATACAAATCAGCTCTTTTCTTTTGTTTCTTATTTTTGTAATGAAACAAACTGACTGGAAAGGGCAATGGTTGCAGAACTGAAGGGTGAATCCACCTGCTGAGCTCTGAGCAGTCAGCTAGCAGACAGGCAAGAGTGAAACTGAAATAGCTGCACTGACATTAGTGTTAAGTGGAAGCTTATTCTGTTGCAAAGGGCAAGACCAGGAGATAGAGTCAAGGTTGTAAGCAAGGTTTAAAGCCACGTAGGCAGTAGGAATAAACAAGCCAAGGGGAATCCAGGAAAGAAGATGAAGACATGAGCAAAGGTCAGAGTACAGTGAAGCAAAGCAAGGAATTAAGCTGAGACTTGTATCACAGCAAAGCGCAACTAGGGAATGTGTTTGACTCGAGGGAGCAAACTCACTGACTCAGTGCTGGACTAAAGCTGAAGCATTATAATAAGGACTCATAACAAGTTTGAACAGCACCAGTGGATGATCAGCCCGCATGGAGAAGCATCTGTTTGCTGTAGTGACCTTGGAGTGCGAGCTTGCTTTTCATATTTTTAACATACCTTCTCTATTTTCTTACAGATAAGGTTTTGATGTGTAGCTGAAAAACAATATCAAAGCACATGTTGTCAAGAAATCCTGTCTGTTGTTTGTACATTGGAGTGCCACCTCTTTATCACTTGATTCAAATTAAATATCCTACTCAAGACAAAATTGCTATTTCAATAGTTAGGGTGACATAAGGTGCCTTTTGGTACACGCAGTACAAAGTTAGGTTAAATTTCTCCAGAAATTAGTTTTAATACCTCCCATTATGCAAATAAGTAGCAACACTGGAACCTTGAATATGTGTTAGATGTTCATATGTCCCACTTCAGTTCCTCCTGTTCCACCTGGTTATAACATCCCGGCAGGTTACCCGTGACACCTGAAGCACACAATGTACAGCAGTATACACTGAATTGTTTGAGGTTTGTGTAATTTACATTCTTAGGGCCTCAGACTTTACGTATTAGTAGGGCTTGAGCCTCGGAAATTTGTTTATATCCAGTATTGTTCTCTATAGCCTGTTCTAGCACAGGTGGTAAAACCTTAGTTCCTCTTCCTTTACTAAAAGGATTGAATAATATACATAAATCAGGTGATCACAATTTGATAGCAAATGATAAAACTAACAACAGGAACTATCAGTGAGGATCCAGAAGTGGAAACCTATTGTATCTGTTCCTCACTAAGTGTTCCAAGAGGTGTATTTACCAACTATTACAGAATCTGCCAACTTCACTACTACTGGTATTCCTTGTTCCCAACTGACTTTTATTCTGTGGTCATTAAAAAGTTCAGAAGCATACTGGCACACTTTTGCTGCCAGCAAATCATAGAGATGAGTGCTACACACCGTTGGTGGTAGAGGGGAGTCACCATTACCTTTAAAGAGTTTAAGCAAAATAAATTAATATATTGTGTTTTCATATGTTTAGAATATTATTTATTATTGATTTTCAGAGTCCGGTGGACAAGTTACTGTGACTTAGACCGGAGTGAAATCTGCTATAAATTTATTTTTTTATCCAATATGTCTATTTAGTGATTTATGGCAAATTATGTATCTCTGTTGACAGACCTCCTGTAATAACCATTGTATGTCATTTCTGTCCTGTATGTGCGTTTCTGCAAATTATTAACAGTGCATAGATCTTACCCTGACCCTGAGCAGAGATAAGGAGTGTCCAGATGAAGATGGTGATGAATGTCATTGTTGCTGTGGGTTCTGTTGCCATGAAGGGCAGTTCTCAGTCATGAAGTGTTAAACTCACAGGGCTATAAACACTCCCAGAGCACTGAAGCATGTGCTGCCAATGCAAAGTGCCTCTTCTATGCAAATTGTCTTTCTCTGTCGTTAGAACATGGAGTAGATCAGTTGCTGTAGTTGTGGCTCTGGAATGCAAAGCACCTTCTTTTACTTTGTATAAATCCTATTTTAAAGCAATCAATGTGATCTAAGCTGTGAGCAGAGGTAGGACTTGAAAATGGATGGATAGTTTTCCTCTGTTTTGCATCATTCATTAATCACATGGTTTTGAAAGATGAGAGAGAGGTGCTTTCTGTCTGATCCCTGACTGAATTTAAGAGAGACATTGACCAATATGAGACACCAGTAGGTGAGGGCCAGGGACAGATCACAACCTCTCACTCTGTACAACATCTCCCTCTGCTTGGGACTGTGGGGAGCGCATTATCATTGCAACCCTGCTCTCCTCATGATCTCAACCCAGGAGGAGGAATTTCTCACACAGCCTGCTCTCAGCCTCCAGGGGACAGCAGCTCCCTGTAGAAGAGAGCAGGGACTTGTAGCCTCCAGTCGACAGCAGAGGGAGCTACACTGAGGGGGCTGTTCTTTCCACTTGCTGGTGGGTAGAGTTCACACTTTCATACATCGGTCTGATGAAGTGGTTTTGTTATATACAGGGGCTTCAAGATGGAGGTTGGTGTTGGGTTTTGAAAAGCCTCCAGAGGAAAGTTTTGCTTTAATAAAAACTCCTTGCACTGTAATTATTCTACAATTGCACGTTTTATTGTGCTGAGACCGCATGATCCGCAGGTATTTAGGTTGAAAACTATCACAAATAGATATTTTCGATAGCCGTTCTTGTTGAAGGAGCTCTCTGCTCTTCACTGTGATAATGCAGTGTAGATGCAGTACTGTATATTGTGTAGATGTACAATAGTCACAAATGCAGAAGGAGGACTCTCATGGACAACAGGAGTGAGGAGGGACCACATTTGTCTATTAATTAAAAATAAATAATTCCACTTGAACTTGTGTGTTACACACTGAGATCTTTAGAAGAAAGGGATTAGAGATTTAAAGCAGACAGCTTCAAAATTACTAAAAGACATCTGACTAAATGAAAGGATTTCAGATATCTATTCTAAGTCTCATGTTCTCATGTATTTTATTTAAAACACAAGTTCCTAGCTACATGGCTGTAGCTCAACTTCCTGTTTGAGAAGTTAGCCTTTTTAGCCAACTTTGCAACCTAGCAATTTAAACGTTTGCTGTGACCAATTTCCCCTGCAACAGGTTGATTTGCATCCTTGTAAATCCACCAGTGTACCCTCAGACCAGGCAAGACAGCCATTCTACATAATATCCCATTTTATTACAGTCTCTCAGCCTGGTAACAATCATAATGGTGAAGTACCCCCATATTACATCCTATCCACAGGAGGCACTAACTCATAGACCAATAAAAGAACTCTGTGGACCCCGGTTACCACAACCCAAATGACCCAGGGGAGCAGTCCAGGATCTCCTTTCTCACTCCAGTTGGTGACCTGGTGTGCTTCCTTCTTCCACAGCAAAGACATTCTGTGTGGCTTCAGACATCCTCCTCAATCCCAGCCATTCTGAACAACACGGTGCTGCATGTTTCCCCATCACCCTCTTCGTCTCCAAGACCAGTTTGGGTGGAGAAGGAGGAAGACGGTGCTCTGACCTTTCTCCTCTGCTCTCTCTGTAGAGTCCCTGGTGTCCAAGACCTTCCTGGGTCCTGTGGTGTAAACTGTTCTTTCAGTCTGTGCGTGTTCTGTCTGACCCCTGTCTGGGTCTATGAAGCCCTTATCTATCAGAGCAAGTACTGTTGTTTGGGGTGAGCGTGTGATGTCCTGGGTGTGGGCAGAGCTAATGGCTTGGGGCTGTATGGCTGTATGCAGATGCTCAGGTGTAACGATGCATTGTGTCTTCACACCTTGTTTCAGAAACCCCTCTCAGTCTGAGGCCCAGTAAACCTGTCATGAAATCCCACGTCACCTCTGTCCCATGTGGGAATTAACGAGTATCTTCACAAAGAGGACCCTTAGTCAATGGAGAAGGATAGCACTCCCAATCATTATTTTCTGTTCAAATGTACAGTAACAGATATTCTTCCCATATAAACTTACAAATCACATGACCCTTGTAGGGAAAACCGGTTCAGGGACGCCAAATATGTAATCATAGTGGCTCTCTGAAGGCACCAGTTCTGTAGGGTTTGGGCATTTACTGAGACAATTATTAATTGTAGCAGTAAATCACAAAGTTGATTCTTTTGGTGGCTTTAGAATCCAACCATGCGACATAACTCAAACAACGCGCACACACAGGTACTAATACACGAGGATACATTTATTAATACATAGAATATGCATATAAACCTAACAGATCTTATCGAGAGGGTTATCAGAATACAAAAGGTATATTCGGTCAGTTACAAAGAGTTACACATATCAAGAGGACATATGTTCAGTATATCATTCATTAAGACCGTTTCGTAAATGAACTTGGTTATAACTTCTACATTAGATACTCAAACAAGTACATAACTCTTAGGAATTAAATTGATATCAACTGGTTTGGATAACAATTGAATTCTCGAGCTGTAATGCATTGAAGTTGAATACTCATCCAGTTTCCGGGGATTCAGATCTCCTGCGGGCACAAAGAAACAGTTGCAGGCTGTTGCGGTCCAATCTGCGCTCTCTGGCTCCGTGCCAGGCTGTGCTGTGCGGCTTGCGACGGTGCGCTGCTGATGCTCACTGTTGGCTTTAACTAGCAAAGTTTGTGCGCAGGAGAAAAGATGACTGTGGGTCCCAGCAAGTCAGAAAGAGGACTGGTTCGTTCCTGATGAAGAGCTAGTTCTGAATAGTGATTCAGCTGTCCACAGTTCTGACCTGTTCACGAGGCCTGCTGCTGGTTACTCTCTGGCAACCTCTACTCTAGACTCTTAGAACAAAGGAAAGTTCTGGCACTCGGACACACTGGCCGTTCCGTGGTTGTCCGGGCTGAGTCTCAGGATGGTCAGGAGGCGCGCTGCGAGAATGTCCTGCCCTTGGGAGCCTTCTGCTCCTGGGCCGTCCTGCCCTGGAATTCTCCTTTGAATTCCCTTTAGAATTGTCCTCAGAATCTTACTGAATCTCCCCTTCTGAATCTCTCTGAATCTCTGTGTTGCCTGTTTTTACCTGGAGGAACTTCAGCTCATTGATTGGCTGAAAGTTCCATGGGCATCAGAGTCCCACGTGGGTTACTCGGCCCTACCAGTCCCTGATTGGTTGATCAAGGTGAGATATGAGTCACTTAGTCCTGACACTTAGTAATGCAGTCCAGATGTCCAACTGGCACTCCCTAGACAGATAGGCGCCAATGGATGACCATTGATCATGATAGCCAGGCTTAGCTAAGTGCATCCCCCTTTGGGAGCTGTCCTTATAAAAAGAAAACATCTTGCATGAATGGTTTCTCTGTGGCTGCACCACAGAGATGAACAGAGAAATGGGGCCTCATTTGGGAAGGCTCAGAACACTTAATTCTTTCTTATTAATAAGCCTCGCCGCTACACCCTATTAACAAAATCATCCATGCAGATACAAATTAAAATAGAATAACCTTATAAATATTTACATCATCGAATCGATACTAGTTATTTACAATCATATATCAATTCAATAGAAAATAAGACATGAAAACGAGAGCAATCAAGAAGATTATTTCTAGGTGATTTTTAAAGGTAAACCTCAATTCGCCGTAAGTCATCTTCACTTCTAACCAGAGATTGATAAACAATTAAACTCCACAGAAAAGATTAGGTTTTAAATTATATATTGACATATGAGTATAATGACTGGAGATCTATTTTTGTGGCTCTCCAGAATAAAAAAAAGTGTCATTGCTGTATCTAAACATATTGTTAAACTCAAAAGAAATGTATTGCCGTTGTAAACAAAATCCAACTTGGAATTACCCATGAATAAATTTGTGTAATTGAGTGCAACTGGGGATCCTATGACAATGCCTGAAACCACAAATAACACTGATCCTGAAATCTAGAATGATGTTATCGGGATTGAGTCTGATGATGAGTCAGTCAATATTACAGTTTTCAGAATGAGGGAAATTATAATAGTCTCTTGTGATGTATTCAGGCAAGGCACTGGCCTTGCAATGTTCCTTGGAGTTCAGGTTTGCTGCTGTGTAGTACTTCTACAGTAGGCCCAGAGAGAAGGGGTCTTCTCCTAGGATAGTTTCCAAAGTAATGGAATCCATGATCTTCTCTCCTGGGATTGAACTGTACAAACATGTCTAATGTGTACTAACAAATTTAATGTGGATAATAAATTCAGTGTGTATTAAATATGTGTATTAATAAATGTATAATGTGTACATGTGTGCTAATACATAACAATACCGAAGCCAAATTTTACATATTTTAAAACATTTTAGATATTTTAAATATTCAACTGTGAATATTAGGAATTGAGTTTGATTGTCAGGAAGCGTTAATTGTCAGAACACTCTTTGAATGTTGCTGATCATGCGTTGGCCAATCAGAATCAGTTTACTGGTCACTTCCTTGTATATAAGGTTGATTTCCGCCGTATTTGGGGCTCAGCTTTGTCAGATTTGTAACTTCTCTGGTGTCAGCTAGTACAGTCGGACTTGCTTCAGTATTTAAGCTTTCGGTTTCCTGGTTGTGGATCTTCGGCATAGACTCCCGGTTATTCCTGGTTCCAAACTTCTTCATATATGCTTCTCCATGTTCCTGGGTTGTAAAGTTCCTGGTTTTCCGGGTCCTGGTTTACCCTGTGGGAATGGCCATTGTATCCGGTTTCTGGTGACAGATACCTTCATAAGGAGCAGTGCTGGTCTTGGGATATGGGACTGTATATTTGGGTTATATCATGATCACAGAAGTGTGGTTTTGGAGGGACTTGGTGTTTTGTCTTACACTTGTATTTGGACTTGTAAATCCTGATATCCTGTTCACCTGATATCCTTGACCTTAGACTGTGTTATAGACAATGTTATAGTGTTATTTCTCATGGGTTTGTTATTAAACCTTTGCATTTAAACGTATGTTCAGACTGTAGTTTTGGGTCTTGCCCTTTAAGGGCTTCTGCTGTGCTGCATAGGGTCTGTTTAAGTTATGTAGCATTTTGTTAATGTGGAAACCGTAACATTGATTGGACACAAAGGTGAGGATCACTATTAGAACAACAGAAATATTGAAAAAAAAACAATGTAATATAAAACATAACAATTAATTTAACATTCTGAACCTAGAAGAGAGAGCAAGACGCCAATGATCTATTAGTGCGGGCATCATATGTGATATTTTCACATATGATGCCCGCACTAATAGAAAAACTCATGTGTGCATAGTGATCTGTCCACTATAAAGTTTTCTTAAGAGGACAACATTTCCTGTTGCTATAATTATCCCCTCCCCTAAAATAAATCAAACTCAAAATATATGCTTAATCTGTTTCTAATTATCATACTTTAAAGCATCTAAATAAGAACAGTTACTTATGTCAATAGGGCTGTTTTCCCCATTTGCTTCTTCTACTGAGAAAAAAAAAAGAATATAAATGTCCTGGAATACTGATGTGAGTGCACATTTTCTTTTCTGCTTTTGTAATCTAAATAATTAAAGACTACAGTTTCACAAGTGATAGTTTTTGTGTTTTTTTTTTCAGTCAGGAACTACACAACAGAAGGTAAGAGGTGCCAAGCTAATGTCTCTCTAACTTTCTTCATTCCTGAAACAGCTCAGTTAGGAGAACATGGATCACAGAATCACAAAAATACCAAAATCCTTTCTGCAAAATGTACACAGAAGCGGTAATAGGCTATCTGTGCACAAACAATAAAACCCCCAAAATCCCTCATTCCAGATCTCAACTATCCTCACCGCAAACTGCTCTCTCCCATGCAGCACCAATAAAGCACTTTTCTGAAGAACAGCTTCTACCCTACTGCTCACTGTGCAATGCTTCAGAAGCCAATACACCTCTGCACTCTGCACTTTTGACTTCTACTACATATTTATTGCTCTGTTTGTTTATTATTTGTATATTTATAGTACTATCACTATTTATTATGTACCACTTTTATAATGTACCGTCTACATTGTGTGGTGTTGTCTGTTGTACTGTCTTGTCTGTTGTACTTTGCATGTCCTGATAGAGCAGTGTGAATAAGAATACCAATGTACATTTGGCAAATAAACCCCTCTACCTACATTGTATGTAACATTCACAGTAGTGGTGACATTGAAGGTAATATCTCATTACCTGAAAATCTGCTAAATGAACCAATTTTTCACTACTATTATGAGAACTTTGATCATAAGAACAGTTCCAAACGAAAGTGGGCAATTTTGCCCATCTAGCCTGTTTGGTAGTTAGTAGTTAAAGGGGAACTGCAATGCTATTTTCAGATTTTGGGGTTACAAAAAATCAGCATGAAAGAGTGCATTTCAAACCGTAATAACAGTAAAATACACAGCGTCTTCTAAAACCTCCAATTTGCATCACAAAATAGATGAAACTTCCAGGTATTGTCACGATCCTCATCCCTATTCTAGAGGGCGTTCCGACCCTTTTGTGTTTTAGTTTCATTATCATGTACACCTGTCCCTGGATTCACCAGTATTATTTAAACCCGGTGCTCCGGAAGTATTGGAAGACTTATGCCCCGAGGCCCACCTAGCATCAAGTCGCCGTATGTCCGCAGCTTGAAGGCAAAGGCTTCCAAATGGTGTCCTGACCAGCCGAATCTGGGGCTCGGAGCGCCTGGTCTCATTATCCTTTTAACCTTTGTGTTCCTGATTGAGTTCCCCCTTCCCACGGATTTTAATCGTCTTGTCTTGGATGGATCACCTGGTTTTGGATTTTGGACTGTTTTTGGACTTGTTAGTCTGCTCTCCCCCCTTGCACCTGGATCACTGTCGGCACCGCCCCCTGTTCGCCATCCCTCCCATTACTCACCATATTTTCCCCGTAGCTCTTCTCTAGTCACTTCCAGATTATACCGTCGGCACAGTGTCCTAAACTACGCACTTCACGGGAGTCAGGACCGACTCCTGTTACAGGTATGCACAGCACCATGTTTGCCATGAACGAGGCAAGAAAACTTCTGGTGACGTGTGTGGCCAGAACTGTGAAGCTGTGAACTGTGAACTATCCTAGAACTGTGAAGCCTTCTGACATCCCTACACAGAACTGCAGCCTTAAATACAGAATTGTAAGAGGTGCTGTTAGTCCCCCTTGTCCAGGATTTAATGAGTCCCAGCTAGACATTAAACCACAAGTAACAGAAACATAAAATGCTTCATGTATATATATATTTATTTTTATTTTGTATGCTTTCCTATTTGAACATTGAACAAGCTAAAACAGAACAATTTAATGGAGTTGTCAATTGGCGGCAGTGCTCAGCTAAAAGTTTACTCCATACTTGAGACCCCGAGATGTTGCAGAAGACCAGACTTCATAACCGTCTCTTGCAACAATCAAGATGCCATCGTTTCTCAGCTGAAGCATGCAGTCTTTGAAGCCGATGCTAGTGTAGGTGTTGGTCTCCCACATGGCTTTTCCATCAGTCTTGTAGGCCACCAGGTTAGAGTCGTTCTGCATTATCAGATGATCAGCATTGTATGTCCCAGCAGTGTCACTGTCCCAGATTGGTTTTGGGCCATACACCACAAAGTTACCATCATCCTTGAAAAGTTCACAAAATAACAAAAAGTTTTCAGTTTTCTCAGTTGTAAGCCTTAAACATAATTCCAAAGTAAACAAGTTCAAACAACAGTATACAATGTAAACTAGAGAGCTGTATCAGTGTGTATCAGCTGTATCAGAGCCGCAAAGGAAGAAATAAAGCTTAATTCTAAATGTAAAAGTAAATAAAAGGAAAAGAAAATGAACTAAAGAAGGCTCCATGGTGAACCTGTTGGTAATTATGCATTTATTTAAAAGTTTCATAGGAGAATTAATCTTGTCCTATTTCAATGAAGTGACATTCCAGGTCACTAGGTGGGTTTGGCAAGTTAAAACATACAGTACCTTACCCTTAATATTTGATTAAAGTCATCTTTTTGTGTACAATATGTAAAAAGTACACTAAAACAGTAAATATGGTGTCAGGGTCAAAAAGTTGCATCACTGAAATACTTTCTCATGATATTGGTACTGGAGCAAAATAATGAATAATAAAAGAGCAAACAATTCTAGAATTCTGATAAAAGTACAATGCAATGTACTTGGAGTACATGTTCCAGTCATGGATATGGAAGTCTGTTCGACCCTCAGTGCAGTTACAGGTAAGTTTTTAGTCAGACCTGCACAGAAGAAGCAGAGGTATTGTTGATCGCATATACTAAAACATGTGAGGTACAAATAGACAGAGCCCTGTGTTGTAATGAAATTAGAAGCCGGTGTAGGAGATCGTCTCAGTAATTGAGTGGTTCAAGCCATCATCACACGATCTCTCTACCCCAGTATGAAGAAAGCAGACACTGGGTGCCACATTTTAGAGATCAGGCTTTTAATACTTTTTTGAAGTAGAAGAGTTGTTCTACTTCAAAAACAAAAATTACATAATGGGGATCTGCAAATGGCGATGGTAAATGAAGAATAGAGGCAGTGCTCTTATGTGCAGAAATACTCCTTTTTCAAGATATCCACCTGGTAATACATCCATATATACTGTATAAGGAAGGTTCTTATTTTGATATATCAAATCATATCTACAATATACATATGAATTCTACAGCCCAGGGGAGGTCTAATTTGTAATAGTAGAGTATGCTAATGAGTCACATGATTAACAATGCAGCTAATGAATAAGAGATGTTTGTACTTCTAGTCATCTAGACCAGAGACCTAGAGACTGGAAGTGAGCAAGTTATCCAACTGAATCTCAATGGATTTCATAATTTCATAATTTGTTTTAAATGTCATGCCATTAATACAATATTATTGTGGTCTACATATTACATTATAAATAAAGCAAAATCAATATTAGTTTGAGTACAGTATGTTTGCTATGAAACAAATAATAGTAACAGGCAAACCTAGATACAGTCCATAGTTTATTTGTTCTCATGAAGCTTTTTCTTAGTTTTCGGATAATTTCTTAAAATGTTCTGGACAATTTCATGCGGGCTTAGTGAATGTGTTAAGTCTAAGTACAGGAATGAAGGATTCTTAAGTACGTAAAGAAGCTAATAACAAATCATACATACCCTGAAGTAATATATGTTTTTGTTTAATTTTATTTGTGAAAAAGGAGTCACTTACCTGAAATACAGCTTTGAAATTGCCATTTATTGAAAGCAAATATTCTCCCTTCCTCAGCTGTTCACCTTTCCTTAGCTGATCCGAAATAACATGTCTGAAATACATCATTTAACATACAGCTAAATTTAATTTTCTTAATAAGATATGCACTTCAGAAGCTTTTATGCTCCATTTCTAAATTTGCCCTACCTGTCCAATCTCCCATTATTCTCTTATTTTCTAATATTAGATGTGATAAGGTTACAATTCACATTTTGTTTTCAACACCTAAACTAGCGAGCTTGTGATTTGAATAATTCTATGGTCACTGGTCTTAGCCTGGGTCATATCACTAGCTGATTGCGACTGGCGCTCCCCGAACAGTGACTTATGAATGGCTGAGTATTAGGATGAGGTTGCTGGCCCAGACCCTTGCATCTCAGCAGTACGGTGACCTCTGTGCCCACCAGGTTGCTTGCAGCTGCAGTATGTAGTGTCGGCAGTGAATGATGCATCTCTCCTCCATTTGGCACTCAATTTGGAGAATCCCAGAGTAAACTATTTCAGTAACATTTTAAACAGGTAGATGTGGACTTGAACAGGTTTTTCCAATATTTTCTTGTATGCCTCTATAACTGTTAATTTTCTAAATTCCTTTAGCCAATTTAGTCTGAACCTTTTATTTTTTGCCTTTTAAATACTACAGTGTAAATTATTTTGTATCAAAAATATTATTTTGAGCACTCTGTATTTCAAAATAGTAATGGATAATATTCCACTAAAGCACCAATAATATATACAATAATTCATGTTTCATTAAGGGACTTAATGAAACATGATGTATTGTATGTATTAAATCAATAAATTTCCAAAGTTTAGATGTCTTGAAAGACATCATTGTGTATCTTTTCAATTCATACAGTATCTCTCTTTGACATTTTGGCCCTTTGCTACAGAAGTTAAATTAAGTGTAACATCAGAAAAAAACTGATTCACTCCCTGTTCTATAGTGATTGTACAGTACCTAAAAAGTTATTAGATCTTCACTAAAGCTTTAATAAAGATTATGATAACCTGACTAAATGTATATGTAAGTTTGGGAAAAGTGGCTTTGTTCGCAAACCACCTATCAGAGAGAAAGTGAGACACACTTGGCCTGATTAGATTATTGGAATCCAGTGGGAGTGAGAGGTCACATGAGGTTAAGGGAGGATATGATTGGCTCTGTGTGTAATTGGCCATATCCCTGCATTAATGAGCTGTGTATATTAGCAGCCAAGAAGTAACAGGTGGCTTATCTTTTTTCTAGGTTCTAGCAGTGGTCAGAAGTGAAGGCAGAGAGATGCAGTAGGGTAGGTTAAATTCTATGGGCTCCTGTGCTTTAACATCAGCAGACAGATGTGCAGGGTAGAGGGAAGATCATAAGTAGGGGAAAGATGCAGAGTGTTTTGCAGCTCAATCACTCAGGTAGAATATTCAGGTATTGAGTTTATTAGGCTCCAGTGTTTTATCATGATAGGTGATTAGTACTGATGCTGTACTAAGTATGTGAGGGTTACAAAAATAACCAAGTTGTGATTTATGTAATTGAGAGACCTGGAGAAGTTGAGAAGAAGTCCAGAACAGGAAAATTCCTAAGACCGACTGTTGGATTTAATTTGAAGAGAAGTGATAGTGACTTTGCTGAAAGCTTCTGGGAGAAGAATAACTGAACAGTGGACAGTGTAGGTCCCTCTAAAAAGGGACTCCTGCAATGTCTTGGAGCCTGGAGGAGTTCTGTTGGCCAGACTCAATGACTGCCCAGTCATAAGTGCAAATTTAGGGGACATGCTGACTACTGTATGAACTATAAGTGGTTCAATGTGTTGACATAACAACCATTTCTCCTAGTCCACAGTTCTGCATTCGCTTTCTCAAAAAGCAGTTTTGGGACTCCTGTTGCAAAAACATCTGAAACCAAAATTATCCTGAAACTAGGATCACACCTTCTTCCTTCTCTCTATGACAGACCTGTTTCCTTCTAATCCTCTCTGTTCATTTGCAGGTTTTGACTACACCATCTGAGTATCATCTCTGCTGCTGCCTCCTCTCCACTCCCAGCTTTTGTTCTCCCATGCTCTATCAGCTTCTGACTTTCCTCTCCTTCTCGCACCCGAAGAAGGCTCCACAGCTGAAACGTTGTCTTTCTTCTCTTTTCAGTATGGAATAAACCTTTACTTCCTTTGCAGCTTATGCATGCTGACACGGCTACCTACTCAAGCTACTTCATATACACATATGCAAATATCCAGAAATGACAAAATGTCATTTTTTGTCTCACGTTTATCTGAAATTCCGTTGTCAGTAGTACACTGCTAAAATTATATTTCTCTTTACTGTCAAAATCCTTATGCTTATCTTTACCACTGTTTCTGATCTTAAAAATACTTTTTATTTAAGTTATTTTGATCAGAAAAGATGTAGTTTTCTGAAGTATAGTATTTGTATAATTTATTATTGTTTATATAATTCTAATAAAGGTTTTGTAATAGAATTTATTTACCGACTACATTTTGCTGACACTCGTACCACAGTCATGATCAAAAGGAACAGCAGCAGTGCAGCCATCTTCGGAATCATCTTGTTTCTGTGCCATCAGAGGAAGGAAGAAAGATTCATACATGAACATACAAGCTGCCATCTTCAGCATACAAAAAGAAATGGCAAATTCAAATTCATATGAGTGAATGGAGTATTAATAGTTGAGTTGCAAGGAAGAACTCTCTTCATAGGGCAAATCGCAGAAAAAGACAAATTAATCTTAGCATCATTGGAATGACAATTTGAATTGCAACTGGAAATTGAAGCCGGGCTTTGTGGACATGATCATCAGCATTATTCTTGATGAAAGAAGATGACACTCTATTGTGTTTTGATCTGTGTTTATGCATCAATGGGTCGTTGGGTCCTTGTCGAGATTAAGGAAATCATGGACTTCCACATATAACAGGACGTTTTGACAAGGCACCTTTCTGTCAAGAAGCTCAGGCTTTGCTAGCAATGGCCTGCAGACATCCAGCTCTCTCCCACAGCCTCTACGGACAGCGTGGACTCCTTCAGGCCGTATTTTACTGCCTCCATGGCTTTCATAGACAGCCAACATCTCAGGCACTGCAGCTGCACACAACACACTTCTCATACATACTGCACCTGCCTAGACCCACTGCCACACCCCTGCATATGCCAGAAGGACACACACACACACACACACACACACACACACACACTGCACTCACAGTCCACTCATGCTGCAATTGTGGTTGGATGGAAGAATCCTCTACTGCCATAGCACTACAGAGAGGTGATTTTCCTTCTCTCTCTCTCCATGAACTACACAAGAAGCAGGGCACAGGCCCTATTACAGGAGTAAGATAAGCTGTTGGTCATCATCAAAGTCCTTGCAGCTGTGGGTTCTTAAAGATACACTAGCTGATGGCCTGTCACACTTACACTATACTGCATTTTTCTTTTTCACTTTAAATATAAGATATTGAAAGTGAATGAAGCACCTCATCTACAGCCGATGTAGGGTGATTTTAATTTAACAAGTAAAAGTTTATTCCATGCTAAGAAGAGAATAAAAGAAACAACGTTTCCGTTGTGGAGCCTTCTTCGGGTGTCAAGTAGAAGGCTCCACAGCTGAAACGTTGTGTTTCTTTTCTTCTCTTTTCAGCATGGAATAAACCTTTACTTGTTCCTTCGTATTGTTCTCACTTTAATTATAATAAATATTTACCTTTTACCTTACAAACACCGTCTTTTGGATGAGACGTTAAACCGAGGTCCTGACTCTCATTAGTCATTAAAGATCCCTGGACATTTCTCGAGAAGTGTAGAGGGTTATTCCAGTGTCCAGGCCAAATTTCCCCCTCAGCCCTTACCGTGGCCTCCAAATTGTCTCCATGTATGATGGGTTTGCACTTGCCCTGTGATGGACTGGCGCCCTGTCAAGGGTGTACCCTGCCTTGCACTCGTTGCTTGCCAGGTAGGCTCTGGCTTCTCAAGACACCGTGTGTTAAAAAGCAGTTTAGTAAATGACATGACATGACCTTACAAACATTCTCTTAATCATATACAGTATTAGACATATTAGATAGCTGCATTTAGTCTGGCCGATGCAGAAGTAAGAGTCCTATTTCTCAGATGCTTCACATGAAAAACTACTTGATTTTCTATTCTAGTTTTTCTTTCCCATAAAACTGTAGAACTCAGTGAGCATTTGACAAATGTCAGAGTATGAGAATGATCATCTCTGATATTCAGAACTCCAGCCTTATGGATTGCTATTGCTACTGTACCTTCAATGATGTTAAAAAATTATAACTTCTGGTTGAAAACAAACCAAAAGTAACAATAAACATTCTGACCACATACGGGTAATGGGGACTCCCCTCCACCACCACCAATGTGTAGCCCCCACCTGGATGATGCAACGGCAGCCAAAGGGTGCCAGTATGCTCACCCCACATCAACTATAACCTGGGATTTTTAATGACCACAGAGAGTCAAGACCTCAATTTTACACTCATCTATAGGAAGGCATCCTTTTTACAGTTTAGTGTCCCCGTCACTATACGGGGACATTAAAACCCATACAGACTGCAAGGTGAGCACTCCCTACTGGTCCCACTAACACCTCTTCCAGCAGCAACCCTAGCTTTCCCAGGGGTCTCCCATTCAGGTACTGGCGAGGTTCACACCTGCTGAGCTTCAGTGGGCTGCCAGATTTGAGTTGCAGGGTACTGTACTCGCTGGCTATATCATTACAATATATGGCTATGTGTATCATACTGTATATATTCAATATAATTGTGCTAATTTAAATTTAAAATTTAAACTTGATATTTACCCATTAATAGATTTGTAATAGCAACCTTGTAAGAATGCTTTTTGCCTGTGTAGATATTTGTGTTTTAAATAGATGTTTGAATAGATTAATAACAGTAATTGAGCATTATTCCAACATACAACAAAATAAACCTTATTCTGTGTTAAAATGTTGTATAAAATTGAAGTCAATTATAAAGCAACATGAAAACTGGTTAAAATGTAGTTTTAAAAAGCAAACTTTTTTTCAGACTTTTCAATATGTAGTCCAACATTGTTTTGCCAAACTATTTTATAATGTCGAATTCTTTGCTGCTATTAATGAATTTAAATTGTCAACATCTGCTCATTTCAGAGCATCTGAGTCTTTGGAAACAGTACTAATCTAAAGTATGACAAAGGAGAAGAAGAAGGAATTTACTTCCTGCTGTCTTGTTGACCTCATAGTTATACTGTACAGCTCTACTATGGAGTGTATGGATGCGACTGTATTGGCATCTGTTCACTAGCATTCAACTGATCAATTAAGAACATTGCATGGATCACAACACAGAAGAAAATACTCACACATACAGTACACATAAATACACAGAGAGTACTTACAGGTAAAACTGCAGGTGGTGTAATAAAATACCAAGGTGGAAGCATTACTATATATACACACTGAGGAGGAAGAGGCTATGAAAGGGGCTTTTTGTGTTTTTTGTTCTTCTTTGTTCCTCTTTCTTAGTTTCTGGAGCAGTCATTTCTTTAAATATGTGGTCAGTTGATAGCTTATTCAAAACCACACTAATCAGATAACACTTCAGCACTGTTAAAGAGAAAAAACGTTAAAAAGAGAAGGATGCATTTAAAAAAAGAATTAGAAGATAATCAGCATCCAACCCACTGCATCTGTGACCTACTGTACCACCCTGAGACCAAAGGCAACTTTGAAAGTTTAGTATAAAACAGGGTCACTCCACCAAGGGGTTTTGTAAGGAAATTAAGAATCCGGCATTGAATTTACAAGAAAAGATAAATGTGATGCTGCAATCTTATGACAAAAGGTTTTGTGGTCAGACAAAACAAAATCGAAACTTATACACTTACAGTATATACTGGTCTATATACAAAGCATTACATATGGTGCAAGCGCATTATTAAGTCAATTAAATCACAACTGTCAAGCTGTGCAATTTCTTACAGTTCCTACAGTGCTGGCCTTTTGCATGCCATTTGGAGCCTGGGTTCAGTTCTTAGCCTAGAGTGCTGTCTGTGTGGAGTTTGTTCAAGTAGGTAGCTGTGTCAGCATGCATAGGCTGCAAAGGAACAAGTATAAGTTTATTCCTTGCTGAAAAAAGAAGAAAAGAGACACAACGTTTTGTCTGTGGAGCCTTCTTCAGATGTGAGAAAGAGAGGAAAGTCAGCAGCTGATAGAGCATGGGAGAACAAGAGCCGGGAGTGGAGAGGAGGCAGGAGCAGGAGAGAAGCAGAGATGACACTCAGGTGGTGCAAAGTCAAGAGAGGTGAAGAGAGGTGTAAAGTCAAAACCTGCAAATGAATAGAGATAATAAGAAGGAAATGAGTCCATCATTGAGAGGAAGAGGAAGGTGTGATTCTAATTTAAGGATAATTTTGATTTCGGATGTCTTTCTGCAATAGGAGTTAAGAAACCCTTCTTTGAGAACACAGATGGAGAGATCAGTATGATCATGGCCATTAGAGGTTAAAATGAGAAACTATGGGCTTGGAGAAATCTTTCATCCTCAGAGCCCTGACATGTTCTCTGAAGCAGCCACCTACTCTCCTTCCTGTTTCCCCAGTGTAGATACAGTAGCTGGGCATTTTCTGCGAGAGATGCAGTAAATAAGGTTGCCGGATGTACAAAATGTCATCTGAGTTATCTGGAACTGTCCAGATGGGACTTGAATGACCGTGGTATTAGAATGAGTGTGGTGTTATTGGAGACACCAGGCACTTTTTTGGATAAGGAGCATCCAAATAGAAACAACCTGGTGAGGAACTTCCACTGCTACAGGAATTTTGACAGGGAATTAAACGTGCAATAGAAGGACAGGTACAAGGAAGGCAAGGGAGCGTAACATTGAGGTGGCTCTTTGATCTTTGATCTCCCCAGTTGGGTTTGGGTAAGTTGGTTTTACAGTATGTGCAGATCCCCTGGCAGTGCTACTATCAAGGGGATCTGTTACACCTGTATTTGCATGAGTTTCTTTCAGGTCCTCCAGTTTTCTCCCACAGTCCAAAGACATACTGGCAGATTAATTGGCTTCTGAGAAAAACCTTTTCTGAAGACATACATGGCAGGTATAATATTCTGCACTCAGTTATCAGAGTGTTTTGTGAAACACATATAAAAAGGTACAAAGGTTAAAAACAACTTGGTTTACAGAAAACAAACCTTGAGCTACTGACTTTAGGCCTTATCTTGCATTCCCTTTCTAATCAGTAACAAGGAAGAGAATGTTACAATAGTACACAAATTATGAGGCACTGGGCATAACAAACTAGCAGAAAATAATAATTTAATCACTTTTTTATTAGATGAAAAAAGAAGCAAAAAGTCTTATTAATGTGAAAAGCTCAGTTTATCAAATATAAGATTTTAGTGAAGGTAAACAACACATTCTTATGGTTTCAAGGACAAAGTCCCTGAAATAATTCATGGTCCTCAAACATCTGACTGGGAACCCTGCTCCAGGTGCCCACTAATTTGGTGTAAAAAAGTGCTTCCTTTCCTGTGTCCTAGATTAATTCCCTTGTAGTTAACAATTTTGTACCCTGTCCTTGTTTTACTACTAAGTGTGAAATAATTATTTAGATTGACTCTATCTATAAACTTTAAAATCTTATATATCTAAATCCAATCTGCTTTCAGTGTTCTGTCTTCTAGATAGATTGATTTAATTCCTTGAATTTGTAAATATTGTAAGATAAATTATTGGGATGAAATTAAAATGAACTCTTTAGTATGCTTTACCATGTTAAAATGATTAAACAACAATCTTCTCTGGGTTTAAAAGAGGGGACAGAGGTCCAAATGAGTACAATTTTCTTTTAATTGCTAAAGACTACACTGAAAAATTCTAAATAATCACTTTTAGTGTCTGGTTGCTTAGAGGATGGGTTGTTACCCTTTATCCCTGAAGAGCAGAGGAGATGATCATGGAGTCTCCTCTGAAGGTGGACAGGTGAGGTCACCCCTCTTCAGGAGGTCAGGAAAGTAACAGAGTCCAGGCTACAGAGAAGAAGAGATTAGTTCTTATTTTAGTACTGAAGTCAAGGCTCAGTACAGCAGGGTGAGAAAGATCACTGCCAGTTTTACTGATGAGCTTATCTTTATAACCACCAAGGATTGCAAAAACACATCTTAGTAGCCACTTCCTCCTTTAGTCTAAACTGACACATCCCCTTATTCTGTCTGCTACTTAAAGTTCGTTGAGTTCATTTCTAACAATTTGCACTCTGTTCCTCATCCAAGGATGAATAGCTTGTTTTGTTACTGTCTGCTGACTGATTTTATTTTAATCAAATATTTTTTAGTTTTTTATATGTGGGTGTTTGAATGTTGCTCAGAGGTTTGGTTGAGAGAAAAAAAAGGTGAGATTTTTCCACTGGTCAGTACTTTTACATATACACATTTATGATAAGAGAATGCCCCAACAAGGAGGGAGAAGAGGATGATGATGGGGGGTAGGACTCGGGCCCCCCAGCTGGAGTAACAGTCAGCACACCATGGCAACGAGAAAAGAAAGACTGACGGTCCCCACCAGAAGAGGTAGGGCCTGAGGTAGGGCCTGAGGGCACCGCTTTCATACTGCCTCCGTCTTCTCCCCTTCCCAGCTGCCCAAAGTCACTTTGCATATTAATGGAGATCCCTATGACTTTTTAGTTGACACAGGGGCAACAAATTCCCTGCTTAGAGATGACGTACACCGTTTCAAGCTCTCATTTAAATCTATCCTGACAATAGGAGTAACTGGCACTCCGACAAAGGCTCATTTCACCACACCACTCACTGTGGAATGCCAGAAGCATGGGTTTGGGCCTACCAACCATTCATTCTTACTCTCAAAAAAACGCGCTGTTAATCCGTGTGGCAGAGATTTGCTCTGTAAAATGGGCCTCATCGTTGTTAGTTCAGAACAAGGGCTCAAGCTAACCTGCAATGAAGATTGCTTGCCTCGAACCATGCTTGTCCAGCACTCCCCCACGGTCCCGGACTATTACTACAGCTGGGACCTATTAGGAAAGGGTGTGGGTCAGGTTTCCCAAACTATTCTAAATGACGCAGCCAGGCTGTGGCCTGGCCAGGGCAATTTTCAAAATGGTCTATTGATAAGTTGCAGTGTATGGCCTCGGTTAATTTCGGGGGCCCGGATGAAGTTTTGAGAAAGTCTGGTTTAGAGATGGACAGTGCAGCGATAGAGTAAAAGGGAATGGTTATCTGGTCTCAAGGGATTTTGCTGCCTTTGCCGTGACCCTGACTACCGAGCAGCAGTCTCTGTATCGGGTAGGGACGCACCCGCACGTGTCTCTGGCAAAAGCTGCAGGCTTCCGCTGGCAAGATGTGGGCATCTTTGTCCAACAGTGCGTTACTAGCCAAGCATGGACAGCCCCAGATGCTGAAGGCATTGGGCGTAACTCTGCTCTCCAGGCCAGCTGGCATCCCTGCTCACCTGTTTTTAACACCTGGAGGACAGTGCACCTGACTGCCTCTGACGACAGGATGGGCTGATTGTTTGCCTCAGTCCCAGTTGACACTTCACACCCTGCACTGGAGGGAGTCCCGGATTCCCTCTGGGCTGCCCACAAGTACAACTTGGGCCTGATAAAGGGTTTCGTCCCCCTTGAGGTGGTACCAAAATCTACCTTTAGGCCCTGCAGGCCGCAGTATCCATTGAGACCTGATGTTGAGGGTGGAATGGAACCTATGGATAAGCTGGTTGCTGAAAAGATTCTCATCCCCTGCCCAACGTTTCCATGTAACACTCCAATTTTCCCCGTGAAAAAAGACGATGGGGAATTTTGGTGCAGTAAATGCATGCAGTAAATGCCGCCGTCCATGCTCGGGCTCCAGTGGTCCCCAACCCCACCACCATTCTGTTTTTTATCCCCGAGGACTCAAAGTTTTTTCTGTCATTGATTTGGCAAATGTTTTTTGCAGTGTTCCGATTCATCCTGAGTCTCATATTTGGTTAGTTTTTACTTTTAAAGGGAAAAAGTACACATGGACTCGGATGCCCCAGGGGTTTTCTCCTCGACACTGCAAGAGCGTTTCTCAGGGTTCTTTTTTAAGCATGGTAGCACCCTCTTCCAATATGTGGACAACCTGTTGGTTTGCATTCTAGACACCAGAGATCTCTTAATCTTTTTAGCTTAAACCGGTAACAAGGCCTCACTTTCTAAAGTATAGCTTGTTAAAGAATGTCTTACTTAGGCCACGACATCTCCACCAATTCTAGTTCGATTGGCACTGAACGAGTGGCAGCCATTCAAAAGATTCCAAAGCCTAGAACAAAAAAGGAGAAGATGTCTTTCCTTGGTTGTACGGGATACTGCGGATCCTGGATTCCTGGCTACACCCGATTGGCGCAGCCCCTGTCTGACGTGACTCATGCTCCAGGTCTAACCATGACTGACCGCCTGACGTGGACTCCCGACTGAGAAAAAACTTTTGTCGACCTTAAAACAGCCCTGATGTCAGCTCCCGCTTTGGGCCTTTCTGACACGACTAAGGGTTTCATCCTGACTGTTGATGAGAAACATGGATTCTATAGCGCTGTACTTCTCCAGGCCCACGGCGATCATTTTAAGCCTGTGGCCTATTACTCTCAGTGCCTTACTTCTGTGGCCAGCGGCCTGCCAGCCTGCCTTTGTGCTGTTGTGGCAGCAGCTGCAGCCATTATGGCCTCTACTTCCCTGGTGTGCTACAGCCCTCTTACGGTCCTTGTACCTTCATCCTCCTCCAGAGTAAGACCTCGCACTTTTCACTCATGTCCACCCTCCATTACCACCACATCCTACTGCCCCTTCCTCACGTCACTATCAAACGGTGTACAGTGCTGAATCCAGCCACCTTGTTGCCTATGGAGGATGAGGGGGAGCCACATGATTGCCTGGCGGCCATTACCTCTCAGGTAACCCCCAGAAAGGATCTTTGCTCTTCCCCTCTTCCTAACTCTGACATGGATTTTTATGTGGATGGATCAGCTAGGAAGGATCCTTCAATGGAACAGAACCACGTTGGGTATGCGGTTGTTTCTGATCACGAGACGGTTGAGGACTGCCGCTTTCCGTCTCACCTGTCTGCACATGCCGCAGAACTTTTCACCCTCACATGGGCCTCTAAAGATCTAACCTGGACTGTGAACACTGACTCTATCATGAAGAAGGCTCAGCAGCGCCTTTATTTCTTGAGGTGCCTCAAGCGATGGGGGATGCCAATACATGTGTTGGTGAACTTCTACCGCTGCACTATCGAGAGCGTCCTCACCAACGGGATCACCGTGTGGTATGGCAACACCTCTTCGCGAGAAAGAAAGGCACTGCAGAGAATGGTCAATATGGCCCAGAAGATCATCGGCTGCGGTCTCACCGACATTAAACAGCTCTATGAGGACCGCTGCCGTGGTAGAATTCTGGCCATCACAGAGGACAGTCACCACCCCGGGCATGAGCTCTTCACCCCACTGCCCTCAGGCAAGAGATATAAGAGCATACGGACACTTACCACTAGATTCTTCAATAGCTTCTATCCACAAGCAGTGAGACTGGCGAACACATTTAGCCATCCCCCTCGGACCACACCTACACCATCACCATCTACCTCATTGTAATTTATTTATTGTACGTCTCCAGTCATTGTTTACACGTCTGTAGTGTTTACATTCAAACTGTCTGCATGTTTACTTGCACTTTGTCTATTGTTTGTTTGTACATTGTCTTGATGCACTGTTTGCACTTTGTTTTGTTTTTTTTTGTTTTTGTTTTTTTTTACACTTGTTTTACAATCGAGAGACTTTCTGTAAGTAAGAATTCCATTGTACCAGCATCGGTTACATATGGCAATAAAGTTCAAGTCAAGTCAAGTCAATGTCTTGGCTGCCTCACAGTCAGCTACTATTTAAACTGATAGTCGATACGCTTTCGGCGTCGTCCATGACTTTGGCACTCTATGGAAGAACAGAGGGCTTCTCACCTCCCAGGGTACGCCAATTCAGCACTTTCTTTTGGTCAGTAATCTGCTTGAGGCTATCCTTTTACCTCAGGCCATTGCTGTGTGTAAATGTGCAGCCTCTACCAGTGCCACCGACGATGTCTCGAAGGGCAATGCTCGGGCTGATGCGGCCGCGAAGCCTGCTGCTGCTTCCTCCTCTTCTCCTCTTACCCTCCCCTCCATCCTCGTCCAGCTGGAGCCCCAGGTGGCCTCTCTACCTGACATGCAAGCCATTGTTTCCGCGTCGGAAAGAGGTAAGTGGAAAACATCTAGATGTTCTTTCTCCAACGGGGTGTGGCTGGGGCCCACAGGTAAACCCTGCTTACCCTGCCATTCTTTTTCTTACCTACATCACAAAGTTGACACATGGAAAGGACCATGTGTCAAAAGAAGGGATGGTGAGTATTGTAAGTATGCAGTGGGATACAAGGGGGCATGCCCACAGACCTCACACATCTTGATGAGTGTCTGGTGGAATACTGGTGGAAAATGTCTAGACTTGTCAGTAATATTCACAAACAGGTTAAAGCTGCCCTATCTACACCAGACCAAGACTACTGCCACGATCTTCAGCAAGGAGATTGGATCCTGGTGAAAGACTTCAGGAGGAAAAAGTGGTGTTCACCCAGGTGGAGAGGCCCATACCAGGTGTTATTAACCACAACCACCGCCAGGAAGGTTGCAAGGTTGCAGAAAGAGTGCCCTGGATCCATGCATCACACTGCACGAAGGTGCCCGGCGACCTACAAGTAGACAACCTATCAGAGCAATGACTTCACAGTCTTCACATATCTTACACCGGCGACAAAAAAACCTGAGTGCCCCCAATTTGGAATCACACGATAAAATACATTCCTTGGACTGTCTCCCCAGTCAAAATAGTAGTTCACCTCCCATCCATGATCTACCACTCACATTGCTACGAGAACAAGGGTCAGGGTCCATCCTTAGGACGAACCCTAGGCTGTAATATTATTACCACCAACCCCACCCTGTCCGATGGAACTATGGTGTTAATAGACTGGTATTGGCAATGTGGTGCAAAGGTGTATAATAGCCTTCCTCCTCAGTGGAAGGGTGTTTGTGCACTCGTTACCCTGCAACACCAAATCCTAGTAGTTCCCACTTGCTAGACTCCACCCAGCCCTTGACTACCCAGAAGGGAACCCAAGCCAAGAGGGCCTTAACCTCGGCAGAAAGGGATTCCCCAACTATGGTAGGGATCCCTGATGATTATAGACTATTCTCACCGGCGGAACTGATTTTCTCATCAGGTCTAAGTCTCCAATCCGTAGCTAATGCTCGCTGGCTGCAAATAACCCGCTATGAAATGTATTCCTTTGTTAATATACTGTAATGCTAGATGGCCTCGACACAATTAAGCAAGAATTAAGAGGAGTCAGGCTGATGGCATTATAAAATAGGTTTGTGTTAGACCTCCAGAACGCAGCCTCTGGAGGGGTGTGTGCTCTGATAGGCGATTCATGCTGTACCTATATCCTTGCTAATGATGATGACCATGGTAACCTCACCCTCACAATACACCAGCTGAAAGAACTTAAGGACAAAGTAAATCAAGAGCGGGGCAGTGACAATGAATTCCCCTTCTTTTCATGGTTAAAATCGTCATTTGGGTCACAAGGAATGTTTTTCCTGAAACTATTCATGCCTGTGGTTGTAGTGTTTTTGCTGTTGTGCTGTTGTATGACTTGTATTATTCCTATGCTTCGATCTATGGTAATGAAAATGTTTACATATCAATATGCACTGCTCAGAACAGACTCACCAGGTGACTCCTATTAGGACTTTGTGGTGTGAACATGTTTGAGGATAAAAAGGAAAGAATGTAATGGAAAGTTACTAAGAAAAAGTGTTTTATCCCAAAAATGTTGTTTATGGTCAGAGCTGTGTTACAGATGCAGCTGGATTCTTAGAACAAAGTGTGATTGCACCCAGTGAGTCAAGGCATTAGATGTTTTAATAATGTTTATTTCTGTTGCTTGAAAAAGGAGGATGAGAAACTATTTGCGTAACTACTCTCTTTCTTTGCTTAAAGCAGAAAGCTATAAGGAATGGAAAATGACTGCTTCTCCTGTCCTTGCAATGTTCCATCAGCTAAAAAAAACAAGGGACTCTTTGGGCTGCTTTGAATCAGCCTTCACTTCTCTGCACAGACCAGTCATTGCCTTTTCCCATATTGTAATATAAATAAATGCCTTACTGAATAAATGAGAACACCTCTCCTGGCTCTTCTTTGATAAAAATTCCACGACAGCGCCCATATCTTCTCAACACCACTTGTCTGATTAAGAAATGCAAAAGTGCCTGTACATCCTAAGATGGATGAAGAAGGCAAAGATATCTCCCCAGATCATCACTGTCACTATTGTAGTCCCCCACCCTTAAGGGCACTCCGGCTTGTTCACATTTTACTTGATTTTGTGCACCTATTCCCTGTTCCTGCCTCCCTACTAAAGCCAGATGCTCAATCTGTTCCAGGCTCTGAATTGGAACACGGACGCCCGGAGGCTCGCCTGCCACCGAGTTGCCCTACGTCAGCGGCTCGGGTGGCATTCGCCTCCTAGGTGTTCTGAACCAGCCGAGTCTGGGACCTGGAGCGCCTGGTTCTGTTCCCCCTTTTTCCCCCTGACCCTTCGCTGGATCCCGCTCTGGTTTTTAACTTTGTCTCGTCTGTCTACAACCCCTCGCTGGAGACCACTTCAGCTATTAACTTTGTCTAGTTCATCTTGGATCGATCACCCGGCTCTGGACATCTGCCTGCACGACTTTCCTTCAGAACTTTTTGGACAGTTCGCCTGGACCACACCCCTCGGAGCACCTTTGGCATGCCCCCCCCTCCCCCCCCGTTTGTCTACCAGCCCTGTTCCTTGTCTCCTCCCTGTGCATGTTCACTCCCTTCCAGATTGTGTCATCTGTATAGGGTCCTGAAAGACGCTTCGTAACAATCACTAACTTTTACAGATACACTATAGAAAGCATATTGACAAGTTGCATCAAAGTGTGGTATGGCAACTGCAGTATTGCTGACCGCAAAGCCCTACAGCCTGTGGTGAAAACTGCCCAGTTCATCACTGGGGTTGCTCTTTCATCCATCCAGGATATTAATAACAAACGGTGCTTGCGGAAAGCTTTTACCCCCGCACTATCAAACTATTAAACTCACAGCCTCTCTCATCTAAGTTCTGAACCCTCAGATCGAAACCTCTCAAACACACATTGAAATCTACCTCTACCTCACATGTCAGGACGTTTACTCTCCATAATTTTGTATGCTTTATTTAATTATGTTGACCAACAATTTTGCACAGCTGTTGTTGCTTTGCACATTACCTGTTACCTGTTGATGTTTTGCATATTATCTGTTGATGTTTTGCACATTCTCTATCTTTCTTACAGTACTACTTACTGTCTAAAAAGCACCTCGTTATACCATATACCAGTGTTTGAGTATAATGACAATAAACTTGAACTTATAAGAAACCAAGGCTAGAAAAAATAAAATAAATGCATCCATTCCAAAGCTCACTGTGAAAATGTCCCTCTTCCCATTCATAGTGAAAATGAAAACAAAATCTCTCATATCTCTCTTAATGAGTTGGAGCAAAATGTTATCAACTCTATTTTGTTGATGCAACATAGAGCCATCTAGGTTACTTATTTAAATTCCTGCTGATAAGACTGTAACAGCAAGATAAAGTTCAAAGGTCTGTGTGCTGACATAGGAGGGAAATGCCCAGATCAGTAACAGCTGAACATCATCAGCAGGAGCAGTATAACGCTCTTCAGATGCCTTTTCCCCAGTCTCCCATTGACACAGAGCAGAATACAGTAACTGCCAACAACAATCCCAGCAGAAATCAAGATATATTCTCAGACAGTCTGCCAAAGCCAGTCTGCCAGAGTACCAGTACCAGTTGTGTAGGGAGCTCTGTTTGGTCTGAAGTTGTCTCAGGAACTCCCTGAAATGCAGGAGCAGCAATGTGTAAGGGAGACGCAGCATTCAGGTCCCTGTGCCAGAGGCGGATAACCTGGCCACGATCTCTACAGGAGGCAGAGGTCTAAGTATACAGTCTGTTGTGGGCATCCTGACCTGAGTGTTCAAAGAAGATTGATTCCAAGTCATCAACCTTTGTACCATAGAGGTCAGCAGGTGAGGAGCATGTTGCTGGATAGACTATACTGTTTCCACCACCTCCTCTCTCTGAGGGAGAGAATGTCATTGGGCAATGACTCCACATCAGACTAGAACAAGATATTTACAAAATCAATTAAAAAAAGAGAGTAGGACTATTTTACAAGAATAACATTACTCAGTTCAACAAATTAAAAATAGTTTATTATTCTACCATAGCTTGTTGTGAACTGATGTGCTACTTCCAGGTTTACATCCACATTGAGATAATCTATATCGTGCCTTAATATGAATTTCAGCAATGAGTAATCAGGATAATTTAACTTTAAATTTTGAATTTGAAAAATATATTTCACAATACGGTACTGGCTTTTAAGCCATATAGTCTCACATATAATATGTACCTGATGTACATACAATAGATGCTAGTAGTAGCTAAATATGAAAAAGTACAAAGTAATAATAATAATAATAATAATAATAATAATTGCTTACACTTATATAGTGCTTTTCTGGACACTCCACTCAAAGCGCTTTACAAGTAATGGGGACTCCCCTCCACCACCACCAATGTGCAGCATCCACCTGGAACACAAAGTATTCCACAAAGTACACACAGGATTCCACCATCTTCAGAAACATTTTATGCATCAAAATCTTGGTAACTTGCAGTGGATATTTTTTATCCTTTTTGAAGAATACACAATAAGAACACTTGCTGTTATTATTGTAAAAAAGAACTGATCTAATATTGTTGTAATACTGATCTAATACCACATGATAGAGAATAGTAATGTAAGCTTAGGTCCCGTTTTTTGTTCGTTTGAGCAGTTTGAAATGTTTTAATGCTAAAACAAGAGTTGGAACTGTGTTATCTTAAAAATCAAATACAAAATATAAATGTCTCTAAATCAGGTAAAAATAAATAACAAAACATTTGTTTATATAAGTAACCAAAATATCAATTATTATATTATTCAAGTTTGTCTTAAACATTCAGGGAACATAGAACTTAGCTACATACTGTACAGTCCCCTCCCCAAAACAAATGGTTATGAAACATCTTTTTCTACCTTCTTTTTCTACCTGCAACACAAATTTGCCCATTTTAAAAGTCAATTTTCAAAAATAATTTCATCTCCTTATATAACCATTGCTAGCTGAACACTGCAGTTGATAATAATACCAAACGTAAAGGAAGTACTAAAGGCTCTGACTAAACAATATTGATACAATTTGTAGCATGTTGACGTTTTTTGAAAGGGAGCAGCAACAAGTCTTTCTTATATTGTTCAATTCTCTCTTGGACATGTGGATCCCTTAAAGCTACAGAGCACCTCTTTGCAAAATCAAGCAGTTTTCCCTCCTGAGTTAAATCACTGGTTAACTCTTCGAACTCGAACTCTTCGAACTCTGTGATGGGTCTGCGATGGCCAGCTCTGCGATTGGTTCCGTGGAAACAATTGTGTTTCTGTCAACTCCCACTGCCTTGTATACAGACACAGATTATTTGGTTTTCTTATAGTGTTTGAGAACTGCTCTGGTTCGGAAACCTCATCAGGATCTCTTGCTGTGCTGAAAAGAAAAATGTTATTATCAACAAACTAGTTATGCTAACAACAATACCAACAGGATCAGTACCTCTAACAAGTACTACTCCAAAGATACTCAATCACTTATTAGTGTAGGAAAAGGGAATTCACTTATTTAGGTTCATTGTGAGAAATACAGTGAGTTTATTATGTACGCATACATAAAGAGGAAGTTACGTCAGAGAAGGACCATGCATGCTGCTACTGCTACTACTGAATTACAAACATTTCATAATATATCTATAATATAACAACTAACACTCTTTTATATAAAGTTTTACTTCAAGTTTTCGATTACGCCATTGTCGATTAACTACACCCACTGCAGAGAGTAAGCCTGGTTTTCAGTGACTGGCTTAGGCATTTGGCGTCTCCCCGCAAAACAAACTCCAAAACTAGACGACTAACCACCTGGCTTGGGCAGGATAAGGACATTCTCCAATAGTGCATCTTACAAAGGGTCAGTTGTGATTATGTCTTCCTCTAAGAGCACTCCTGTGTTTTGCGAATCCTGCGGCATGTACAGTGTAGACTGTTCCACCAACAATAAAGATAATTTTAAATGCCAGAAATGTTTAGTTAGAGTAGAGTTGGAGGACAGAATTTGTGTTTTGGAGGGGCGCATTAGCACACTATTAGATATTAAACAGATTGAGGGATGGGATTCAGCTCTGTCAATTCAGAATTGGCTGCAGTCCCTCCCGGCAATCTCTAGCTTGGCGCCAGCACCAGCAGCAACCACATGCAAGCCCTGGGTCACAGTCAGACAGGGATCTAAGAGCTCAAAGACTAGACCCCCTGCTCACCAGTCACCAATCTGACTCAGCAACAGGTTCTCTGCTTTAGGCAGTGCGTCTGTCGATGCGGATAAGGTGCTCATAATTGGCAACTCGATAATCAGGAATGTTAGAATTCCTAACCATCAAAAAGCAGCGGTCTTTGTAAAATGCCTCCCTGGGGCCAGAGTTTCTGACATTGAGGCAAAACTAGACATTTTCCTGCAATGAAGTCTCCACCTTGGTTGTTCACGCTGGAACTAATGATATAAAGTGCCAACAATCCAAGGCGTTAAAGAGCAACTTTATTTCTATGTGCAAAAGAGCACAAAGAAAATGTCAGAATTTAATTGTGTCTGGTCCCTTACCAGTCCTATACAGAGGAGTTGTACCCTATACTAGGCTATACTCCCTAAATCGCTGGTTTGAGACTTGGTGTGCATCCAATAGAATAACCTTTATTAATAATTCTGACATTTTTGGGGAACATCCTGGCTTTTATAAATGGGATGGTCTCCAGTTTAACCACAGTGTATTATTAATTCTATCCCAAAATATAGCAGAGAAGTTGCTTGCTTGACTACTAAGAGCACCACCCAGGTCTCAGACATGTGATCTTAAATCACGTGCTGTCGGTAATCCCACCTCTAGTTCACCTCCTGTACCGAAGCAGGTTCTCTACCACACGATATCCCATCAATCACATTACTATTCGGAACCAGAAATGAGTGTGAATAGACAGAGTATTGCAGCTATCACTAGACCTAGATTAAAATTCAGACATTCCTTTCGGGGCTCCTGTGTTGACAATTTAATCTTCATTCCACTGGTAAACCTAAATCAGTTAAAACAGGAAACTACCATAAAATGCTCACTGTTAAATGTTTGCTCACTAGGCAACAAATCAGTTCTGGTTAATGATATGGTGCTTGACACCAACTCTGACCTGTGCCTCCTAACAGAAACCTGGCTTAGGCCCACTGACACTATTCCTTTAATTGAAGCCTCACCTAATGGCTGTACTTTTTTACAGAAAGCTCATTGCTCAGGGCATGGAGGTGGCCTAGCAGCCATCTTCAGTGAGTCTCTGAGAATTGAATTAAAAACTATTTATGACTTTCACACATTTGAAGCAATCCTTCTTAAAATAGCACCTGAATCATCTACATACAGTACATTATTTTAGTGTACAGACCCCCAGGACCAGATGCATTGTTTCTTGCCGAATTTGGTTAACATTCATTCATATGCTGATGATGCTCAAATATACATTTTGTTAACACCAAACGACAACTATTCTATTATCACTTTAGTTAATTTCACACACTTTAATGAAGTAAAGACTTGGATGTGTGAAAACTTTTTGTTACTCAACTCTGATAAAACTGAGGTTCTGTTATTTGGAGGAAACAATACTGATAGGACCTCTATAACTACAGCACTTAACTCGGAGGGTTTAAAAAATTACCTCAAAGACTCAGCACGTAACCTAGGCGTCAAATTAGACACAAGGCTCTCATTTAACTCTCATGTTAAAACAATATCTAAAACATGCTTCCTAAAGTTAAGAAATATTGCAAAACTAAGTCAGTTTCTCTCCACTCAAGACACAGAGAAATTAATACATGCTCTTATATACAGCAGGTTAGACTACTGCAATGCCCTTCTATCAGGGAGCACCCACCACTCTTTCTACACCTTACAGCGAATTCAGAATGCAGCAGCTAAAATTGTTACTAGGAGCAGAAAATGCTACCATATAACCCCCATACTTAGCTCTCTTCATTGGCTTCTTGTCAGGTACAGGGCGGACTTCAAAATACTTTTACTTACTTCCAAGGCTCTCAGAGGTCAGGCACCTGTCTATCTAATGGACCTTATTGATGTTTACCATCCAAGTCAGCTGCTTAGATGAACCAGTTGACTTAGGACCCCTAGAGGTTTTTTGTTCTCCTTACTAAGGAGATTTTGGTTCCTCTCCTCCATTGTCTTATGGTCTTCTCTTCTGTATGGACAAAATATATGGTTACTTGCATCATTAAGATGTCAAGGGCAACCTTGTTGTGAAAGGCGCTATATAAAAATAAATTGAATTGAATACAGGAATGACATGAAGTACCAGTGCGATTCAAAGTATGAGTTGAGGTATACCGTTTATATAGACACACAGTTACAGAAGGTGAAAGGGGTTTCCTGGTAAGTAGCCCCAACACCCACCCCGATTGACACAAAAAGGGTAAAAAGTTTTGCCCATTCACATTTTAGTAATCCTCTTACAATGTTACTTGTCACAATGTGACATCCAGGGCTACTAAAACCTGGACACAATTTGTATTCCCAGCAACTGTTAGACAGGAGGTGTATTACAGGTAACATAATTTATGACACTGCAATTGGATACAAACATCCTACAGATGTTGCAAAGATATGTTTTTCTCTGCTAACAGGCCACATTGAGACAATGCCCCAAGTTTTAGCCTACAATGCTGTAAGTTGCACTATCCAATTGCAACTTAGCTTTACTTTTGCCAACATCACTACCAAATGAAATGTCATAACTAAGCTAGAATTCACAATGACATACCCGACAAAACTGCACAGAGGAAACTTGAGCACAATGAAGTCACTGAAGCACTTTCCAACCCATCATGCTACACTCCTTTCCACTGTAAATTGGGACTAGGAGAAGTTAATAGATATGTAGCCAAATTCGTAGAACATATCTCTAACAAAGGCTTTTATAAATTAGGACTTTAACAGGGTTCATAATGTCCATACCCAACTCCCCCAAGGGCAGTATTGAGGAAAACAATTCTGAATGTCTGTATGAGATGTTTGGACTCAGAACATAGGGAGCATGTATGGATAGTGAAAAGCTTTTAAGATAAATGTGTTATGAATAACTACCTTTGAAAATATTTTTGATTTACTAGAATTATTATGTAAATTGTTAAAAAGAGCATTAGTTTCTCCTTATTTTATTTACATATAAATAATATAAATAAGAAAGTCAGGTGTTAGCATAAACTATTAGTATCAATAATAATACATTTGCAATGTAATAATTTGTTGCACTTCTTACACATCTTGTAAGAACATTAATTTGCAAGATTTTGTTCAAATATACATTGAATCTGACTGAGAGAAAATAAGCAAAATACAAATTTATAAAGTAAAAAAATGAAGACATTAAGGTAAAATATAATTTGAAATTGTGTCTCTTCCTACTCTCTCTCACCCGCTTTGATTCCGACACAAAATGATTAAAAAATGTAAGGGAATGTTTTATGCCAGCCAGCGCATTATCATCATATGAAAGCCCAGTTCTGCCAGGAAGTAAAAAAAACGCGCTATGGTATCTCAGAATTGCGACTTAGTAACTCAGAATTCCGACTTTATATCTCGCAATTGCGACTTTTTATCTCACATTTGCGACTTCGAAATCCCACATTTCATTGTCTGTCCTTTTGTTATTGTAACGGATTCGGGTTCTAGGGCTTGTGCCCTCGCTGCTCCCACACTACTTCATGCCTCACTGCAAGTGAGGACACAAGACCTAGAACACGAATCGGTTACAATAACAAAACGACAGAAAATGAAATGTGGGCTATTTCGAAGTTGCAAATGTGAGATATAAAGTTGCAATTACGAGATATAAAGTCGTAATTCTGAATTTTTAAATTGCAATTCTGAGATATTATGTCGGAATTCTGAGTTACTAAGTCACAATTCCAAGATACTAAGTCACAATTCTGAGTTACTAAGTTGCAATTCTGAGATACCAAGTTGCAATTCTGAGATACAAAGTCGCAATTCTGAGTTACCATAGCATGTTTTTTTTTACTCCCTGGCAGAAACGGGCTTCCATAGTAACAACTTGTCACATTTCACTTCCTTGCATAAAAATCATGAGGTTCTCATCCAATCAAAGGTTTGATGTTTTTTCATTTCGAAACCGTGATCTTGACTTGCATGTGTGAAGCAGAGTTAACAGCTAAAACGTTATTAATAATATCTTCATGTCGCATTAACATTGGAATGTTCTTACAAGTGTAAAAATAGGCAATACACAACGTGTCTCCTCTATACTCTATACTATAACTCTTTGGTTTACAGAGAAATTCCACCAGAGCCACAAAACATTGTCCAGTAATACTCTTCTTGTGTCAAATTTCCAGGGAGTAACCCTGTTACAAAAGGGAACAGCACATCGGTCCTTGACTATGGTTAAACAGTACAGTACATACGATGTCTGGTGGTGTTTCGGCGTTCGCTTTTCTGTAATCTGTACAGAACTGTGACGTCTCATCACTGTTTGCTACCAATAAATGGGGAGGCTTCACAGACTTCCTTCTTTGAACTCAACTGCACTCCAGTAAATAATGTACAGTTTATCACCTTCTGCAATGCTGCAAGTTTAGCAGGATTTGTGCAATAAGCACATTGTTTAATGGGGATGACATTACCTACGTCTATATCACTTATAAGACACAGATATCAGTCGGAGTATCTGTTAATAAAACAGAGCGCCTTCTAATAAATTTTATAGTAACTACTGTACTGCATTATTTTTTTATCCTTTTAGCTAAATGAGGAGAATCAAATCAGTCAGAATATCGGAATGACAATTGTAAAAATACCCTTCTTCCCTCCTTTGTTTAACTTAGAAAAATTTGCGAAGAAATCCTTAATCACAAAACCATCATTTAATTTATCCAGATACACAAATTCACGCCAGAGCCAACAACAAGCTATAATAGTGGACTATTTATATGTATTCACTATATAAGAAACAAACCTAAAGTAATATTCTGATAGCGCTTTGAACCACTGGGTGCAGTGCTTTGTCCATTACCACTACAAGGACAATAAAAGTTTTTTTAAAAGAAACGGATTTCAAAATGTTTCCGAATGTCCACCTATGATATTTTAGCTGCTTAGTTACACAGTTTAATTAGAGGCATTTGCCTTGAATCGTTAGCTCCTTGGAACTCTGACAGGACCACTTTGTGGGGGTTTCATGACTCACCAGCACGGCGACCCTCCTCTCAGTAAAGCCCCTGGGGGCAAGCACTGCCATGTCCTGAGTAGATTTATTTTCCTGCCCCACACATCAGCTTGTGGGCTTTCTGCCCTGCACCCCCGGCCACCTAGAGTGGTACCTCCCAGTGTCATCCCCCCCCCCCCCCTCTTCTGGGGCTCAGTAGTTGTTTTCGTCCCAGAACTGAGGGTTCCATTTTCTCTGAATGCATCAGAGATTTCTTAATACTCTTCAATTTCTATTGTCAGAAATTGTGACCCCCAGATGCAGGGACTACATTTGCTTTGTAGATGACTACACAATCTAGCAATTCTAAAGGACTCTAAAAGGGCCCTTTTCCTCTTACCACAGGTTATTTTTATTGCTCAGATCCCCACTGCACCTACAGTCCAGACAAGATAGTTGTCATATATAATATTCCAATTATTTACAGTACAGCACATAAAGATATTCCTTTAACACAGTATTTCTACGAACACTCAGTCAGTACACAGAACACATGACATGACTTACTCCTAGAGCAGACCCAGAACCACAGTTTCCAGTACAAAAATGTCTCACAGTCAGACAGTGCCATGCTCTCAGATTAGGTCCAGTCAGTAACCTGGTGTGCCTCCTTACTTCACAGTGAAGAAACAGTTATGTTTTAGGCATCTTCCTCCATAACAGTGTAGCAGCAATGCTTAGTAATAAGACAGAATTAAGTGTTGCTCTGCTTTCCCAGTGGGGCCCTCTCTCTCATCTCTTGTCCAGCCACAGATAAACTATTCACATGCTCACTGACTTAGGAATGTAGTCTTCCTGATAAGGACAGCTCCCAAGATTGGGAGGTAACCAGTCATCATAAAGGATTGCAAAGGAACAAGTAATAGGTTTTATTCCATGTTGAACAGAGAAGAGAAAACACAACATTTTGGCTGTGAAGCCATCTTCACACATAACTATCTTGTCTGGTCTGTAACTCACATCTGAAGAAGGCTTCACAGCCAAAACATTGTGTTTTCTCTCTTCTCCTTTCAGCATGGAATAAACCTATTACTTGTTCCTTTGCAGACTATGCATGCTGATGCAGCTACCCACCTAAACTATCATAATAGATTGCCTACTTCTGGCACCTACAGTAAATGTCTACTCGAACCCTAAAAACATCTTATTATGGTTCTAGAGTCAGAGGTTATGGTCAGTCTTTTATCACGTTGACCAACAAATCAGGAACCTGCAGGGCATGGTAACAGCATATGCCTGGCAACCTGTCGACCAATTACCAGCCGTATTTCCCCCAGTTAAAAGGCACTGCACACAGCTCAGATTTGCTCTCCTCCATCCACTTTTGTGCTCAACTCAGACTCAGTCACGTGACTGCCAGTGCTGCGGACTGGGTGCGGGACTTGAAACTTTGTTCCAAGTGCTGAGACAGAGAGTAAGCCCGTACGTAGACAGAATTCTGCCCTAAGTCAGCCTGCAGCACCACTTTGTGAACTGCTAGCAAACAAGCGTATCATGCATGCCTGATCAATGGATCGAAATACAATTGGACTTTGTTAGCATTTGAATACTTTATTCAGAAGTAGCCGCTATGATATTTCTTCCACCTTACAAATATTGCCTATATTAGGCATTTTTTAAATCAGTGTCCAATGCTAAGTACTTGATTCATGCATTTATAAAATCAGGGCTCGATTTCTCCAACTCTTGACTCTAGGAGATCCCTAACTCTCTTCTCAACAAGTTGCAATATGTTAACAGTTCTGCAGCAAGACTACTAGCTCACACCAGACCCTGTCATCATATCACTCCGACATGTAATTATCTTCATAGGTAGCCTATAAAGTCACATATTCAACATAAGATCTTGTTACTGACTTACTTTCAAGGCTGTAAACAACCTGGCTCCATCATTACATCTCTGAACTCCTCCATGTTTACATTCCCCCTGGAGGCTCTGTTCAGTTGAGGCTGGTCCTCTACTCACTGTACCCGGGGCTAAAGTACTGAGTTGTGGTGACCGTGCCTTTTCAGTCGCTGCTCCAGTGTTGGGAAATTACCTTCCTCAGACTCTACGAGACACGACATCTTTAATTCTTTTCAAGTGTAGCCTTAAAATATACTATCTGACCAAGGTGTATGTCTATTTGCATAGATCTATAAAAATCTGTATGTAAAATATGAAATCACAAAAATCCTTGTTGTGCAAATAAGATAATACTGCTTCTCAGTGATATACAATAAACAGATAATTAAATATATACATATAATTTAAAAGATGACAAATTTATAAGTACAATAGTGGACATGAGGATAATAGAGTTGACATAAGCGTAATGTAATTCACAACAGTCATACAGTAATTTATTTCAAATTAATTAAATATCATTAATAACTAAAAGATGTTTTAAAAAAAGGAAAAACACATTTTCATATATGAGGGGATATATAATTAAAAAGTTAATTAAACAAAGAATAGAACAAATACTATAATTCCATAATAACATCATTAGTTGACAGTTTTCCAAAGAGAGAGAAACGATTGCAGCATTTGAACCATGTCACTGGATTTCTCAATTAGTTGACACAGCTCTTTAAGGATGTAATGTTATTTTCTAGACCACAAAAAGCCCTCCAGAAGACACTCATTTCTCTAAATCCAATGACAAATTGTGAGGACCACATTGTCTTTTTGGGGTATTAAAATATTTTGTTCTCTGAAAAATATATAACAAAAACATATACAGTATTTGTATCTAAATTTTGCAAGTCTCTGCTTGGTGCATTGGCTGTAAGATTCAGGCATTCCTTATAAGAGGTCAGGGACTGTCAGCACCAAATTTCTTCTCCTATCCCACTACCACTAACCTCTAAGGCCAGGTTTGTCTTGGCAAGATATTTCTGACTGGTGAGTAACTGCAGAAAACTGCACTAAACAACATCACAGCCTCACTGGGGACTATTCAGCTTGCATACCTCTCTAGACATAGTGAAGACCCTGGGTGCCCAACCTTTTTTAATGTAAGATCTACTTTTTAATTCCAGTCCAGTATGATCTACCTGTGTGGATTTGGAGCTCTGATATGGGGAAAACAGACTGTGGGCACATCAGTACAATAATGATACCCATCACTAAAATGACAGCAAATAAAAGCAAGTGACTAATGCTACAGTGAACATGTTCCCCATTTTAGGACAAAGAATATCCTACTTTAATGTGATCATTGGCACTGAGAAGCAACTGCTAGTTTTTCATAGTCAGGGCAGTAGCAGCTGGATGCGAATCTCAGGCAGACCAGAAGGTGTTCATCTGTCAAAGTAGATCTGTACTTTGATGTAATAATTTTAATGTGAGAGAATGCAGACTCACACAAATAAGGCGATTCCAAAAAAGCAGACAAGTAAAAGGCACATCTTCTTATGTTGAGATATTTCTCCTCCAACAGCAGCTCCCAGAACTCCCTCTTCATCTCCCTTAGTTGCCCTGGCTTTCATCTAACTGGCATTTTGCAGAGTGAGAATCTACTTCTCCACTGCTGTTGTGTCGAGGTGAAAGAGTGATCCCACTTTGAGAGGCTATATCATCCACATCTAAATCTGGGCATAATGGGAAGCACATGTGTGAGGCAACAGGCTCCAGAAATGTCGGTGAAATGTGTGTGGAACTCGGATGAGAGCCCCTGAACTTGTTCAATGTAACATGCTGCCAAGCTGTGCTGTATCTTTGCCCTGATGCTCGAGCTCTGAATGCATATCATTAATGTAGCACAGGTCTTGGCACTGTTGCTTACTGGAGAGCACTTGTAATTTTCTATTGAACGTGTTGACACTGTTGATTATGTCGATGGCATTTTTATTTTGTCCCTGCAGCTCAACATTCAGCTTATTCAGGCCAGCATATTTAGACGACTTGAGAAACAGTTCTCTGAACCTCATCACAAATGTACCTCTGCTGAGACATTGCATGTCAGTGTGCAGCAACAAGTCTATGTGGTCTGCGTCTGCCTCCTCCAGGTGGACATCACAATGTCCATTATGTCTCTCATAAAATCTTCCCACACAATACTTGCTGATGAATTATGCAGTGATAATGAATAAAATCCAGAAAAGTTTCACTGTTTGCACAGTGCAATGAATCCACTGGTGCAGCCAGCCATCGCCGGTGCTCTTTCACCATTGCTTCACATCGCCTTGTTACAGTATTTCTTCACAATTGAATGTCCTTGATGGCAGCTGAGATTTCATTTTTTTTAAACTCCAAACAGTAAGTTAGCTGCCTCAGCACATGCTTCTTTTATGACCTCTCCATCGCTGAATTACTTTTTGTGTTTATCACAGAGCGATGCAATGATTTCCGCTTTTCACTCTTGTATTGGACCTTGTGAAAACCGACTCCTGTGCTGCTAGTTGAGATTTTAACTCTTCCACTTTTCTTTTCCGTAGCTCACTTTTAGCAGGAAAGTCCACATCATACATTTTGTGTGGAGTTTTGAAATGTTGTTCTATGTTTCCCTTTCTTTCGTGTAGACGCTAGCATTGCAGATTAGACACACAAACTTTGAATGCAAAAGTACAAAAAAATAATCATGCTCCCATTCCCTGTGGTAATGGTAAGTTTCCATTCTTTATGCTTCACTCATTTTTGCTCAAGCACAACAACTATCAAATAGGCAACAAACTTATCAAACTGTTGGTGAATTTATCATGGCCAGACTGTTTCGCACCTTATGCATTGTAGCAGATGTAGGGTGGGTTTGGAAGTAACACACTTTTTTTATTTACACAGCTCCATCAGCCAGCAACCAGGTAACAGACACTTTTACAACCTACTCGACAAGGGTTAAACACACAAAAGGGCAGTAAAATGTATGAGATTATATGCATAGAATGCATTGAATGGATGATTGGGCTATTGAAAAAAGTAAATAGTCAGATTTTTCACCAAACATTCTTGAGATCAACCGCCAAGCACTCCAGTCGTTCGTGATCTACAGGCTGGGCACTTACTAGGTAGTCTTAATTAAGTGTTTGCCCTCATTGTTTAGTGATATCACATATGCATTAGAGAATGTTAAATAGTTAGGTCTTAATCCACATTGGTATAACTAGCATATAACAATATGTGCATGAAACCATTTGCGGGTGAGCCCTGTCCTGTCAAGTAATTATATAGACACCAAAGTGTAGAAATGTTAGGAACATTGAAAGAGTTTAAGAAAGTGAAAATTGCTGTTATTGTTGTTTCACATACTGTAAGCTGTATGAAATATGTCATTAAGCAAAACTTTAATCCCGAACATATTCAAGTAATGAAAGCTTCTCCAAAGCCAATGATTGTGATGAAAGTGTGACACGAGGAACAGTGCCCTTAATGATTAATGATTAAACATCTTGAAATGATAATCAATACTGAAAGTGAAAATAAAAGTTTCATGTTTAGCAGTCATCTCCTGATTGGTTCTCTGTGTTTTCTATAAATATATGTGACCTGAAGCCAAGGTTTAAATCACTATCTTTTTTTTCGGCTGACCAGACCAGAGCCTTTCTTTGAAACTGGTAAGAAAAAGATTTTTTTATCCATAAATTTATAAACAAATGTAAACATTAACATAAACATTAATGTATTTTTATGTAAACATCTGCATCAATGCTGTACTTAAACTGTTTTGCATTGTAACAACAGAATAACAGATATACCTTTTTAAAGCAGGTCTAGATTACTAGATAATAATTTAATATTAGATACATTAAATTCTTTACTTTTTTATTTGTAATTACTTTTCTCAGTTAAATACATCATGGTTCCATGCTGTAACACAATAATGTGTGAAAAGTTCCATGGGAGTGAATACATTCTAGGCACTGTACTGTATATCTGACTCTCATATATCAGCCTCTCTCACCTACGGTCTGAACCTCAGAGTGCCTTCTTTCTTACCAAAAACTCAAACACACATTGAAATCTACCTCTACCTCACATGTCAAAACACTCCCCATCATTTTTCTATCCTTTAATTATTCTGTTGGTGTATGTTTTTGCACATCTGATGTTGTTTTGGACATTACCTGTTACCTTTTGTTGTTTTGCACATTGCCTGGTGTTTTTTTGCACACTGCCTGTTGTCTCGGTCTTTCTTTTATTATACAAATGTATTGTTGTTATTTTGTACTACTTATCGTCTGAGAGCTAGCTAAATAGCATTTCGTTATACCATATATCTGTATATGTATATGAGTATAATGACAATAAACTTTTGCCACTCATCAACACCAGTATAACCATTAGTATAAAGCAGATTTGAGCATCATCAGCATAGAAATTATAATTTAGACCTTTTTATGTAATCTTAATAGTTAGCCAAGTGGGAACAGGTAAATGAGGAATAGCAGGGGGTCCCAAATCAATTCCTGAGGTACATGTCATGTAATTACTGAATTACATTATTACAATGATTAAATGGTACAGTATAAGTATTGACATGTATGCAGTAAACAGTAAACTTATGTTACTCTCCTCTACATATATAATAAAACATTTAAGTTCTTGTATATATTAGCATGTTAGAAAATATAAGTTTTTGATGAATATACTGTAGAAATATGAGGATATTCTTTGAGTATTATAGCTTTTTTTAATTAGACACCAGTGTTTATCCAAATTTCCTAACATGTTATTCCAACTTATGCTCTTCTAACTCCCTCAAAACAACCAGACAACACTCAAGTTACAGTGATGTGAAATCTTAACACACTTGGACACATGGATTATAATAAATGTCACAAAATTGATGCTGATTGAATGTTCCATGCATGTTTCTATTTCCATACAGAAATGGGTAGTTCTAAATCAAAACCAGGTAAGATTAATCTTTTATACATAATCTACAAATAAAAAGTTAGCTGAAAAATATTGTTTCTAATTTTTATTTTTCATTGTTGAGTTAACCATTACTTGTTCCCTGAGTATAGACAGTGTGACTAAAATGAGGAAAAGGGAATGGCATTAACTACTACCATGGACTTCACAGTGCCCTAAGAAACTTCAGATTCCCTGAAACACAAGCAGAATTCCTGGACTTCAGGAATTTAGGAATATTTCAAGAACATGAAAGAGGCTTTTATTCTCTTTGGCCTGCAATTAGCAATGGCATTTGCCCTGAGGCTGTAGGACCTAAGGAGGTCAAAAGTTGATCTTTTTCCTCTCTGAAATTCAAGCTGACCTTGTGTAAAACTAGTTGTGTTTCTTAGGTTGATTTCCAAACTGAACTGACTTAATTGAAATATATCCCACAGCTACATTGCATTCCTTGGCCTAACATTCACAGCTGTAATATTTTCCATTTCTCTGGGACACAAGGATAGCAGTGCTGGACCAATTTCTCTAATAAATTGAAACCAAGGTCCTGGACCATAGCTTGGATTTGGGCATTAATGCATTAATGCATGTAGGGCACAGAAAGGTCAGTTTGTTTGCAAAAAAGGAGGAACAAAAGTGCCATTTTCATCTTCTTAACCCCTGTGCCTTGCAGCCCAACTCTCAACAAGCTCTTCCAGGAGGATAAGCTAGATTGAACAGGCCAGTTTCTCTGAGCCCTCTGTGAAACTAACCTCTTTACACCATTTTAGTGAACAGGGGTTTTAATATACTGTAATAAAAATTCTGATGGTAAATTGTGAGAGTACTTTTTAGGAACCAATCGAACATAATATAATATAAAAGAAAGGAACACAGGTCTTGTAGCATAAAATCCTCTGCTCAATTTAGAAACCAGAAACGACAACCTTTTACAACACATTTGTGCACTCGTCATTTTACACAATAGCAGCTTGAATAGTTTTAGGTTGAGATGTCCTTAGTATTTTGCCAAGAACAGTTTTGGAATCTTCTGTAAGAAAAACAGAATACACGACTGTCAATTTGCCAGGTGAGATGGAGGGAGCTTTAGATAACCCTGTCATTGGATAGGTTCCATCTTTTAAGATACCACATCACAAGTTGTTGACTGGCTGAGATGCAATCAGGTATAGTTCTGGACTTTTAACCATTGCTCCATGGAAGGCGTTTTACAATATCACCAGGATGTTAACTGCAATACACACTGTAGACAATTCCTTGACAGATGCTATGGCTCTCAACCTGGAACATGTGGGTAATTCTGTTTGTCTGGCCTTGTGCTGCTGATCATAAAACCCTCTGTGCTTTTTACATGAACATCAACCTGTTTGGTACAAAATGTTTCATACCACTGCTCTTCAGAAACTGTTTGGCAGTAAAACAAGAGTCTGGGGAGTTACTGTACCTGGAAGCATTCAGACCCAGTTAATTTTAAAAGTAGTATTGTTTCATGAAACCAATCCTAACTGAATTTAACACACATAATTGTTTTTTAATACAGAAAAGCATCATTCCCCCCCAACACCACCACCAAATCCAGGTAAGGTTCGTATTTCATACATAATCTACAAACAAATATGAGACAAAAGGTGGCTCAGCAGGCCAAAATATTATTTCTTTTTGTCTACTTTTAACAATTACTTGTTTCACCATGGAGTTAATCATTACTTTAAAAAGTAATGCACTTATCCTACAGTATGAAGTGAAAGACAAGCTTGTCACTTTATTAAACAAAAACAAAAAACAGTTTATACTATCCCTGTGATATGTTGCTCTTTTATCAGAGATCATATAAAAGGTTGCTTGGATTGTTTCCGTGAGTGGGATTGTCTTGGAATGAGTTTGATCAAACAATTGTGTGCACATCATACCCACCCCCTTACACAGCCCATATAACTAAAGTGAGGAAAAGGAAATAGCATTGGGTTTCATTGTGTTCTGAAAACCTAAGAGAGAGGCACCAGACTGCTTGGTCAAGGCACACAGATTATTAGAAATCCTTAATAACACTTCATTCTCAGTGGAATAGTACACCTTGTCCCTACACCCTCCAGCTACCCTCCCTACCTAGAAAACCTCCACCCATACTGCATTAAACAGTTACTCCAATGGAAACAATCCCAAAGCCCAGAGTCAACCCCCTGCTGCCATGTTCATCAGTACATTTTTATCTATAGTCTATATACTGTAATAATGTGCTATACTGCACATTGCCCACCCATTAAATAAGCTCATCTATTCGCGGCATGGGATAAGCATCGAACACTGAGGTTTCATTTCATTTTTGAAAGTTATAGTAAAACCTAATTGTTCTGTCTGGCTTTGGAACCAAATACAATTGGTTAGGCCCACTCACTATGAAACTACCATTGCTAACATTTGCTCTACATTCTCTTAATAATCTTTCTTATTGCTTTGGGAATGCGGTAAGTGGAGACTATACATTTTTCTCTGGTTCCATGATGATGTGTGTTACGTTTCCAGCTTCTCATACTGCCACTTTAAGAAGGCGCAGACCTTTCCAAAGTACCTGACCACTCACCTGTTTCGTTCGATCCTCACATTCTCTGCATTTCTCTGTTTTAGGAAACCTTAGTCATTCACCTTTTGCTCAGTATTTTTGGAAGTTCTCTCCTAGTACTCAACGCTTCTCTTCGTCTCGTTTGGTCTCGTTTCCCCTGGCTTACGGATTGCTTTTCTCCTCAGGCCTTGATTCTTGGATTACGCTTATTGGCTTGCTGTTTTGGTTTTGCTTTATTGGTATTCGTACTCTTCAACTTTCTGGCTCCCTGGTTTATGACTTTGTTTTGTGTTTCCCTTCGGTTTTGAACTTTTGGACTGGTTTCAGGCTTACGGCATTAGAACACGGTTACACTACTCCGCGCAGGATTCTTCACGATCTACCTGGCTACTTTAACAATGTGATGTTGAATAAAGTGGTTTCTTCCTGGCATTCTGGAAAATACATATTTATTCTGGGACAGGAACTCCTGCAAGTCTTGTCTCTGGTTTGGAGCTACTGTTAGTCTCCCTTGGCTACTGGATCAGTGCCTTCTTCTAGAGGATCAAGGACAAACTGGACAGTGAGGATTCTGTCCCATGCCATTCCTTCAACAAATTAATGTGATAGATTTGAAATTGGCTTCTTTTTTAATTTTAATTTTATAATTAACAGGACATTACCTGTTACCTTTTGTTGTTTTGCACATTGCCTGGTGTTTTTTTGCACACTGCCTGTTGTCTCGGTCTTTCTTTTATTATACAAATGTATTGTTGTTATTTTGTACTACTTATCGTCTGAGAGCTAGCTAAATAGCATTTCGTTATACCATATATCTGTATATGTATATGAGTATAATGACAATAAACTTTTGCCACTCATCAACACCAGTATAACCATTAGTATAAAGCAGATTTGAGCATCATCAGCATAGAAATTATAATTTAGACCTTTTTATGTAATCTTAATAGTTAGCCAAGTGGGAACAGGTAAATGAGGAATAGCAGGGGGTCCCAAATCAATTCCTGAGGTACATGTCATGTAATTACTGAATTACATTATTACAATGATTAAATGGTACAGTATAAGTATTGACATGTATGCAGTAAACAGTAAACTTATGTTACTCTCCTCTACATATATAATAAAACATTTAAGTTCTTGTATATATTAGCATGTTAGAAAATATAAGTTTTTGATGAATATACTGTAGAAATATGAGGATATTCTTTGAGTATTATAGCTTTTTTTAATTAGACACCAGTGTTTATCCAAATTTCCTAACATGTTATTCCAACTTATGCTCTTCTAACTCCCTCAAAACAACCAGACAACACTCAAGTTACAGTGATGTGAAATCTTAACACACTTGGACACATGGATTATAATAAATGTCACAAAATTGATGCTGATTGAATGTTCCATGCATGTTTCTATTTCCATACAGAAATGGGTAGTTCTAAATCAAAACCAGGTAAGATTAATCTTTTATACATAATCTACAAATAAAAAGTTAGCTGAAAAATATTGTTTCTAATTTTTATTTTTCATTGTTGAGTTAACCATTACTTGTTCCCTGAGTATAGACAGTGTGACTAAAATGAGGAAAAGGGAATGGCATTAACTACTACCATGGACTTCACAGTGCCCTAAGAAACTTCAGATTCCCTGAAACACAAGCAGAATTCCTGGACTTCAGGAATTTAGGAATATTTCAAGAACATGAAAGAGGCTTTTATTCTCTTTGGCCTGCAATTAGCAATGGCATTTGCCCTGAGGCTGTAGGACCTAAGGAGGTCAAAAGTTGATCTTTTTCCTCTCTGAAATTCAAGCTGACCTTGTGTAAAACTAGTTGTGTTTCTTAGGTTGATTTCCAAACTGAACTGACTTAATTGAAATATATCCCACAGCTACATTGCATTCCTTGGCCTAACATTCACAGCTGTAATATTTTCCATTTCTCTGGGACACAAGGATAGCAGTGCTGGACCAATTTCTCTAATAAATTGAAACCAAGGTCCTGGACCATAGCTTGGATTTGGGCATTAATGCATTAATGCATGTAGGGCAAAGAAAGTTCAGTTTGTTTGCAAAAAAGGAGGAACAAAAGTGCCATTTTCATCTTCTTAACCCCTGTGCCTTGCAGCCCAACTCTCAACAAGCTCTTCCAGGAGGATAAGCTAGATTGAACAGGCCAGTTTCTCTGAGCCCTCTGTGAAACTAACCTCTTTACACCATTTTAGTGAACAGGGGTTTTAATATACTGTAATAAAAATTCTGATGGTAAATTGTGAGAGTACTTTTTAGGAACCAATCGAACATAATATAAAATAAAAGAAAGGAACACAGGTCTTGTAGCATAAAATCCTCTGCTCAATTTAGAAACCAGAAACGACAACCTTTTACAACACATTTGTGCACTCGTCATTTTACACAATAGCAGCTTGAATAGTTTTAGGTTGAGATGTCCTTAGTATTTTGCCAAGAACAGTTTTGGAATCTTCTGTAAGAAAAACAGAATACACGACTGTCAATTTGCCAGGTGAGATGGAGGGAGCTTTAGATAACCCTGTCATTGGATAGGTTCCATCTTTTAAGATACCACATCACAAGTTGTTGATTGGCTGAGATGCAATCAGGTATAGTTCTGGACTTTTAACCATTGCTCCATGGAAGGCGTTTTACAATATCACCAGGATGTTAACTGCAATACACACTGTAGACAATTCCTTGACAGATGCTATGGCTCTCAACCTGGAACATGTGGGTAATTCTGTTTGTCTGGCCTTGTGCTGCTGATCATAAAACCCTCTGTGCTTTTTACATGAACATCAACCTGTTTGGTACAAAATGTTTCATACCACTGCTCTTCAGAAACTGTTTGGCAGTAAAACAAGAGTCTGGGGAGTTATTGTACCTGGAAGCATTCAGACCCAGTTAATTTTAAAAGTAGTATTGTTTCATGAAACCAATCCTAACTGAATTTAACACACATAATTGTTTTTTAATACAGAAAAGCATCATTCCCCCCCAGCACCACCACCAAATCCAGGTAAGGTTCATATTTCATACATAATCTACAAACAAATATGAGACAAAAGGTGGCTCAGCAGGCCAAAATATTATTTCTTTTTGTCTACTTTTAACAATTACTTGTTTCACCATGGAGTTAATCATTACTTTAAAAAGTAATGCACTTATCCTACAGTATGAAGTGAAAGACAAGCTTGTCACTTTATTAAACAAAAACAAAAAACAGTTTATACTATCCCTGTGATATGTTGCTCTTTTATCAGAGATCATATAAAAGGTTGCTTGGATTGTTTCTGTGAGTGGGATTGTCTTGGAATGAGTTTGATCAAACAATTGTGTGCACATCATACCCACCCCCTTACACAGCCCATATAACTAAAGTGAGGAAAAGGAAATAGCATTGGGTTTCATTGTGTTCTGAAAACCTAAGAGAGAGGCACCAGACTGCTTGGTCAAGGCACACAGATTATTAGAAATCCTTAATAACACTTCATTCTCAGTGGAATAGTACACCTTGTCCCTACACCCTCCAGCTACCCTCCCTACCTATAAAACCTCCACCCATACTGCATTAAACAGTTACTCCAATGGAACCAATCCCAAAGCCCAGAGTCAACCCCCTGCTGCCATGTTCATCAGTACATTTTATCTATAGTCTATATACTGTAATAATGTGCTATACTGCACATTGCCCACCCGTTAAATAAGCTCATCTATTCGCGGCATGGGATAAGCATCGAACACTGAGGTTTCATTTCATTTTTGAAAGTTATAGTAAAACCTAATTGTTCTGTCTGGCTTTGGAACCAAATACAATTGGTTAGGCCCACTCACTATGAAACTACCATTGCTAACATTTGCTCTACATTCTCTTAATAATCTTTCTTATTGCTTTGGGAATGCGGTAAGTGGAGACTATACATTTTTCTCTGGTTCCGTGATGATGTGTGTTACGTTTCCAGCTTCTCATACTGCCACTTTAAGAAGGTGCAGACCTTTCCAAAGTACCTGACCACTCACCTGTTTCGTTCGATCCTCACATTCTCTGCATTTCTCTGTTTTAGGAAACCTTAGTCACTCACCCTTTGCTAAGTATTTTTGGAAGTTCTCTCCTAGTACTCAACGCTTCTCTTCGTCTCTTTTGGCCTCGTTTCCCCTGGCTTACGGATTGCTTTTCTCCTCAGGCCTTGATTCTTGGATTACGCTTATTGGCTTGCTGTTTTGGTTTTGCTTTATTGGTATTCGTACTCTTCAACTTTCTGGCTCCCTGGCTTATGACTTTGTATTGTGTTTCTCTTCGGTTTTGAACTTTTGGACTGGTTTCAGGCTTATGGCATTAGAACACGGTTACACTACTCCGCGCAGGATTCTTCACGATCTACCTGGCTACTTTAACAATGTGATGTTGAATAAAGTGGTTTCTTCCTGGTATTCTGGAAAATACATCTTTATTCTGGGACAGGAACTCCTGCAAGTCTTGTATCTGGTTTGGAGCTACTGTTAGTCTCCCTTGGCTACTGGATCAGTGGCTTCTTCTAGAGGATCAAGGACAAACTGGACAGTGAGGATTCTGTCCCATGCCATTCCTTCAACAAATTAATGTGATAGATTTGAAATTGGCTTCTTTTTTAATTTTAATTTTATAATTAACAGGATCCAACTTTTACTGTCAGATTCCCACCACAAAGCTACAAGAAAGTTTTCCCCTGGATGAAATTCCCTTAGTGTGACCCCTTGGTTATAAATTTGGGTTTGTTATGCCTGTGCTTTCTCTAAATCTGCCTTCATCCTCTCCCTCATTTGTTCCACATGTACAAGATTGTTGTTCCCATGTTTCTTTCACTAGATCCAATTATTCTCCGGTCTTCCAGAATATAATAATTCAAAAGGGGAAAATCCCATAGAAGCTTAGGGAGCTCCCCATATTGCAAACATTAAATAGGGCAAAAGCTGATCCCAATTTTATCCATCCCTGTGCATAGTCTTCCTTAACATGCTTCTTAGTGTGTTATTAAATCGCTCTTCCAAGCCATCTGTTTGTGGATGATAAACTGAGTTTCCAATTTGATGAATACCAAATAGTTTACTTAACTCTCTCATAATGTTGGACATAAAGGGAGTACCCTGGTCTGTTAGGATTTCCTGAGGGTATTCCTACTTTAGAGGAGAACTTAGGAGAGTTCTCTAGCAATGTTCTTTGCACTGGCTACCCTTAAAGGAATTCCCTCAGGATATAGTGTAGCATTATCCACTGTCATTAATATATATTGGTATCCCTTAGCAGATTTGATAAGAGATCATCTCTATACGCTCAAAAGATGTTTCTATTATTGCATGGGACCAAGGGGGCTTTTATAATAAGGCTGAGGTGCTGTCCTTTGGCACTCAGGACACTACTGGAAATACTGTTTTATCACCTTATTTATTCTGGTCCAAAAGAAACCTTTGAGGAGTCTTTCAGCTGTTTTCTTTACCTCAAGAAGACCTCCCACGAGATGGCTGTGTGCAAGATTGAGGAGTGTTCTTTGATAAGGCTGTGGCACAAGCAGCTGTTCTATCTCTTCGCATTCTCCCTTTTGGACCTAATAAATCAGATAATCTCTCACCACAAAATAAGAAGAGGAAAGGGTTTGGTTAGGATCACACAGAAATCCCTCAATCTTTTTCATGTGACCCATGCATGTTTCAGATTACCTTCTTCCAGTTGCCCTGTTTTAAACTGACCTCGGCAATCACTCACTTTTAGATCTGTTAATCCTATATTCAATAAATCTACATCTATTTTAGATTCTGTTGCTTCTTTTTCTCTTGGTTCCCTCTGGGTCTCCATGGCTTCTTTTTATCCCTATGGCATTCTGTGGTGTCATTCACCATATCCTCGAAGCAAATCAATCTGGGGCAGAGCAGTGACTCTGTGGCTAAGGATCTGCACCTGTGGCTGGAAGGTTGCCAGTTTGAATCCCGCGGCCGGCAGATTAATCCTACTCTGTTGGGCTCCTGATCAAAGCCCTTAACCCCAGCTGCTCCAGGGGTGCCATATAATTAGCCGACCCTGCGCTCTGTCCTCAAGCTTCTCTCTCTCCGTCTGTGTGTCTCATGTACAGCAAGCTGGGATATGCATAAAGACACATTTCTAATACAAGAAATTGTATATGGCCAATAAAGATCTTATCTTAATCAATGGGTGTTCTTATTGGTGTCTGGACGATGGAAATCCGAACTCTCTTCCTAATAATATGGGATAGAGAAGTTGTTTGGCCACACCCACGGTAGCATGACATTTACCTTGAGAGGTGTTCAAGTTAATACCAGTGGTGGGATATATTTTGGTATCTACATGGATATGGATGAATTCCAATTTCTTTTTTAAGAACTGTCCCTCTGGGTACCCAAGTTACCGGAGTCCAGTAGGGTATCAATGGTTTTCCCTTTTACTTTAATTTTTGTAAGTAGAGGCTACAGGGCAGTTGGATTTTCTTCCGTCTTTTGAATCTACCTGCCTGGGTTCTGGCTGATTCGGACAGTCAAAGGCCAGATGTCCTAAATCATGACAAATTAAGCATCTGAGAGTATCTTGTCATGGTGTAGTCCATTAAATAAGTCTTCTTTGTGGGGACATTCGGAGAGGGATAAAGCTTTGGACTGGTCTGCGTTTAGCCTTGAGGAAAAATAAATAGAATCATTCTCTGAGGTTTCTAGAGAAGAAAAAAGGTCACCTCAGCTGTATAGCTGATAGCATGATCCTGGGATGAATGAAGGGGAGATGCGTGAGAACTTAATATAGAGCTCTTGATCAGAAGCCCAGGTGCTAAAGAGACACATTCTCAGGTGACAATCAGAAACAATTTAGAGGGCTGCTTTGGTAGTGTTAATGGCCCTCTAGTGGTGAACAGGAGAAGATTCCTTCTGTCCCACACTCCATATAAAAGAGTAGAGGAAGAATTATACATCTGAATGTTTTCATTTATATCATTATCATATGTAGCTAAATAATTGTTAAATATTTCTGAGATTGTATATAGTGTTGTCAAGGGCTACAAGATAAACCTTGTAACCCAACCTGACTTTTCAATACATGGAGAGGAAAGTGGGGAGAGGAACTGCAGTGGGACCAGTTCTTAGAGGGTTCATGTTCATCTGCATTTATATAGCGCATAAATACAGACTGATACATGTACAGGAGCATTTACAAGCCTCCTCATATCACTCTAGTATGGTATCAAAATATATAGTGCAAACTCTAAATTCATGTTATTGCAACAGTCTCAGACAATCTGATACGTTACTGTCAATTTGTAGTTCACTAGAACTTGTGTGAGGAAAAAGGATTGAAGAAACTGTGATACATTCAAGTTACATGAAGGCTGTCGTTATGTAATTTCTGTGTTTTAGAACTTGATAAACCATGGAGGGAAACAATCTGGAGCAAGCAGTAAGTATTTAAAAACACAGTATGAAACCCACATCACACTTGACCTCCCAATGTGAGCTGTAAGAATGAGATGAGGGCTGTTCAAGACAGTCCTGGAGAGCTGCTGTGTTTGTCCCTGAAGAACTGATAGAAGGTGTTCAGTTAAGAACAATAATGAGTATAAAATTGTTAAGAGCCAAGCTGGAAAGACAAAATACATTATTCCTTTACCTGTCTCATACCTCCTGACACCCATAGTGTAAAACCCAGAATCCATAATGCCTGGTAAGAAGTCATGGTTGTCAGTAATTTGAGTAAGAAGCCATGCATATAAATATATTTTTCATAATAAAAATCTCAAATAAAATTGCTTCCTAATTATTTGTTCCTGAATTAAGCATTATAAAGAAATATACATAATTTCAATGTGTATTAAAAAAGGTTCAATGTGTTTACATTATGCTATAATAATAAATTGTTCCTTATATATATATATCTGGCAGAGTAATGTAGCTCTCTAAAACTATGTGGATGTAAAACAATAACAATGTAAAAATAATATAAAAGTGATGTAAAACATTTGGATCTAAACATAAAAGAAGCATGTTGCACTCACAACAAGATATAAAATAAACTATTTCTTTACTGTACCCAACATGGTAATTTTGTTTTGTAAAATAGAACTTGTTTCTTTTTTAAAAATTAATTTAGTGTTTAACATTCTGTAATATACAATAGAAAATTAATAAAAGTCTAAACTCTATACAACTTAAATTCTATCATTGGAAAATGTTTGTCTCAAGGGGCTCAGTATTGAGTGGAATTGAAAACCAGGCTTCCAGACACCATGTTAACCATTCACTGCACCACCTGGCAGTTTTACAAAACAGTGCTATCCTTCAACACAATATTAAAAAGTGTGGTGTGCTATGTTGCACTGAGGTGTGTTCACTGCAAATTACTGCATTATCCTGCGTGCATTCTGAATGTCTGGATCTGTATATATTAACAGAGATGTTCTTAGTTGAGTAGCAAAAGCAAAAAAAAAAAATGTGAACAGGAAGAGTGGTAGAATTGTTTAAAAAACATAATTCTTGGTCTGAAAATGATTGTTTAAGTAGAGTGACCTCTACTTACAATCGTAATATCACAGGAAATTGTAAATACAAAATTTCAATATTTACTATTATTTTGTTAGCCAATTTGTCAAGCTGTTTTTGACAATAAGTATCTGCCCACAGAACAGTGTAGAAACCCAGTTATACACCCTTCTAGGATGTCTTATTTTTTTCTTTATTGTGTGATCTCTTCTTTCTTATTTGCAGGGAGAAAGCAAGACTGATGAAAGAAATAAGGACTTTAACACCAAAATACAAAGAAGCAAAAGAATTAAGAATCATGATGTCTGGACAAGTCACGGCTGGAAAGTCCAGTTACATCAATACAATTGATTCTGTGTTTAGAGGTTATTTGACAAGCCAAGCTTTGGCTGGTGAAGATTTACACAGTTTTACCAAGAAGGTTAGTAGCCATCTAGAGGGTCTGTTGAATGGAATAATATATTCAAATTCTTTATAAATTATTTGCAATGCTGATAAACATACGGGTAATTTAGTTATGATAGTATGTAGCAAACTCTACAGTGACTTGGCACTATTAATGTATGGATTATTCCTGACTGTTAATGTCATGGATTGTGACGCCTAAATGCAGGAACTGCTTGTGTTGTGTCGATATAGCAATTATGAGGATGCTAGGACCCTTTTTTTCTTGCAACAGGATCTTTTTTCTTTTTTTCAGTGCACTCACAGTTAACTCACAGTTATCCTAATGTGCAGAATATCCCAGTTATTTACAGTATTTCAGTCTTCCCTTCACATAAAAGTATTTCTATAATAATAATTAATTATTGCTTACACTTATATAGTGCTTTTCTGGACACTCCACTCAAAGCGCTTTACAGGTAATGGGGACTCCCCCCCACCACCACCAATGTGCAGAATCCACCTGGATGATGCGACAACAGCCATAGTGTGCCAGAATGCTAACCACACATCAGCTATCAGTGGGGAGGAGAGCAGAGTGATGAAGCCAATTCATAGATGGGGATTATTAGGATGCCATGATCGGTAAGGGCCTATGGGAAATTTGGCCAGGGCACTGGGGTTACACCCCTACTCTTTTTCAAGAAACGCCCTGGGATTTTTAATGACCACAGAGAGTCAGGACCTCGGTTTTACGTCTCATCCAAAGGATGGCACCTGTTTACAGTATAGTGTCCCCATCACTATACTGGGGCATTAGGACCCACATGGACCACAGGGTGAGTGCCCCCTGCTGGCCCCACTAACACCTCTTCCAGCAGCAACCTTAGTTTTTCCCAGGAGATCTCCCCTCCAGGTACTGACCAGGCTCACACCTGCTGAGCTTCAGTGGGTTGCCAGTTGTGAGTTGCAGGGTGATATGGCTGCTAGCTAAAGCTAAAACAATTTCTATGATTGCCCACTCAACACACAGAACAGATGATACAACTAATAACAAGTACAAGAACCGCATTGACCCCAGTTACCAGAACCAAATGTTCCAAAAGAACAGTCCAGTATTTTTATTTTCCATAACCAGCTCTGGCTGGTGGCGTAGTGTGCCTCCTTACACCACAGCAAAGAAAAGGTGTAGTTTCAGGCACCTTCCTGTGTCCCAGGCATCCTAAACAAAATGTCTCTGTGCTCCTTTCACTTCCCAGTTTGTCTCCAACTCCAAACATGTTTTACAGGAAGATGGAGAAGCTTTTCTCCGCTGCTTTCAGTACCTGATATCCAAGTCCTCTCTTGGTTCTAATAGCTACAATCTCTGTGTTTTCTAACTTCTGTCTGGCTTTTTAAAATTCTACCCTGTTCTCTTGACTTTGGGTTTTTAATGCCCCCTTAACAAGGGCTCAAGTTTTGTTCTCAGGGGATGTGGAAGTCTTCCTTTGATGTTCTGGGTGTGGGCAGAGCTCACAACTCACTGCTCAGGGCTCATTGAGGAACCAGCTGTATACAGGTGCACTGTGTATTCATGCCCTGTTCTTGAGCCCCCCTCCCATTCACAGGCACAGTCAAACCTGTCTTGCAGCCACACCATTAATGAAGGATAATAATTAATGAGGAAGCTCAGAGAACAAGGAATGAAATGCATCAATACTTAGGCTGACAGTGTGCATTCAACGCAACTTAAAGTCAATACAGTCCCAGACATCTGGTCCATACATCTCCCAACTTGTGATAAGCAGAAATGTTACCACCTTTTAGCCTGATCATCAGATTTCCAAAGTGAAACATTGTTGGACTTGATCAGTAGTAGGATGCAAACCTCTTTGAAGCATTATGCATTTTGACAACACTACAACTAAATAGACTTTCAAAATTTCAAGATTTTTTATTTGCCATATACAGTAAGTGTATTGAAATGCTTACTCATTCAGCTGTAGCCAGTAACAGTGAAAAAAAAAGTAAAAATATGCACAAATGACAAACAGACAATGGACATTACAATAAATTTAGACATTAGATGTTTTAATACAGCCAAGACAGGACATACAGTAGTGCAGACAGTCCAGTACCTTAAAGTGCAGGTGCTAATTTGTGCAGTAGTCAAAGCTTAGCTGTTTATGATAAGTAATTTTTTTAATCAGTTCCTGAAGAGAGAATATGAAAAGAGCAAATGTAGAAATCTGTTTAATGTTTCCAATAAGTCTCCATAATGACTAAATTTGTGCCAAAACAAAGGCAACTGTCCATGAAGACCTGAAGTGAGATGATCTAGTCTTTTAGTACAATTGTATTAAAATATCTATACGGACCTTTAAAGTGCAACACACTGATGCCTAAAAGTGGAAATTAAATTTCATCTGCGCAATGGGGATAATTCTCTCAGAATTTATAATTTTGCTTTTCTGACTTTTCTGTTTAGTTTAAACCATACAGAGTAAAGGACTGTGCAAATGGAGAAGGAGATGGAGTTCTCCCTTTTGTTATCTATGACATCATGGGAATAGATGTCGATGTGAAAAGTCCTGATGACTTCATCAATGCTGTGAAAGGCCATATAAAAGATGAATACACGGTAAGTTGTACTCACAATGCATCACGATTCCACCACCACATAACTGCTTTAGGAAAATCAACTGTTTAAACACTAGCCTCTTTAGACAGAGGGCTTGGAGAGGAATCTGAGGTGAGGCACATTAGCAAGTATTGAGTCAAGAATGGTAAAAAACAGGTAATTCAGGTTGAGTTCTGGATGACCACTGACACACAACCTCTGTCTCTGTAATATTGATGAACAGTCTGATTCTACTGTATGCTTGTACAACTGCTGTAAGTGTAGCTTGCAGTGCTTTTGGGGTGTGTGCTACAACAGCACAATCATTAACATACTGGAGCTCAAGTACATATTCTGATTTTAGCTTAGTGGCATTTTGGAATCTCCTCATATTAAAGAGGTTCCCGTCCAACCAAAAGTTAAAAAAATACCTCACTTTCTACAAAAATATGCGTGTGCAGGAGTGTGTAACTCACAGGTGGAAGATGTTAAATAGGACTGGTACAAGCACACTGTCTTCAGGAAGCTCTTCAGTGATTGTGGCAATACGTCTGTGAAGCATGACCATCGCAAGACCTTTGCCAGCAGCTGAGAGGAGAGATATTGTCCTGCTGTTTTCACAGATGGATCTGTCAGCCTTCTTCTTTAAATGCTGATAATGTTTTCATCTCTCCATTGATGTGGAATGCATCCTTATCTCCACAATGAAGCGATGAATGGTTCACATGCAAATGTAACCTCCCTGTTTCAAAATTTCAGCTGGGATGAAGTCAGGCCCAGGACGTTTGTAATTTCTGTGAGACATGATAGCAGAGTAGACCTCAGAGAAGGTGGGTGGGAGGTCAAGACCCTTGATGGTGGGCAGGACTGGAAGATTTCCCAAAACGGAGAACTTAACAAGGTTTGGATTGTTTAAGAGTGCTTGGAAATGTTTCCTCTACTGATGTACTATTCTTCTTTGACCCTTTATTAAAATAGATCAATCTGAACTCCTAATAGGAGAGAGATGGCATTGGATGGTCTTCAATGTGTCATAGACGTTAGCATGCCATATTTGTCCTTGTGGTTCTGTATTTCATGTGCCTTGGATATCCAATACTCATTTCAAAACTGTTGCAGAACATTCTGTAAATATTTTTTTTTCACCATTCTTCTTACTGTTTTCTAAAAACCTTAGAAGTGGGGTTGTAGTTCTTGTGCATGGCACCTAGTTGATTTGAGATATCTTTTGAGTTATCATCAAACAGTTTTGATGTTTCTTTCAACTATAGCTGATGGATTAGGGTGCTTTCTCATGGAGCGATATACAGAAGTCCATTCCTCAATTGAGCCTTCTTCTGTTAAGCCTCAAGGTTTTCTAGAATGCTGCATGTTGGTTCATACAGTACCTCAACTTCTTGTGTGCCACAAAAACACAATCACTGCAGTTGTTTTTTTTTTTCTTGGAAGAGCTCTTTATTTGACCCAACCTTCATTCATTAACTATGATCATCCTATGGTCCATCCAGCACTCTGCTTCTCTCATGACTCATATGACAATATCATATTTAATATTGGAGCGCTTAACAATGATGTAATCTATAAAATACAAGTGCTTTGACGTTGGGTGCCTCCATTTGTATTTATATTTCATTTGAAAGATGGTGTTTGTGATAGTGAGACTATGCTCAGCACAGAGACTTCAATCCATTTTTCTCTTCCATATCCAATGCTGGGTTTCCAAAGCAACCCATTCCAATTGTCACTATTGTTCTCTACTCTTGCATTGAAGTAGAAGGATTTTGTTGTTTTGGGGACTTGGAGCTTCATCCAACATTCTTCATTATTTGTTTTCAGAGTTTGTGTATAAGCACTAAGGAGAGTGGTGTCACGATTGTAGTCCCTCCCCCTTAAGGGCGCTCCAGCTCTTTCACTTCGGACTTGATTTTGTGCACCTGCCCCCTGTTCCAGCCTCCTTCCAGCCCACCTTAAAAGCCAGACGTTGACGTTAATCTGGGCTCTGCATTGCTTTCCGCATCATGCGAGGCCCAGGACCTGGATGCGCCTGGCTCTGTTATGCTTTTAGTTTCTGTTCCTGTTCCCATTCCCATTTCCCCTGCCAGTCCCATCCTGGCTCTGGTTTTTTAATTGTCAGTCCCGGATGGATCGCCTGGTTTTAGACTTTTGCCCTGTCTTTGGATTCCTCTTTTGACTCATCCCCGGATTGTTTGCCTCGGTCTCACCTCCCCCGATCACCAGCACTCCATGGACATTCCCTGTTTTCATCCCGTATCCTGTATGACCTTTTCCCCATGTTTTCTTCACTTTTCCCTGGATCGTGTCATCTGCATAGGGTCCGGAAAGAACGCTTCTGTTACAAGTGGCATGCTACTTACAAATGACATGGATGCAAAGTGACATACAGTAAGCCTTTTGCTTAAGCCAGTAGGTGTTTCCGTGGGGGGAAGCATTTTTGTAATTGCAGTCAACACCATACATAGCCTTCTCCATTCTACCTTATAGACCCAGAAGTCTGGTCTCACTTTGACCAGCAATATCATTATTACAATGTTTCAACTCTGCTGCAATGAGTGCAGTCCTGTGTATGGGTCTATCCATGCCATAGTTGCTATCCAGAAGAGTCCTTATGACTATTGCTAGTCCTTATGACTATTCCATATTGCTAGTCATAGTGACACATTACTGCTGTGACATTTTCAATCACCAGGCTCAATGCCCCAATAGGTGAAGCAGCCTACCTTAGAAAGTGTGAGTGGACAATCTGTGGGCCACCTTTTCTAGGGTGGTGTGGTCCCTAAAAAAGGGGTGTTCAGAAACACCTGGGTCTGCTGGGAGCAGCTATCATTGAGATCCCAGCTACGGGTGACAAATAGCCCTGTGACACTACCATGCAGGGCCCAGACTAAGGGCTTCCAGGTCATCCAACCCTGCCCCTGTAACCAGGACCCCCATTGCCAATAGACTTTAGTAATGATAGGAATGACACAGCTACTTCAGTGTGAGGTTAAGTATGGACTTGAGATTTGAGTATCATCTAAATAGAAATTATAATTCCAATCCTGTGATGTTAATAACTGAACAATTGGGAACATGCAGAATTGTAGGGGGAGCAGTACAGACCCATTCAGGAACAAGGGTTTACAGGGGTAGTTCCTGTGCTGTTATTGTCTGAAACCAAACTGGAAGGTTTTGAAAAGCTTATTTGCAATGAGATAGTTGCATAACTAAATTCTAACAGCACATTCTAAAGTTTTAGCCAGAAAAAGAATTTAGATATAGGGTGAAAACTAGAAAGGGGAGAACAGCAACAACAATCATCCAGGAAGGAAGTGGAACAGTATAACTCTGGTGGACAAGCAAAAAACTCTAAGACAGTGTTACAGAGCTGGGATGAAGCAGGTAATGTAGCAGGTAGGTTTGGCTGAACAGGTGTCTAGGACTGTTAGGTTGCTCTCAATGATATAGGAGAAGTAGCTGGATCCAGATGCAATCCAATGCAGCTGCAGTGTGCTCTCTGAAGGCACCAGTTCTGTAGGGCTTGGGCATTTACTGGGACAATTATTAATTGTAGCAGTAAATCACAAAATTGATTATTTTGATGCTTTAGAATCCAACCATGCGATATAACTCAAACAACGTACACACACAGGTACTAATACACGAGGATACATTTATTAATACATAGAATGTGCATGTAAACATTCTTACAGATCTTATCGAGAGGGTTATCAGAATACAAAAGATATATATTCATTCAGTTACAAAGAGTTACATATATCAAGAGGACATGCGTTCAGTATATCATTCATTTAGACCGTTTCGTAAATGAACTTGGTTACAACTTCTACATTGGATACTCAAAACTAGTACATAACTCTTAGGAATTAAATTGATATCAACTGGTTGGGATAACAATTGAATTCTCGAGCTGTAATGCATTGAAGTTGAATACTCATCCAATCTCTGGGGATTCAGATCTCCTGCGGGCTCTCTGGCTCCGTGCCAGGCTGTGCTGTGCGGCTTGCGACGGTGCGCTGCTGATGCTTACTGACCGACTAGTTAGTGTTGGCTTTAACTAGCAAAGTTTGTGCACAGGAGAATAGATGACTGTGGGTCCCAGCAGGTCAGGAAGAGGACCAGTTCGTTCCTGATGAAGCGCTAGTTCTGAATAGTGATTCAGCTGTCCACAGTTCCGACCTGTTCACGAGGCTTGCTGCTGATGTTAACCTTGGGTGGATCCTCTGGTTACTCGTGGCAACCTCGGCTCTAGACTCTTAGAACAAAGTAAAGTTCTGACACTCGGACACACTGGCCGTTCCGTGGTTGTCCAGGCTGAGTCTCAGGATGGTCAGGAGGCGCGCTGCGAGAATGTCCTGCCCTTGGGAGCCTTCTGCTCCTAGGCTGTCCTGCCCTGGAATTCTCCTTTGAATTCCCTTTAGAAAAGTCCACTACAGGCCCTCTGTGTTGCCTGTTTTTACCTGGAGTAACTTCAGCTCGTTCATTGGCTGAAAGTTCCATGGGCATCAGAGTCCCACGTGGGTTACTTGGCCCTACCAGTCCCTGATTGGTTGATCAAGGTGAGATATGAGTCACTTACTCCTGACACTTAGGAATGCAGTCCAGATGTCCATCTGGCACTCCCTAGACAGATAGGCGCCAATGGATGACCATGCAGTACATGATTGGTTGACCGACAGGGGCACTCGTGGTGCGTTGGTTGGGCGTAGAAAGATTTAAATGTCTTTACTGTGCCCGTTTAAGTATTGAATATTTATATGGAATTTTACCACTGAAGGGAAATCTTAGTGGCTGAGCATAAAAAGAATAGGAGCATACTGTAATGCATGTGAAGGCCATAAACGATATTAATTTTGGAACATAAACATACTGTATATGGCTGGTCTCGGTACTTTAAAGAAAAAAATACACACCAGTATTCCATTTCTCCCTAAACATTTTAAGCACCTAAATCTTTAACTAACATGTGAAATAACGTGTATAAAAAGTGGTAGTTTTAAGCTTTTCTGCTAATATAATATGGAATCGCATATCTAAAGAAATTAATAATGATATAATTATATTGATATACTGCAACACAGTAGTACACGCTGTACAATGTCTGTTGATTCTGTATGTGGAGGGCTGTTTCACTGCTCTTTATGTAACCTTGCTGGTGGTACTGTGATCTACGTTCCTGACTTCTGACCTCCAAGTTGTTTGTTCAAATCCAGCTGGTGCCGTGACTTTTCTTTTAACAAACATTTCTTTGAAAAAATAGAATAGCAATATTATGGACAATTAATTGACTTTTTATATTTCTAAATATCACAACATGTTCGAATTTAAGTCATTTTTAATAACAATGAATAGTCACCTTCTTTCCTTCTGACAACTGTCCCTGCTTCTGCTTCCTGCTTCTATCGTGTGTGCGTGCGTGCGTGCGTGCGTGCGTGTGTCGGGGGGGATCCTTTTAGATCTCCCTTCAGATTTAAAATGTTATTAATCATATCTTCGGTGTCGCATCTTCCCAGTGTAGCTGATCTTTTGCTGCCTGGGTAAACCGACACAAAGCTTTAGAGAACTTAACATTTCTATTATCAACAAATTGTAAATACGACATTTACATTGGCAGTATTAATTTTTCACTTCAGTGTATGTAGGATTGTCGGCTGTCACTTGGAGCAGACACCCCCTCTTAGGCTGCGCAAAGGATCTTTTCAATTTTTATAGAGAAATGGAGGCTGTACAGTATGCGTTACAATGTAAACATTTATATTGATTTAAATCGCAAACACGTGTTTAATTATATGTATTTTTTGACTCACAATCTGACAAATGCAATATATGCAACAAATGCAGCATAAATTGTTATCTTTGTCTTCTAAGTATCTTAATAAACTTTCAGCATAGCTTTCTCCCCATTTAGATATATTTTTCTTTGGGTTTTGGGATCAAACGTGGAAAGATTAGATTGTAATCTTAAATAAAAATTGTAATTTTTATTTTTTAAATACATTTTAGAAAAGTGTAATCTATACTAAAAAGCTGTATTTATTTAATACCACTCGGTACTTATATTAATGGAGTTTAGTTGATACTGTTTAAACTTTTATTTTAAATCATATAACAGCATTGTACACATGCTTAAAAGAAAAGAGAGAAAACTAATAATATTGTACAGTATTGTAGTATTGTAATACTAATGAAATGAGCGCGGGCACTTTCCACCCCCTCTGACAGCAGGAACTCCTATTCTTAGCTCAGCAGCTCATTACAATGTAGGGTGTTCAAACCGTTTTTTTACACAGTGACAGTGAATCTGTTTTTCCGTGTTTACAAAGAAAGTGGAATACAGTGATACTACCTGCTATATAGATACATATGTTTAGAAAATTAGACCTGGCACGGCACCAAGAGAGGGAGGAGGCGTGGAGCTCAGTTCTGCTGTCTGGAGCGCTTAGATAGATAGATGAGATAGATAGATACTTTATTGTTGCAGTGCAACAGCAGCTTTACACAGACAACACAGCCACAGTGTAACGAATGAATACAATCAGTACAGTGAGGGGTGCACTAAAAGAGTTACTCACAGTCCGGACACACAGAACAAACTAGAACAGAACAGTACGCAGAAAAATCGTATCACACATATGAATATAAATATAGATGTAAATATAGATATAGATATAAATATAAATGTATTGCACGGGTCCCTGGCATATATTGCACAAAAAACGGTTGTAAACGGGAAAAGAAAAGAAAGAGAACAGATGTAGCATTAGATGTGTAGATGCGTTCAGTCCAGAAACAGGTCACTGTCAATCTTGCCTCTGCCCAGACGCTTAATGGCACCAATCGCGTCTGCATTTATAACTTAGTTTTTAAAATTAATCAAGCAATATGAAGCATCTCTTTTTACTTTTAAGTCACTTAATTATCATTAAGCACAGCTTTCTCACCACTTAGACTACTTTTTGATACCATCATTAGACAAAGCAGAAACTTCTTGTACTTTCTAATGACATTACAAGTGGAAAGATTACAGATTTTAATCATCTTTAATTTTGTTACATTATACATTTTAGAAACATTTCATCTATACAAACACCACAAAACTATTCTCGATTATATTTCTGAATGATATATTACACTTAGTTCACTGTTTTAAATACATCTAATTAAGAAAGTTAGGTGTTAGCATAAACTATTAGTAATCAATAATATTAAATTTAGCACTGTAATAAGTTGTTGCACTTTCCCCCGCATCTTGTAAAAATATATTTTCATTGTTCAAATATACATTAAATCTGACTATCATATAATAAGTTAAATACAAAACTAAAGAAAAAATAGGCTAAAATATCATTCAAAATATTTTGCTAACTATGTTAACTGTTTATAAATAATAAAATGTATTAACTAAGGAGTAGGATGGCACAGTTGTTAGTATGCTTTTTGTTTTGTTTCTTTTTCAAAAATACAACAGTAGTACCTGATGTCTCAGTGGCTTTCAAAATTAAATTATGCATGCAAACCTGTGAACTAGAAAGATAACTAAAATATCCATCAATTTCTAATGGTGGCGAAGTGGTTAGCATTGCTATCTTGCAGCACTGGGTCCTAGGTTCAATTCCTGCTGTCTTGTGTGTGTGGGGTTTGCATGTTCTCTCTGGGTTCATGGTTTTTCTCCATATGTGTGATATGACTCCCTCTCGCACTCCAAAACATACTGGTAAGTTAATTGGCTTACGGGAAAACTGGCCCTGATTCGTGTGTGTTTGTGTCTGTCTGTCCTGTGATGGACTGGCGCTATGTTCAGGATGTATTCTGCCTTGTGTCCATTGCTTACTGGGATAGGCTCCAAATCCTCTGTACTGGAAAGAGAGATTAGAAAATGGATGGAAGTAAAGGCACTGTGTGGATGGAACTATACACAGTGTTAGAAACCCACTATGAAATGGCAGCATCTCACTAAGAATAAAATATTTTATAGTGCTGGCTTAAAGAAACAGCCTTTCCATCTCTCTTGCACATCAGTATCATTACCTAGTTATTTAAACAAATTGCCTCTAATTATAAACATTTTAATATGCTGGCTCTGTGGATCAGCATCAGCTATGTTTGCCCATTCCTTCAATTCATGTGCATCCAACACACAGTTCAATGCCAGCAACTACACAAAATCTAAAATACAATCCTCATTTCAGTATCTATGTAAACATACAGTCTGTTAACTTCATCATCTTCATCAAAAGTATGCCTAACCCCATTAGGAAATGTTCTTGTTATCAGTGTATTCCTCAACTTTCCCAAAATTATATTTTTCTTACCAACATCTCTAGTCTTTTATCCTGCAATAACTCAGCCAACACTTAAATCCCCAAAAGCTGCTTGTGTTCATTTCTTTAAATCACAAATATCATATGTAAATACTTGCCATGTAATACTCTGCATTGTGGAATAATAGTTTATTTTAAAGGGAACTAGAGAAACTAGGAACTAGAGAAATCAAGAAAGGCTTTTTTTTCTAGAATTATTAAATGCACATCCTGTTCACTGGGGAAATTTAATCCACACTGAGCAATCTTCAATATGTTCAGAATATGACAGTGGAAGCATTTGGCTGATTAAATGAGTGTGATGGCACAATGATCCTCAGCCATGGCTTGAATTTTAGTGAAGGTGTAGCACTTTTATTTGCCAAGAATTTTATTCCAAACTATTTTTAAGTGGTGGAGGCAATTAAAAGTCAGCTGTTAAAGGTTCAGGTGTGGGTGGGGTGTGAGTATCTAGTTTTTATAAATGTTTATGCTCCAAATGATGGAAGGGATAGAATTGCTTTTTTTCCCAAAAGCTAAACAGTCTTCAAATACAGTGTAAGTGTGAGGATATTGTGACTTTAGCGGAGGATTTTAGCTATACTGAAAACAGTAACAAAAACAGAAGTAGCTCAAAACCTCACCCCACATCAGCCAGGGAGTTAAGCACATTGCTATTTGCACATGAACTGATTGATACAGATGCAGCCATTCAAAGTGCGCGGTACAGACACGTACCGGAGGTAATTGGCTACGGCGTCGCACATTTTGATGCAAGATGACGCACGGTACCGCGGTACGGGATTGGTTGACCGACAGGGGCACTCGTAGTCCGTTGGTCTGTCGTAGAAAGATTTACAGTAAATGTCTTTACTCTGCCCGTTGTAGTATTGAATATTCATATGGAATTTAACCACTGAAGGGAAATCTTAGTAGCTGAGCATAAAAAGAATAGGAGCATACTGTAACACGTGTGAAGGCCATAAACGATATTAATTTTGGAACATAAACATACAGTATATGGCTGGTCTTGGTACTTTAAAGAAAAAATACACACCAGTATTCCATTTCTCCCTAAACATTTTAAGCATCGAAGTCTTTAACTAAAGAGATACCGGAGCCAACAAGCATACTTTTAGAATTTGATTAAAAGGGAATGTAATATGGAATCGCGTATCTAAAGAAATTAATAACGATATAATTATATTCATGTACCGCAACACAAGAATAGTACACGCTGTACATTGTCTGTCGATAATGTTTCTGTAGTGCTTTTTCAACACCTTCTATATGACCTTGCTGGTGGCACTGTGGGTTAGGTTCCTGACTCCCATGTCACATGGTCTGTGATTGAATCCCACTGGAACATTTTTTTAACAAACATTTCTTTGAAAAAATGAAACATTTCCCTTGGTCAGAGATTAAATAAAACCTCACTCGCACCAAACACATTTATATTTCTAAATATCACAACATGATCGAATTTAAGTCTTTTTAATAACAATGAATAGTCACCTATGCGTTACAAAATAAACATTTATATTGATTTGAATCGCATTTTTATTTAAATCGTAAACGCGTGTTTAAATATATGTGTTTAAAGGCGATATATAAAAGCGCAAATTCTTATGGAATGTGTTACGCCGGGGATTCAATAAATTTTTTTTAATCGCGTATCTAAGGAAAATAGCAGTATAACTTTGTTCATGCACAAACAGTGGCATGTTACATTATTAATTTGGGTGTCTCCTCTTGCCAGAAAGCTCTAAATTGCATTTTGAGTGCGGTTTTTGACTTTTTCTAAATTGCAACCCATAAATAAAGCTGATACAGTTTAGACTGTATTTTAAACTGTATTACAGCAGCACATTGGACAATGCAACGTAAATTGCAAAAATGCACCTGGAATCTGTCCAACCCCTACTTTATCAGGCATCTTCTTTTACTGCAACGGACATAAAAACTCTCTTGCTTTTGTAAGAAAACCGGCTCAGGGATGCCAAATATGTAATCATAGTGGCTCTCTAAAGGCACGAGTTCTGTAGGGTTTGGGCATTTACTGAGACAATTATTAATTGTAGCAATAAATCACAAAGTTGATTCTTTTGATGGCTTTAGAATCCAACCATGCGATATAACTCAAACAACGCACACACACAGGTACTAATACACGAGGATACATTTATTAATACATAAAATATGCATGTAAACCTAACAGATCTTATCGAGAGGGTTATCAGAATACAAAAGGTATATATTCAGTCAGTTACAAAGAGTTACACATCAAGAGGACATACGTTCAGTATATCATTCATTAAGACCGTTTCGTAAAGTGAACTTGGTTACAACTTCTACATTAGATACTCAAAACAAGTACATAACTCTTAGGAATTAAATTGATATCAACTGGTTTGGATAACAATTAAATTCTCGAGCTGTAATGCATTGAAGTTGAATACTCTTCCAATCTCTGGGGATTCAGATCTCCTGCGGGCACAAAGAAACAGTTGCAGGCTTGTTGCTGTCCAATCCGCGCTCTCTGGCTCTGTGCCAGGCTGTGCTGTGCGGCTTGCGACAGTGCGCTGCAGATGCTCACTGACCGGCTAGTTAGTGTTGGCTTTAACTTGCAAAGTTTGTGCACAGGAGAAAAGATGACTGTGGGTCCCAGCAAGTCAGGAAGAAGACCGGTTCGTTCCTGATGAAAAGCTAGTTCTGAATAGTGATTCAGCTGTCCACAGTTCCGACCTGTTCACAAGGCCTGCTGCTGGTGCTAACCTCGGGTGGATCCTCTGGTTATTCTCTGGCAACCTCCGCTCTAGACTCTTAGAACAAAGGAAAGTTCTGGCACCCGGACACACTGGCCGTTCCGTGGTTGTCCGGGCTGAGTCTCAGGATGGTCAGGAGGCGCGCTGCGAGAATGTCCTGCCCTTGGGATTCTCCTTTGAATTCCCGTTAGAATTGTTGAATCTGAATCTGAATCTGAATCTCTCAGGCTCTCTGTGTTGCCTGTTTTTACATGGAGGAACTTCAGCTCATTGATTGGCTGAAAGTTCCATGGGCATCAGAGTCCCACGTGGGTTACTCGGCCCTACCAGTCCCTGATTGGTTGATCAAGGTGAGATATGAGTCACTTAGTCCTGACACTTAGTAATGCAGTCCAGATGTCCAACTCGCACTCCCTAGACAGATAGGCACCAATGGATGACCATTGATCATGATAGCCAGGCTTAGCTAAGTGCATCCCCCTTTGGGAGCTGTCCTTGGACCTTAAATCACCTTGCATGAATGGTTTCTCTGTGGCTGCACCACAGAGATGAACAGAGAAATGAGGCCTAATTTGGGAAAGCTCAGAAACACTTAATTCTGCATTATTATTAAGCCTCACCGCTACATATCCCCCCTTTTTGAAGGTCACGAGGTCCTGAGGCGTTGTTGCCTTCAAAACAAAACAGAGTTAAGTGATGTCCCTTGCCATTAGAACATTAATCTTAAATGTCTACATTACTCCTCGAGAATTCATACCGGAACCAGCATTGGGAACAAACAGGATGAATAACATCTGGAGTATGTATAAACACGGTAGGAGACATTATCTAAGTCTAGGAATTACAGATCAGGAAGCTCACTGTCAATATCTGATACCTCTGTAGTAGATATTTGGGGAGAAGTCACTTCCTTTCTTTTGACATGCTACCTTTGACTCATTCGTGCTACCCGGAGTACATCTTGATGTGAGAGTACAGCATTCAGAGTACATCCAGTCATGATCCAGCTACCTGGCAGTAGTGTTACAATAACAACTGTTCCTGTTCCCAGCCCCCCAATAAACCACAACACCTGTTTTGGGTATCTGCTAGGGTGGTTTGGAGGTTTGTTCCATTAAAGCAAACTAAACTACCTGTACCTCTTCAGGGCTTACTGTTTCTTGGATTTCTATCCTATTCAATAGTGTTGCACCTGAAGGCATCCAAGACCTCAAGTTTGGTCTTATATTGTCTGGTTCCAGACCCTACAGTATTAAGTCACCAAGCTGTACTATGGCCTCCTCGGGAACTTACAGGAAAACTATTGGTTAGGTAGCTGCATTGTGGTAGCTATATCATGCCTGTCACAAGTCATAGTGTCAGTTAAATGTGGTGTGCTGACCAGCCATTTATGTCCCACCTGCTCTTCATGGGGTTCATTAACCTCCCTCTGCTCGTTAGTAGCTTTACACCCTTCATTGGTGAATCGTTTAGACACAGCCAATGGATAGCTTTGGTAGCCATACCCATCTCAAGATTTGGAACCGAATTCAATCTTGGATTGCCTTCTGGGTGAGCTATGAGCGATGGGGTTAATGTCACATACTCCTCTACTGAGAAGAGTGGAATCAAGTGGGTTGGGATTTGTGCCGTGGTTAGACTGGCTACAGTGGCACTAAACTCCCTTAACAGGTCTTGTGTCAACATTCTGGCCTGTTGCACACAAGCATAAACCCACTGTATAACACCAACAATCATGTCCACTGGTTGGGGAATAAGGTTTAACCCTGTTGCATAGGAAGTTGCCTGTAGGGTTTTCCCTAAGCTTTCCAACTTTTGCTGCTGTTGATACAGTCTGTCACTACCCTCTGGCATCTCTGACACCTGCCTTCTTGGGGCAGTCAGGGGGAGAGTGCCAGTAGCACACAAACCTACCAGAAATAGCAAACGCACAACAGTGGCGGCAGCAATCAGTCCGCCCAAAAGTCTTTTTGGGTGGCTGATCCCAGTCATCTCCTTCTGAGTGACTGTTGCCTTTCTAAGCTGGCGCAGCGTGTACATGGTGTCTTTCTCAGTATGCCCTGTGGCATCTTGGGCACCACCTCCTTTTCCAGGGCATCTGCTTTTTCGATTTGTTCATGCCTGTGCTCTAGGAACCCTGCAGGGGGCGGTGCAGCTGTGGAGCATGCCTGACCCTCGGCTGAGTGGTCATCTGGAGCACCTGAGTGATCTGGGATTGTTATCCCATTCTCACTGTTCAGGTCCACCCTGCACACCTCCTGATTGAGGAATCCCTCTATCGGCATGTTTACAATCGTTCGCTGGGCGTGGGTGTAGGACACCTGCTCGCTCCCCCCTTCCCTCGCTAGGGGTTCAGGGAGCTGCCCCAGCAGTGGGATAGCTAGTTCAATGTCTTTGAACTTACTATCACCCACCAGGCCCATGTCAGTGCAGGCGGGGATTCTGACATCCCTCTTTGCGATGTCCTGCACTAGCAGGCGGGTGGCTTGACCATCCAGCTCCAGTCTGGCTGAACCACTGTTGGTCAGACTCAGACTGACAGACTGAGCTGGTGGCTGTAAGAAAACCGTCTCGGCTCTCATTCCCTGTTCCTTCTGGGGGACTGGGTGTGTTGGCAACCCTGCCGTTGAGGCAGAAACAATCAGGTCAGTCTCACTCACTACCTGGTAGTTGTGAGAAATAATGTTACCTGACTGCAGGTTCCCTGGGTCGCAGCAGAGGGAATCGGCATCTGGGATCAGGTGTGTCCACAGCGCAGTAGTCTCAGCGTCCAGCTGGACCTCCTGTCTAACCTGTGAATGTTGCACCAGGGGCACCTGGTGGTGGCCCCGTGACAGCTGCTCAAGCAGATCCTCACTAATAGAGGACCTCTCAGGGCTAAGGGCGAGGGCTACATCACCAACCTGATCTCCTGCCATCTGGATCCCTTCCACCACTGCAGGGTGAGACATTTTTTACTGCATTGTTTATGTATGATCTGTGTATCTCAGCTAAAAAGCTGAGATAAAATAAGATGTATGCATCTAAATAACTGTACCTCAAATAGCATTTGTGTATTTATTTAAAATATTTATAGCTCCTCTGGAAAGTTGTTGGGGGAAAAAAAACTGATGTGCTGAAACAGTACAATTAAACACGCTCTGCAGAAAAGGGGATGGTTGTTAGGTCAGCTTCAGTTTAACACGTACAGTACACATTTGATTTCATTAAAATTATGAGGTACCCTGTATCTGCAGGACTCAAGAGGCTCTCAGTCATGTCACTTTGCAGTTGATGTCTCCTAGATATTCCTAGATTCTTATTGTAAATAAAAGGAACAGCATACAGTGGGACTTTTTCAAAAACGGGGAACAAATTTCAACATCTGACTGCACCGAGCACACAAATATTGGTTCTAGGCTCCTGAATCACCTTTGGTCCCTGGATCATTGCTTTTAACCATTTACACAAGGTTTTTACTGTAAAGCACTTTCACAGCTCAACATAAATGGACCTTCTGGGGCACAGGCTTTAAAGGAGCTTTTTCCAAAAAACAGACTTTGCCTTTCCTGTTATAAGCTATTCTTTTAGCATATGACAAGCATGCCCTTATTATGGTGATATCCTCCTAAACATTGGAGAAATAACTCTAGAAGTTCAATTAAAACAGAAATGCTTCAAATCACTTGGGATACAACAAAAAAGTGGTGTATTATAAAGTGTGTTAAAAATGTAGCTAGTTTGTTTTCATACCTTAGATTATAATAAAACCTCACCATTTAACACCAACAGGTGTTTTCTTGAAGTCTGCTAGCTTCAAAGTTTATGGTTTGGCTTTTGTGTATAATGATAGTGAACTGCATTGGAAATGTAGGAAAGTAAGCATTAATAAGCAGGAAAATTAAACCAATAAACACCTAAAGTACTGGACTATATTGCAGATAAACTACCGATCTACCTTTTAAGCCTGTACAACCTGCAGAACTCCAGCTTTAATTGATTGGACTTAACAGCCTAAGTTTTAAGGTTATCCTTACAAGTGTGGAAAAGCATGGGCGTAATGTTGCAGCCTTCACTGTTGTTTTAGAAGTTGTTTTTTCCAGCTGTACGTGAACATTTCTGTCTTGAGTCTTTCTTAACAATATGGTGCAAACAGTGTCTGGTTTCTACTGTGATTATTATTTCATTACTGAAGTAGCCTTTTGATATTTGCACAGTAATTTTTGTTGTTATTGCTGTTTTCATATTCGTAGTTTTCTTCTGTTAAAACTTAAAATCCCTCGCATTAAATTGGCTACAAATGCAAGAATTCAACCAGATATTCTTACTTGTAAAATGTATAATGTTGCATTGCAGTTAGTTAATGTAGTTAGTCCATAGTCAGCAATCTAAACTTTATTGTTAAGCTTTAATGATTGATGTTGTACCAGTAACCTTTAGAAATACTATAGTACTTCACAAATGCTTTGTGTGTTTGGAAATCTTTTGAGTAAAAGCCTTATAAAAATAGATTTAGTTTTTACAGGACATCACAAAGAAATAGGATGGTATAATTCTTATAATTGCTTAGTGATTGTATTTGGAAGATTATGGACTAAACAGACTTCAGGGATGCCAGTGGATCATTGTGCTATTTGGAATTATTCCAAAAATCAAGTGACCTCTTTGCTGTAGTATTTTTAGTATTATTTATTTAGTATTAATAAAGAATAGATTTATTAAAGTCGTGCGATGTGTAAGCAGGATATGTAAAATAATGTATAATACAGTTTTTTATTATTGTTATAGAGAAACATTATCAGATTTTCCCTGGTTCAAAAAAAAGACGATTAAAAACTGTAATCTTTCCACTTGTATGTCATCGGAAAATACAAGAAGTTTCTGCTTTGTGCTAAGACATTAACGAATACAACCCCCCTCTCTGCAGGAGTGCTGGCTGTGACGAATTAAACCGGTTTCACAGATATTTTCAAAGTAGGAAGTACAGTACTTACTAGTTAAGAAAGCTAGGCTCCTCAATGAAATCACTTTAACATGCTAATGCGCTGGTGTAACATTCCGGGCGTGGCAAGCTTCCAATGCCAACTCAACTTGATTGGAAGACAATGAACGTATTCTAGCCCTAAATGAATTAATAGCAAACATGGTTTACATAAAAGACATTTTTCCAAGAAAGTTTATAATAATACGATCTATAGTTGAAATCTGAGCCTAAATATAAAGAAAAAGCATTTTTAGAGAGCAATCACGCTGTGTTTATGTAGAAAAAGTGATTAGGTTTATGAGCAATCTAATTACCTATTCGCTTAAAACGCTATATAAAATAAAGTTTATTTAAAGATGAATGATAAGTGTCGCAGTTTAAATAATTTTCATAGTTAGAAATTATGAAACGCTCTGTTAAAAGCAAGAGAGTTTTTATGTCTGTTGCAGTAAAAGAAGATGCCTGACAAAGTAGGGCTTGGACAGATTCCAAATGCATTTTTGCAATTTACGTTGCATTGTCCAATGTGCTGCTGTAATACAGTTTAAAATACAGTAAGTCTAAACTGTATCAGCTTTATTTATGGGTTGCAATTTAGAAAAAGTCAAAAACCGCACTCAAAATGCAATTTAGAGCTTTCTGGCAAGAGGAGACACCCAAATTAATAATGTAACATGCCACTGTTTGTGCATGAACAAAGTTATACTGCTATTTTCCTTAGATACGCGATTAAAAAAAAAAAATATTGAATCCCCGGCGGAACACATTCCATAAGAATTAGCGCTTTTATATATCGCCTTATAACACATATATTTAAACACGCGTTTACGATTTAAATCAAAACGCGATTCAAATCAATATAAATGTTTATTTTGTAACGCATAGGTGACTATTCATTGTTATTAAAAAGACTTAAATTCGATCATGTTGTGATATTTAGAAATATAAATGTGTTTGGTGCGAGTGAGGTTTTAATTAATCTCTGACCAAGGGAAACATTTCATTTTTTCAAAGAAATGTTTGTTAAAAAAAAAAGTTCCAGTGGGATTCAATCACAGACCATGTGACATGGGAGTCAGGAACCTAACCCACAGTGCCACCAGCAAGGTCACATGGAGAGTGCTAAAAAAACACTACAGAAACATTATCGACAGACAATGTACAGCGTGTACTATTCTTGTGTTGCGGTACATGAATATAATTATATCGTTATTAATTTCTTTAGATACGCGATTCCATATTATATTCCCTTTTACTCAAATTCTAAAAGTATGCTTGTTGACTCCGGTATCACGTTAGTTAAAGACTTTGATGCTTAAAATGTTTAGGGAGAAATGGAATACTGGTGTGTATGTTTTCTTTAAAGTACCGAGACCAGCCATATACTGTATGTTTAAGTTCCAAAATTAATATAGTTTATGGCCTTCACACGCGTTGCAGTATGCTCCTATTCTTTTTATGCTCAGACACTAAGATTTCCTTTCAGTGGTAAAATTCCATATAATATTCAATACTTAAACGGGCACAGTAAAGACATTAAATATACATATACATACTGTATACAGTACAGTTTTCATACGGTAATATGTTTATGTTCCTAAATCAATCTCTTTTATGAGCATGTGAAAGGCATGGGGAATCGATTCTCAAAAATTACTGTACTTTGCATGATTGGAAACAAATGCGTGTTTGCGAAATACTGTGGTGTTACTTTTACAAAGACGGTCAATGAAAAAAAGAATGTGGACCAGGGCAATAATTTGAGTTTACAGCTTGTCCAAGGTCATTCATTATTAATACTATTAGTAATATCTTCGTTAAAGACTTTGATGGCGACAGCTCAAACATGAGAGGTTGAGCTTTATTAGCTCCACCTTGCAGAAATTCTGGATACTATTACTTTGCTTGCGGTATTATAGGATAATTTAGGGTAACTAGCGGTATTTACCGGTAACTCGCGGTAGACTGCGTACAGCGTACCGGAAAATAATGCGGTATTGCCCGTGCATTTTGAATGGCTGCATCTGTATGTGGCAGATTATCCCTCGTCTGCTCGACAATTTGACACTTGGGTCAAAATTACTCCTGGTCTGGTTTCGTTGTCCAGGCTAGATTATTTTTTATTGGTATTCCCATCAGTGTTACGGTTCCCCCATCTTGCCAACAGAGAGCACCCCCCCCCATTCTAGCAGCTTTTCCAACTGAGCAGCAGAGGCACAGACCAAACAGATGTCAGTAGCCCATCCCTGGTTGAATAGTCTTCCCTGCTCTCCACACCTCCCCTCCTATTTGAAACCTGCTCTCTGACCATGCTGAGATCAGGTTTCTTTACTCTATGTTGAGCTCCAGATCATGAGAGTTTTTCCTTTGTTTTAGTATTGTGCTCCTGTATGGTCCTGTTTCCTTCCCTAGTTTGCCTACTTCTTGTTTTGTTCCTGGGATTTGTTTACTTTTTGCATCTTGATGTTCCCCCAGTTTGTTGCATGCTCCTGGAGTTTTGTTTTTCCCTGGATTACTTACCTGGTTTTGGACTTTGGCTTGTTTCTAGACTTTGTTATTGGATTGTGTTTTATGGTTGTCTTCCTGGTCCTGGACTTTTGCTTGTTTCTATAATTTGGGTGTAAATTGTGCTTTATTGTTCTTCTTTGAATTTCTTTGACTTTTGGAACCCGCATAGGGCCCATTCCTTGAATATCCTTGAATATCAGAGCTGTCGCACAGCTTTTACAATGAGTTCAATTTAGTCACCCATTTAGCTTTTCAGACCAAAGTATGGTGTTCTTTCATTTCATTGCTTTTTCAACTAAAACATTTAAATTTTACTGGCATTTCAAAACTAGACTGGTAAAAGGTGCGCATTTTATGAAATGGCTTGAATTTTTCTGGGAAAAGTGGACAAGGCAGAAGCAGTCTTTTCTTTCACTGCGACTGTGGTGGGGCACGGCTAAAGTGGAGATTAGATGCTTCTGTCAGCAGTACACTGATCATGTTTCTCACAGTACATCTATCGTCATGAGGCAGCTAGAACAAGTATATTCTGAGCTCCATGCAGCTTGGCAGGCTGTTTTGGATGATAGATAATTTGAGGTTCTTCAATCTAAGAAGAAGAAATTGGCAGACCTAGCAGATGCATGAGTACAAGGGGCACTGGTGTGCTTGAGGTTTCAGAAACTCTTTCATTTGATTGGAGAAGAAAGCAGCTCAAGGAAAGATGACCCTTTGTTTAAAGACTCAAATGGAATAGGAACTGGGGTAATGTAAGCTAATTTAACTCCAGGTAGGGGCCTGGGTCAATTTGTAGGCATGCTGAGGCTCTCTATGCTGACTTGTACACAGCAGGGCCTGTGAACGGGTCCTAGGAAGCACAGTGGATTCTACAGCGTTTGCCTTAGGTTCAGGAAAAGAAGAAGTATCACCTCAGGGAAGAGCGGCTTTGTTATCATGTTGATAACTGAGTGTTTTTCAGCATAATTATTTCAATCAGTATGTCCTTTTGATCTTGCATATTTTTGTATGGGGGACGGGAGGGTAGGCGAGTTTTGTTGTTGCTGGTTGTGAAATGTTTTGTAAGTTAATGGATTAAAGATTGTTTTAAAAAACATATATATATATATACTTTCCATTTAAAAAAGATGCTAACACATCACCAGTAACAGGACACTCTTCATAAATCGCAAGACACTTTTGGCTATGCTTGTATTTAAATTCTATAATTGGAAAAAGATTCTCTGGAGGAGCTCAGCATTGACTGGGATTTAAAAGCAGTTTTCTGGCAACAGCCCAAATCCTTCCACATGCCACATTCAATGCTTCAACATGGTGGTTTTACAAAGTAGTGCAGTCCCACAACAGATTTTTTTTTTAAAAAAGGCAGTATGCTTCAATATGTTGAGCTTTGTGCAGCGCAGTGTGCTGCATAATCTAGTGTTACCCTAAGAGACTGCCATCAAGACTATGGATAGGCAGGGGGGTGAGCACTGTACCAAAGAAACTTGTAGACTCCTAGCAGTGGCAATGTCGATGGAGTTTCCTGGCAATCCAAAGTCTATAAAAACTTATTCTTGCAATTTGGACTTTATTGCTACAAAAGTGACCAGAACCATCAAACATCAAGAAGACTCTGTCCCCAGCTGCATGGGTTCCTTGGTTGTAGTTTGAAGAGCTCTGGATTCAGCATGAGCTGTAGATGTGGAGAAGCTTGTGCCAATGGGTTGGTAGAAGAGGATGGCAGATCAATCTTGTGTCATTCCTCTCAGAGCTCCTGGAGACAAGTATCCAGGCGAAAGGCGAGCAAGGTCATCTTCTCGAGGGTAGATGGTAAACTCCTGCTGGCCATCAGGTTCTTAACACACAGCTTTTCTGCTCATCCACTGTTGACAGCCAGGATTTTGAACCATGTGTGTTGATGTGCTCCTTGCTTCAGTTGCTAGGGCTGGAAGGTGGGTTTAGATTATCTTTGTGGCAAAGCAAAGGTGTGGTACAATTCGATATGGACCAATTCAATGACATTTTTGCATTAAAAGCTAGGTCAGATATAGGGTGAAAAAGGCTTAGGTTGTCCAGTACTATATTTGTTGTTTCAGGTACAGGGCCATTGGTACCCTCCAGTGCACAAAAACTCATTTATTATGTTGTGGTCCGCAGGGCAGAGGACAGAAAAACAGGATTGAAATAGAACAGTAGGAATGGAATCCAAAAAGAGTAATTAAAAAAGAGCTATTGTACCTTGCTCATTTCATTTCTATTCTCTTTCTCTCATCCAGTTCAAACCAAAGCATCCTATCACTGATGACTCAAAATATTACAAAATGAATCCCACTGTGAATGACAGGGCCCACTGTCTTGTCTACGTTATGGCAGCAGATCAGCAGAGCATTATGAATGAACATGTTGAGAAGCTCATGAAAGAAATCAGAAAAAGAATCTCTGACAGTGGTAAGAAAATTATCATATAAGAAGCTATGAAATGTAATGTTTAAAAAATTATATGTAATATTTTTTAAATTAATAAATAAAATCATGTTTCAAATTGATTTCACGCAATACAGTAACAATGTATGGTTGGGACATGACAAATTATTCAGTTAAAATGTTTTCAAAATTTGATATAGTTTGCATACCAAAAGTTTCATTGCTACAAATCTGCTAATATTCAAGATGTCTATATAAATATTTGAACTCTATGCTATATACAGATGCAGCCATTCAAAGTGCGTGGTACACACACGTACCGGAGGTAATTGGCTACGGCGTCGCGCACTGTGACGCACGATGAAGCGCGGTACCGCGGTACGTGGTTGGTTGACCGACAGGGGCACTCGTGGTCCTTTGGTCTGTCGTAGAAAGATTTACAGTAAACGTCTTTACTGTGCCCATTGTAGTATTGAATATTTATATGGAATTTTACCACTGAAGGGAAATCTTAGTACCTGAGCATAAAAAGAATAGGAGCATACTGCAAAGCGTGTGAAGGCCATAAACGATATTAATTTTGGAACTTAAACATACCGTATATGGCTGGTCTCTGTACTTTAAAGAAAACATACACACCAGTATTCCATTTCTCCCTAAACATTTTAAGCATCGAAGTCTTTAACTAACGTGATACCGGAGTCAACAAGCATACTTTTAGAATTTGATTAAAAGGGAATATAATATGAAATCGCGTATCTAAAGAAATTAATAACGATATAATTATATTCATGTTGCAAAAAAACTGAGCCTGTTTAGTCGAGCAAAGCAGATGTGAATTAATTTTTTGAGCCTTGATACAATTCACAACAGTCTAACAGATTTTAAATCGTCAGGCATTTTCTTGACGGCAAAGGTCTCGCGGTGGATGTTGCAATGAAACCATTAATTTCTGGAGCAACCTCTCTAATTCGTGCAACTACACCGCTGTGTCGGCTTGTCATTGCTCTAGCACCGCCTGTACAAACTCCGACACATTTTATCCAGTCGATGCCATTCTCTTCGATAAATTCATTCAGAAGCTGAAATACGTGCTCTCCTGTAGTTCCTGTTGGTAGCGGCTTACAGACCAGAAAGTCCTCACGGGACGTACCCTCAAACTCGTATCTAACGTAAACGAGCAAATTGGCCAAATTGACTATAGACTCATCTAATTGCAGTGAAAAACATATGCTCATCTTAACGCGCTCTGTCAGCGTACTTTTGATATAATCCTTCATTTCAATAATTCTATGAATGACTGTGTCTTTCGGGGGGGGGGGGGCAGCAGGTCGAGCTGTTCAGCAGCTTTTTCTCCACACATAATAGTGTGGGGCTTACCTGCTTTAGCAATCTGCAAGCTTGCATTTTTCCACGTTTCCGTTTTTATTTCAGTGTTTATTATAAGTATTTATTTCATGCGCATGGGAGAGAACACAGAGACGCTCGGTGTATTTTTCTCAAATTAACTTAGAACAGTTCTTAAATATTTTTCTGTTATTTTTCACGCTTTCCTGTGCTCACAAGATTACCAGCATTTCTATGCATTCCTGTGTTTACAACGTTGGCATTGTTCCAAAATCACGCACATTCTCCTTTCTCCCTATTTGCTGGAGATACAGTAGCTTTTTTTAAATACAATTGGTCACTTGCGTCCGTAGCACGCATTCCTATAGAGTGGTATAGAATTACAGAGTATCTCTTGTGTCCACTGAAGTTTTAGCGCGCACTGTATAAAAATACAAAATATGAAAACCCGTCCCGATTTTTTCAGCGCACACAACACAGTTCCAGGGTCATTTGGCGTACCACCTGGCGGCACGCCACGTACCACTGCCAGTACGCGTACCACAGTTTGAGAACCACTGCTCTATAACAATAATAAAAAACATTGCCACACCCGGACTGTTAAACCAACGCATTAGCACGTCAAAGCCCATTGAGGAGCTGGGCGCAATAACTGTTTTGTCCCTTGATTTACTGATCTGCATTAATTACAGAAATTGAGTTCCTGCTCTTTGCAGATGACCTGGTCCTGCTATCGCCCACAGAACAGAGGCTGCCGCAGAACCTGGCGCTGCTGGGGCAGCACTGTCAGACCTGAGCGCTGACAGTCAATCTGGACAAGACCAGAGTTATGGTTTTCCAGAAAAAAAGCCAGACCCCTATTAGTCTTCCTGAGATCATCGGATTATGAACGAATAAAAGCATCTTATTAAAAACACGTTTGCGTTTGTTTGGGATCTATATTATATATTTTTCATATGTAAGATATAATGATGTGTTCCCGCTTACACATCGCATGACTTTAAAAGCTAGAAAAACAGGTTTCGATTCACATTATCTGGTGAGCCTTGTTTTGTCAAAGGACAGCACAAAAAAAACAGACATTGTGTGGTACAGCACGGAGTTCAGTCAATTCAAACAAGTTCAGTTTTAAAAAAACTGCAACGGACATAAAAACTCCCTTGCTTTTAACAGAGCGTTTCAAAATTGCCAACTACAAAATTTATTTAAACTACGACACTTATCATTCAACTTTAAATAAACTTTATTTTATATAGCGTTTTAAACGAATAAGTAATTAGATTGCTCATAAACCTAATCGCTTTTTCTACATAAACACAGTGTGATTGCTCTCTGAAAATGCTTTTTCTTTATATTTAGGCTCAGATTTCAACTATAGATCGTATTATTATAAACTCTCTTGGAAAAATGTATTTTATGTAAACCATGTTTGCTATTAATTCATTTAGGGCTAGAATATGTTAATTGTCTTCCAATCGAGTCGAGTTGACATTAGAAGCTTGCCACGCCCGGACTGTTACACCAACACATTAGCATGTTAAAGCGATTTCATTGAGGAGCCTAGCTTTCTTAACTAGTAAGTACTGTACTTCCTACTTTGAAAATATCTGTGAAACCGGTTTAATTCGTCACAGCCAGCACTCCCGCAGAGAGGGGGGTTGTACTCGTTAATGTCTTAGCACAAAGCAGAAACTTCTTGTACTTTCCGATGACATACAAGTGGAAAGATTAAGGATTTTAATCGTCTTTTTTCTGAACCAGGGAAAATCTGACCATGTTTCTCTATAACAATAATAAAAAACTTTATTTTACATATCACCTTTAAAAGTGGCATCTCAAAACAATACAGTAGATGTAAACCACAGATTACAAAGTAAATACCCAAACAAACGCAAACGCGTTTCTAATAAAATGCTTTTATTCATTCAGCAGAGAGAGAGCGTAAAACCTGGGCGTAACAGCTGTTCCTTTTTCTGATCACTCACTCTCTGGATAAACGTCTCGCCTGTCCTGTTCTTTGTTTTCCTAATTTGCCGATTATGCCTGCTGCGATCCACTCCTACCCTCACACCTGTAGTGTGCTCTCTGAAGGCACCAGTTCTGTAGGGTTTGGGCATTTACTGGGACAATTATTAATTGTAGCAGTAAATCACAAAATGATTCTTTTGATGGCCTTAGAATCCAACCATGCGATATAACTCAAACAACGCACACACACTGGTACTAATACACGAGGATACATTTATTAATACATAGAATATGCATGTAAACCTAACAGATCTTATCGAGAAGGTTATCAGTATACAAAAGATATATATTCATTCAGTTACAAAGTGTTACACATATCAAGAGGACATACGTTCAGTATATCATTAATTTAGACCGTTTCGTAAATTAACTTGGTTATAACTTCTACATTAGATACTCAAAACAAGTACATAACTCTTAGGAATTAAATTGATATCAACTGGTTGGGATAACAATTGAATTCTCGAGCAGTAATGCAGTGAAGTTGAATACTCATCCAATCTTTGGGGATTCAGATCTCCTGCGGGCACAAAGAAACAGTTGCAGGCTGTTGCTGTCCAATCCGCGCTCTCTGGCTCCGTGCTAGGCCATGCTGTGCGGCTTGCGACGGTGCGCTGCTGATGCTCACTGGCCGGCTAGTTAGTGTTGGCTTTAATTAGGAAAGGTTGTGCACAGGAGAAAAGATGACTGTGGGTCCCAGCAAGTCAGGAAGAGGACCGGTTCATTCCTGATGAAGCGCTAGTTCTGAATAGTGATTCAGCTGTCCACAGTTCCGACCTGTTCATGAGGCTTGCTGCTGATGCTAACCTCGGGTGGATCCTCTGGTTACTCTCTGGCAACCTCCGCTCTAGACTCTTAGAACAAAGAAAAGTTCTGGCACTCGGACACACTGGCCGTTCCGTGGTTGTCCGGGCTGAGTCTCAGGATGGTCAGGAGGTGCGCTGCAAGAATGTCCTGCCCTTGGGAGCCTTTTTGCTCCTGGGCCGTCCTGCCCTGGAATTGTCTCGCACCCCTGCAAATTCTCCTTAGAATTCTCCTTAGAATTCTCCAGAATAGTCTCGGAGCTCTGTGTTGCCTGTTTTACCTGGACGAACTTCAGCTCGTTCATTGGCTGAAAGTTTAATGGGCATCAGTAATGTGGGTTACTCGGCCCTACCAGTCCCTGATTGGTTGATCAAGGTGAGATATGAGTCACTTACTCCTGACACTTAGGAATGCAGTCCAGATGTCCATCTGGCACTCCCTAGACAGATAGGCGCCAATGGATGACAATTGATCATGATAGCCAGGCTTAGCTAAGTGCATCCCCATTTGGGAGCTGTCCCTTATCAAAAGAAAACATCTTTAAACCGCCTGCATGAATAGTTTCTCTGTGGCTGCACCACAGAGATGAACAGAGAGATGAGGCCTCCTTTGGGAAAGCACAGAAACACTTAATTCTGTCTTATTAACAAGCATTACCGCTACACACCTAAAGAAGACTATTTTAAATTTCTTTGCACGGTCCATTGTGCAATTAACCCTTGTATGTGCTGTCCTTAAGGTGATATCACATAAAAGTGATATGTAAAATAATGTTTTTATTATTGTTATAGAGAAACATGATCAGATTTTCCCCGGTTCAGAAAAAAAGATCTAAAGTACTGTACTGTTTACTAGTTTGTCACTCTTCTCATCCCCTCTTTGCTAAATGGCTTTTGAATAGAGTCACATGAAGATAGAGGTGAAACAGCCCTACACAGCCCTGTCGCAGTACAAGAATAAAATTATATCTTATTAATTTCTTTAGATACGCGATTCTTTTAATACAGTCTTTGCTGTGCTCTAGAGGATCCTTGTGATATTTTGAGCTCTGGTTGAATGATAAGTGTTGCAGTTTAAATAATTTTCGTAGTTAGAAATTATGGAACGCTCTGTTAAAAGCAAGGGAGTTTTTATGTCCGTTGCAGTTTTTTGCAACATGAATATAATTATATCGTTATTAATTTCTTTAGATACGCGATTCCATATTATATTCCCTTTTACTCAAATTCTAAAAGTATGCTTGTTGACTCCGGTATCACGCTAGTTAAAGACTTCGATGCTTAAAATGTTTAGGGAGAAATGGAATACTGGTGTGTATGTTTTCTTTAAAGTACCGAGACCAGCCATATACTGTATGTTTAAGTTCCAAAATTAATATCGTTTATGGCCTTCACACGCGTTGCAGTATGCTCCTATTCTTTTTTTGCTCAGGTACTAAGATTTCCCTTCAGTGGTAAAATTCTATATAAATATTCAATACTTAAATGGGCACAGTTAAGACATTAAATATACATATACATACTGTATACAGTACAGTTTGCATACAGTAATATGTTTATGTTCCTAAATCAATCTCTTTTATGAGCATGTGAAAGGCATGGTGAATCGATTCTCAAAAATGTACTTTGCATGTACTTTGCATGATTGGAAACAAATGCGTGTTTGCGAAATGCTGTGGTGTTAGTTTTACAAAGACGGTCAATGAAAAAAAGAATGTGGACCAGGGCAATACTTTGAGTTTACACTTACAGCTTGTCCAAGGTCATTCATTATTAATACTATTAGTAATATCTTCGTTAAAGACTTTGATGGCGACAGCCCAAATACGATAATTTACGGTAACTAGCAGTATTTACCGGTAACTCGCTGTAGACTGCGTACAGCGCACCAGAAAATAATGCGGTATTGCCCGCGCATTTTGAATGGCTGCATCTGTACCATTGAACACATGACAGACCCCACACTACTGGGTGAACTAGTTGTAGAACCATCTGTACATGATCTTTTATCCACTCACTACTCTGATTCTTTTTTCTTGCATTGACTCTGCACACTAACAAATCTCTCAGTCCCCCAAAGAGTAATTTTTCCTCTTGAAAATATACCAGATTTCCTGTTTGCCTTTACTAATCATGCCCCTCCTAATAATACCCTTCTATAAACTGGCTTCATCACTCTGTTATCCTCCCCACTGATAGCTGGTGTATGGGCACTATGTACTGACGCACTATGGCTGCACATTGGTAGTGTTGGACGGGAGTCCCCATTTCCTGTAAAGTGCTTTGAGTGGTGTCTCCAGAAAAGAGCTTTATAAATGTAAGGAATTATTATTATTTTAATTAAGTATAGACACCAAGCTCTGTTGCCTGTTGCTAAGGCTCTCCCTTGGAGCTCCAGAGGACAGTGTAGCCATCCAGCTGTATATTTTTCACTTCTGCTGCATAATGCTCACAACACACTAGGAGCAGCACCTGCAAACAAACATACATCTTTCCAGCTCAGTGACGTTAGAGCCAGCAGCACCAGCTGTCCCACAGACATACACACAAATTCTCTGCAGTTACTGGCATCTCTGTCACTCTCAGCCATTGTTCTGCATTACACATACTGAACATACAGTACATTTATGGCAGGTATGGGAGACTTTTCCACTGACATGCAGTGCATACAGTATAAGGGGAAGTGCCTTTCCTTCATTCCCCATGTTATGAGACACAGAACTCTCTCCAGAGAAGTCAGACAGGCCATTTACTCTATATAGCACCACCCCAGCTGTAGCTCACCAAACTCTCAATTCACTACAGCTATGGATTTCCATTGTAATAAAAACACTCAAAGGAATTAATGAACACACATCCTTTTACATAATTATGTGTAACATTCAAATTCTGAAAGTGCTTTGTATGTATTTCTAATTAATTAGACTCACTGTAAACATAGTTATGTCTCTCAAATACCTAAAAAGGTACAAGTAAAGAAAAACTTGTAATAGGCTGCCTGTGATTAATATGCTACAAGCAGAGAATTGCAATTTGTCAAACTCTTAACTCTGTCATAGAATGTCTTACTGTAATTACCTTGTCTTATTGTACAACAGTGACATCTGCTAGAAGCTCACAGCAGCATCAAGGCGGGACAAGCTCACCTTCAAATTGGCATTGAATCACTTATACAACTCCAATACAGGACACATGATGTACAGATCTGACAGGTGTTAGAGTATATGGAGAGTACAGTATCATGTATGTGTAAACTGAGCTGATTAACAACAGACAGTTCAATTTAAACTGACTGGGCATAAAACAGAAAATGTTTATTCAATTGAAAAAATATACTTATTTAAAAGATTAATACCTAAGTACAAATATACATCTTTAAAGCATGATTAGGAGTAAATGTTAATTGATTAAGACATGCATTGGTTGAAACTGCAGTGGATTTCATGAAAACCTCTAGGATCATTGTATTTATAAGCATGATAAAGAATTTAAGAGTATTTTTGTATATCATTAAATCTGATTCATATATGCAATCTGTACAAATTTTCTAAAGAAGACTGCTCTTTGACTGTACTGGATTTATAAAAGGAATTAAAGTCAGGTGCTAGACTGACTGCAATCACTGCACAGCATCATTTCAAAATCCCCATAGACCACCACGTTAGCAGACCTCTGAATTCACTTACTCATGGAGCTGAGCACCTTGTTTATAGCCATGAGAGCTGTTACAGCCAAAAAAATCTGTCTGAAAGTACTATTTTAAAATTACTTAGTTGTGGTAATTAACCTTAACTGAATTACAAAATACTGATATAGTCTTACTGATACATGGACAGTTTTCTCTGTCCATAGATCCTGGTCTGCAGTAGCCATGAAAATAAATAAATGTGTATTCATGACAAGTGTAGCCTTACTTTACACAGCCCAAGAAATAATCCATGACAACTGACTGATCCAGCAAATATTCCAAAGATGAATGAGAGAAGTACAAATATACAATGTGTACAATCAAATTACATGGGAAAAAAACAGAAATAATAATCAATAATAGTTCCAGTCTTTGCCATTTCACTGCCTCTGAAATCTTAACTTCTGGATAATGAAGGTCTGATAAAAAGTCATGTATTTTGTTTCTGCAGATATTCCCCAGGTTGTGCTGTTAACTAAGGTCGATAAAGCCTGTCCACTGGTAGGAAATGATCTCCAGAAAGTGTACAGGAGCAAATACATCAAAGCACAGGTGAGTTTAAACTTTGCTGCAGTAGGTTTTAAAATTAATGTATTAACTTCTCAAGCAATACTTTAGTCAAGAGAAAGGCAAAGAGTCAAGAGAAGGCAAATCATGACCTAGATATTTAAAAAAAACTCCTACAAGTTTTACACCTTATTAAAATATTGTAATCAGTTTAACTTACTTTGCTGATTTGTTTCATAATCAGTCTGCATTTAGGCTCCAGCTGGAAGGAGATGGTAAGAGCTCTGAAGTTAAAGGTTCTTGTTAGCATCTGTCTGAGTTGGCTAACAGGTCTTTGAGACTCTCAGTGAGGCACAGTAGGCTTGAAAGATGCAGGAGATGCATACTGAGATGTATCATAAATTCAAAATAGGTGTGTTGCCGCCTGTTTGCTTGGCCCAGTAGTGTAGAAATGTGTTATTAAGGCACAGAGGAATGGCTTGCTGCGGCAGGACAGGGAGAGGAGTATCTTCTCACAACAGACAGGAGAGCTGAGTCTAGACAGCACAGACTGTATCGCTAGTCACCCTGCATATGAAGATCTGCAGGGAAAAAGGTATTCACTGAGACACAGGAAAGAAATAAGAGAAAAAATATATAGATATGTTTGGATTTTCATTCACCTTTTCTGTTATTTTGATGACTGTGAAGTGAAGTTTAAATCCTTGGATTTGAACGATATTTATTTATTTTGCCCTGTCTTTCTTTGTATTTCAGATAGAAAGGGTCAGTAAGACATTGGGCATCCCTGTATACTGCATTTTTCCCATGAAGAGCTACAGTGAGGAAATCAGCCTGAATGATGAGATTGATGTCCTATCCCTGACAGCACTGCTGCAGATACTCAGATTTGCTAATGACAACTTACTAAACCTGGATCAAGAGCAACATAACTGAGAGCTGCAAAGTACTATATTCAATAACTAAATACAATAAGTAAAAACTAAAAGAAGTGTCTGAGACACATCTGAAGTGTTTAATTAACTCAATTTAGTTTCTTGTTATTCTAATATTTTCATGTGTTGATCAGTAAATTGACAATGTAACCTACAAATGTCTCAGCATTAGAACAACAAATAAAGAAAATAAGAATGAAAAACATCTGTTGCTATTTAGAAATAAATATGATATAAATCTATTAGGTTCTGCTTTCCTGCAAGGTATAAATTAGACGTTTTTAAAACCTGCAACTCAAAACAAAAAGAAAATATGAACCTGGTCAGTACCTGGATGGGAGAGCTCCTGCGAAAGCTAAGGGTGCTGCTGGAACCTCATGATGTTAGTGTTGATGGGACCAGTAGGGAGCACTCACCTACTTGTCCTAATGCCCCAGTATAGTGACATTTTCTAAAAGAGTAGGGGTGTCAACCCTGGTGTCCTGGCCGAACCTCTCGGCATCTCATAGTACCTGTAAAGCTCTAAAAATATTCACAGGGACACTGCAAATCAAAGTTGCACTATTCTGTTAAAGAAATCACCCTCTAGGGCACCCATGCAATTCGTAATGCAAATGTAATGATTAACACAGAAAAAAGAAATCAGATACATTGCCCTGATAAAATACTTTATGGACTGTAAAGGCAATTAGATTATTCACATACTGAGTTGGAGGAGGTCAGCATTTGAACCATCAGCCACATTGATTTCAAAAACAAAGTGCCCATTTCTCCAGTATTTAAGAACTTTTCAAAACGTTTCACTTTAATACTTACACATGCAGCCATTCAAAATGAAGATAATTTTTACCACGCAAAATTATCTTCAGTTCAGCGTGTTATACTGCAGTATATGATTGACTGGCCAAAATGACCGACAGGCGGCACTCGTGGTGCATTGGTTGTTAGTGAAATGATTGCTTCATTTAATCTCTTCACTGTGCATATTTAAATCCTCTTAATATTGAATATTAATATGGAATTTTACAAGAAAGAGAAATTTTAGTAGCTGAGCATAAAAAGAAGAGGAGCATTAAGTGACTGAAGGTCATAAACTACAGTATATTAATTTAGGAATATAAACATATTATGTAAACTGTGTACGGCTGGTATTGGTAGTTTAAAGAAAAAATTACACACCAGTATTCCACTTTCTTCATAAACATTTTAAGCATCAAAGTCTTTCATTCGGTTACATACAGTACTGTGGTTATTTTGGAAAAGTTTTCTGACTATATTAAGTTTATATACCTCATAAAAAGTTATAATGTTTTACCTTTTCTATGAATACTTGTGCTCGTTATCTAAAAAAAAATGCATACTTTTTAGAATTTGATTAATAGGGAATATAAAATGGAATCGCATATCTAATGAAATAATGATACTAATTTAAGTATCTAAATATATGTATTTATATATCTGGTAGTATTACTGTATTCCACTTTCGTTGTAAACATGTTTTATTTTTAATTTGACTCATTCAAGCATGATTACTTTCAAAACATTTTTAAGCTGTTTGTCTCAGCTGTGTTTTCAAGCAGCCTGTTGGTACAGCAGGTTTGCCAATAGGGGTTCTGTCTATGTGATCTAAGATCAATGCCCAGGTCAGGCACACGTTTTTCTTCTAACAAAGACTATATTTTCATTTTTTTGTGTTTTTTATATATTATAACATATTCAATGTTAAGTGATATAACTAATGAAATAAAAACGTGAATGACAGAGCCTGCAACCTACAGATTTAAAGATCATGATTTGTGAAAAATTTCACAGCTTTTATTAAAACAATATCTAGTATCTGGTTGCAGTTTTGGAAACCTTAGTTTGAATAAAGTGGATCCCAGGTGCAAGTGACTTCATAATGCGAGAAGGCATTATGCTACAGTATACTGTTTAGCATCAGTTGAAGCCTTCTGATGTTTCTCAAAAACATTAAAATGTAACATAATATTGTGTGGCATGATGGGCAACCGATTCTTTTAATTTTAAAGAAAATCAAAAATAGGAAACAATAACGTGTGTGCCTCAAATAGACATTGCATGGTTTTAAAATCCATGAAAAACAGGTGATTTTTCTTCCTTGTGATCAGCTTAGAATCTTAAGCTCTGTGAAGTTAACCCCCCAAAACACAGCACAAACGATGAAACCCACCTCGTTCGTTAGTTCTACGTTTGTGCTGGTTTGTGCCGTTGAAAGTAGTGTTTGTGCTGCTTTCATTTCCGAGATATAGCGCCTTGTTTTTTCGGGGTCGTGACGAATAGATAGATCAGGAGTTTAGGAGCTTCTCCAGCTTTCTGTTGGTACCAGGCTAGGTAGTTGTTACTATACACTGCAGGACTGATCTTGCAGCTCACAGTGATCCCCTGTCCAGGGAGAACAGACTTATATGCTGGAGTCGGAGTCACAGTAACCTGTCCGCTGGATTCTGAAAACAAGACAGAACACAATAAGTGCAGGAATTTAATAACTGGAATGCTTTAATTTATTTAACCTATTTTACACTTATCTGTAAAGCTTGCTTACATAATATGCTAACAGCTACTGTATATACTGTACTCCATCATAAATTTAAAAAAATGTTTACATCAACACCTAGCCAAGTATTTAATTATACCCTGAGCAGAGATGAAGAGTGCCCAGAGGAAGATGGTGATGAAAGTCATTGTTGCTGTGGGTTCTGTTACCATGAAGGACAGTTCTCAGTCATGAAGTGTTAAACTCACAGGGCTATAAACACTCCCAGAGCACTGAAGCATGTGCTGCCAATGCAAAGTGTCTCTTCTATGCAAATTGTCTCCTGGGTTGAGCAGCACTTGTAGCCAGTCAGTGCTGGAAACACAGGCTTGGTTCTGTGTGTTGTGACAGAGCAAGATGAGCAGTTTAGGATTAACACTCCCAGGACAGCAGCACTAGACAGAGAACAGCTTTATATGGAGCAGAGGATGAGACACAACTAGCTGAGCCCTTATTCCACTCAACACAGCTGGAATGGAGTGGAGTGTGGTGAGTCTGGTTAAAGCAGCACTTGGCTCTGTGTGCTCACAGTAGGACTGAAGGATTAAAGTAAGTAAATGTAAGTTGCCATTGTAAGACATCAGTTAACTTCTTCACTTCTTCTTAATGTTGAGTGACACAGGTGATTAAGTCCCTCTTCAAGTCCAGCACTTTGTGGGTGGAGCTGGAGAGCCAGAGATTGAACAGGAAATCGCTGATTTCAGTTAGAGACATTTAGGGAGTGTGCCCTCTGGTGCAGCAAAGTGATTTCATTTTCTATGAAAACACATTTCCTGGAACCCCCTCTCTACAAATTGTCTTAAAAAATATATTTTCACCTAAAAATGCAGCTTGAAAAACTATTCCTATACATTGTGTTTCAAAATGGTGCTTATGCTCGTCTTGACTGCTTGGATAAAATGATAAAAGAAGGTCCAAGCTGCTCAGAGACACAAGAGAGATAACTAATAAGTAGGCTAGAGGTTCATCTTGATTTCTCAGTTACAGCTAAAGTTAGCTAATTGGAAAGCTGTGGGTTGAAATCTCAGCTAGACTTCTGCTGTTCATCTAGATTGCTGCAGTAAAATGCTTGACAGGATCAATAGGCTGTCTTAATAGTGACAGCTAAATAAATTACTGAATGCTCATCTTGAATGTTCTTGAATAGAATCGCCTTGAACATTGCAGCTGTGACAGCTTGTTCCACACACCTACACTTCTGTGTGTTGAGAGTTGCCTCCTGTTCTCAATAAAGCTCTTTCCATTCCCATTTCTTTCCCCATATCCAGCCTTCATCCAATTGTAGATCTTGACATTGAATATTTGATAATCTAAGACCCTTTTGGGATATTGAATTTTCAAACAGTCCTGATTCCTCTCCTGTGTTCTCTGTTTTCACTGTGAATAATGTCTGCAGCCCATCCGGCTTCATTCAACATGTTTTAGACACAATACTGTATTTCAACAGAAGCTGTCACACTTTACTGTCACACACTGGACAAAGGGATAGTGTCCTTAAAGAATGACAGGGCTACTGACAGGCGAAGAACCCTTTCAGAAAGAGCTTGGAAAAGCAAAACTTGTTTTGAAGTGCTTTATTTGTTTTAGTAAATGTACAGCAGGTATATTGGAAGTGTAAACAATACAAGTTTACACGTCTAGAACTCACTGATCTTGTGCAAACCCTGAAAAATGCCTGAGACCCAAACATCACCTTCTATTTTCCCTAAAACTGCATTCCCCCTGAAGCATCTTAAATCCAGTAAAGCAACATGCTCCGTGGGTGTCCTGACATGAACATACAGTATTGTTACAAGTGGTGGGGTTTTGAAAAGTGGTGAATAACAGGAATTGAGTGAATGAATAAAGCAGTAAGTAAAATAAATAATCATAACCCCCAGCTTGTAAGGATTTCTTAAAGAATTAACCAGAGTGGTTGGTATGATTAGTTACATACATTCTTTGTTCTCTGTTTCGATGAGAACAGTAAAAATTCAGGCACACTGAGTTAAACAAATATTAACAATGACAATACAAACTGTACACTACACACATCATAAACACACAACACACAAGTTACTGTATTTACAAGTATACAGACTAGGCCTACAGTACATCCAGAACACCCAGATAACCCCAAACTGCTACTGAATACCTGGCTCTTTAATAATGCAAACAGAGGCCAAAGGAGAGATAAGCTGCCTTCTAAACTAAATAGAATACAGCTTGCACTTAGATCTCTCCCTGCACACCCTGATGCCACAGAATAAATGGGAGCCCATCTCTCCATTCTAAAATGCACCCAATAAGCAGGAGAGGCAGTTTTAAACTGAGGGATTTTTCACTCAGGAACTCCAAGTTTCCTAAAAGCCACAGAATAGCAAGCTCTCTTAGCAAGATTCAGATACTGAACTCGAATCAGGACTTATCACATGATCTTGAAATAGGGACTCTTTCCTGGCACAAGTTTTAAGTTCTGTCTATTCCTGTTCTCTTTCTTCTGGTTTCCTGTTTTACCCTTTTCATCTTTTCTGTCCTCCTCTTGATCTGATCTTATATGGTGTCATTCTGGAGTTTTGATTGACATTTTACTCATTTACTCAGAACTTAATTAATGTAAACCAAGATAAACTTTAGGACTACTTTGATCACAGGATCTGGACTGTCAATGTCTCCAAAAACACCACCCCTGCTTTGAAGCTGGAAATGTTTACACTGCCAGTCGTTAGACACTTTATCTAGATTCTTAGATACCTCCATTGTCCACAACCTCAGCCTCTAGCAATATTTACAAAAAAAATATTTATTTTAACACAAACAATTTTAATATATGTCATAATATGTCAAGGATGATGAGCCCTAAATGCAGTTTTGTAGCTGACTGACTGCACCACCAGACACCTTGAAGGGTGCAATGACCCCTTTTCCCCTGTAACAGGCCCTGAAAGACTGTTGCCTATCTGTCACTGAGAACACGGCTGAGAGATAAGCTATTTTGTTTCTTTCTGTTTCTAGTTCAAAAATGGGGAAATTACTCCATCTTACGGCCATTCTGAACTCATGTCTCTCACTTTAGCATATTTATTCCTGTACTGTGGGTTGATCAGAACCCAGACCGAACATCTCCAAGCTTGTAACTGAACAGCTCAGTGCCCAACTACCAGCCCCTCTACCAAGTGTACAGGGTTTCTCTAAATAAAGGGAACATGATTGAGAATAAAAGTGTCATTTTGATTACATTGATTTCCCATTAAATATGACCTTTGTGACGAATTGATTATTTCGATATTTTTTTGAACAGAAAGTATTAAATAAAACCTCAAAAATAAGTTACCAGATTCCAGAGTCAGGATCACTGCCTAATGCATGCAGGCTGTGGGATGGGCTGTAGATGGGCCCTGTCACACCTCCTCCACCCTATCCAACCACCTCCCAATTTTGTCCACCCTTGTTGAGCCCCAAACAGTGCAGAAGTCTCCTGCTGTAGGAGACCCAGTCATCTGGAGAAGCAGTTCTCTCTGCTGTCTGGGAAGTGGTAGTAAGCTCTGAGCCCTCAAGTGCCATGATTGTCACGATCATAATCCCTCCCCTTAAGGGCACTCCGGCTTTTTCACATTTTAGTTGATTTTGTTCACCTGCCTCCTATCCTGCCCCTCCTTATTTAAGCCAGACGCTCTCACTATTCTGGGCTCAGGATTGGAAGATGGACGCCCAGAAGCCCGCCTACCAGAGCCTGGCCTAATTTTTCACCAGATCCTGTTCCGGTTTTTAACCTTATCTTGTTTTTGTCTTGGATGGATCACACGGTACTAGACTCTTGGACTTTGCCCTGGATTCCTTTGGACTTGTCCCCCCCACCGCGAGCACCAGTGCACAGTCATCATGCCCCCCTGTTTATCAACATGCCCAGTTCCTCGACGTCTCCTCCCCATGTCTGTTTCCACTAACTTCCAGATTCAACCGTCTGCATAGGGTCCTGACCAAGGCATTGCTACAATGATTACACCTAGGCAGCAGAAGAGCTGCTCTCAATGCAGTTACTTTATATTGGTTGAGCTCAAGGGCTACTAAAAATTAGAAAAATATTCAGTTGAAGAAAGGTCAAGGCTCAGAAGATTATTTGAGTTTGTACACAGTATATAGTGGCCAGTGATTTTGTCAGTTAAGAAGTGTTTATCTTTCTCCAGTGAGTCTGTTTCCTCTTCCTAATCAAAGTCTTCAAAAGTAAAAATTGGGGCAGGTGATGATTAAATCATGTGTCACTGAGGGACATACTGACCCCATCCAGCTGTGGTAGGTCTGAAGTTGTTCTCTGCTTCAGTTTTCTGTAATTCCTGTTGATGAGCCAGAGCAGCAGTTTTTCTATGGGTGTGCATCACTGTGTGAACACAGGACCACTCTAACACTAATAATCTCCAGCATCTTCAGCCTGTACTCCTGTGATGGTCATAGTGAAGTCAGTTCAGATGCCTGCCTGCCACTGAAACGCTCAAATATATATGATATATGTAACCTTATATATCAGGAGTTTCATAGTTTCCCCAGGATTGTGATGGTACCAAGTAAAACAAGGGGTTTGTGTATTATAAATAATATATTTATATATAAATAATAAAATATACCTGAGAGGCTTATTATACGCAGTTTCACATTTGAAACATTTAAAATGACATTTCTGCTAATTACAAATCTTGTATTAATTAATTTGCTACTTGCCACAAGTACAGACAACAAGTGTCCCTATGAAGACACTGATAAAAGTCATTGTTGCTGTGGGTTCTGTTGCCATGAAGGTCAGCTCTCAGTTATGAAGTGTTAAACTCACAGGGCTATTAACACTCCCAGAGCACTGAAGCATGTCCTGCCAATGCAAAGTGTCTTCCTTAATTAATTAACCAAGCTGAGCTGTAAACACATTTGTGCACTGAGGTCTGTGAAGAAATGTCTGGTGGAACCTGCTTCTGCCTCATTATGCACAATAAACAACTTCATAGCAGGAATATTCTAAGAGTTCCTTTTGTTAATGAACCTGAGGGCTTAGTTTACCTTATGTTTTCATGCAGATGTAGTTCATGTTACCTGATGGCATTCAGTTTGTGATCTTGTTGTATTCTAATGACATTTGATAGTTACATAGATATGTTGCTCGTTGTTTTGGTTAGTGCTGCCTATCAGGCAACACCAGGTTAAATTATAAAATGCAATGCAGTTTTCCAGTAATTCCAGTAGAGGTCACTTTTGCAAACTAGAAATACACTGACTTTCAATACTTTGGCTCCCCTTCTCTCACACTTTGAGTGGCTCATCTTAGTCAACAAAAAATGATAAAAATAGACTTCAGATCCACACACAGATCACGTTTCTGATTTTATGGGTTATATACTGATAAGTATCAGATTTAGTATTGTATATTGATCTATTTATGTATATTTACTCGATATAGATATACTGTAGTGTATTGCATTGTAGTCAATGATTAAATTTATTTGCAAAAAAGGAAATTGTATAGTAAGAGTTTTAATGGTGTAGTGGAGATGTGAATACAGTTTGCCCTGATTGACAACTGTTAGATGTTTGAAGGCCACGTTGTCTCACAAATACCTGAAAGCAAGCTATTTGTAGGTTGAAAGGATTACAGTATTTAGATACAGTATACACTTCTGATACAGTTTACATTTAAAATCTAAAACCTCATAAACTAGTAGATGACTAGCTTAAACTAGTCATCTACTGTATCTATGACATGTGAAGCATCCTGGAAACACTCAGGTAGTCAAACTACATCTGTGGTATCAGTCACACATTTCAGATACTGAATGAGAAGTTTAAATACTGCAGAAGGAACTAAACAAGCAAACTGCCACAAAGAGATTAAACTGACACCACCAGGGTTCAGGGAGCAGTGTACCTGGTTTGTCAGAGAAACACAGAGACACAGTCTGATACATTTCAACTCTCTCATCTGAGGAATTCCTCCCAACAACACAACAACTGACAGATTTTCTCCAACTCCTCTCTCTAAGATGAGATGTGTAACAAAATTCAATTTGATATTTCTGGAGCACAGATATGCATTTCTACAATGTGAGCTACTATACAGAGTTTCTTGTCCCGATCTCAGTCCCCTCTAAACTCAGTGGCATCATTGTCCTGTGTGTGTCAATGACTCTGAAAGGGCTGAACAGTGACTGATCCACACTGTGACTCTTAAAGTGTTTGGAGCAGTGAGGCAGCACAGGTATGCAAAGCCCCTTCCTGTATACAAATCCTGTTGCAGACAGTTAGATGTGATCTGAGCTGTGAAAAGAGATGGAGTTTTTATAGGAGTCTGTCTTTGAATTACCTCTGTTCTACCCCATTCAAAGAGTAAGCTCAACACTTGTGGAGCTCTTGAGTTTTGTGGAATATCACAACTGAATTATTTGTATGATGTGATAAATATTAATTATATGATATGATAAATTATAAATCTAGCGATTTGCATATATTAGGATAATTAGTATAAATACTGGGACAGCCTTTATGCTGTCACATATTCATTGAGTTCTATCCATCCATTTTCTAACTGCTTTATCCAATACAGGGTTACGGGCAGTTGGAGCCTTTCCCAGCAGGAAATGGCCACAAGACAGGATACACCCTGGACGGGACACCAGTCCATTGCAGGACTCACACAGACACAGACACACTAACCTACTCAAATCGTGGCCAATTTTCCCAGAAACCAATTAACTTACCAGTATGTTTTTGACCTGTGGGAGAAAAGCAGACATCCCGGAGGAAGCCTATGCAAACACAGAGAGAACATAGTGTAGCGCTTTCGCCATGCGCTGCGACTGAAGAGCGCCAGGCTGGGGTACGTGGTGAGGGGCAGGACGGGAGTAGTAGTGGTCAGGACAGGGACTAGGAAAGACCAGTGCTGCTGACCAATTGCAAAATGGGTGTACGGAGTGGTGAGATCACCCGGATTCTTGTAAATAGTTCCCTGGTTTCGCACCCCTGTTATACTTGTACCCAATTGCCACCCTATCCCTGTGTAACTACTCGAATAGACTCCAGCGTGTTGCTCTCTCTCTCTTGCTCTCTCTGTTGCTCGTTCGTTCTCTCTCACTCTCTCTCTCTGCTGGCGTGTGGGTGTGGGTGTTGTGCCGGCTGTGTGAAAAATAAAAGCGACGTTTTTCAGTCAACAAGTGTCTGAATCACTGTGTCTGTCCTCACCGAACCCACAAATACTACAATACAAACTCCAGGCTGTCAGGACCACAGCTCCTGAATTGAACCCTGGGCCTCAGCACTACTGGGCACAAAGGCCAAACACTTCACCACTGTGCCACCCTAATTCACTTGTTTTTTAAATTTAAATACTTATTTCCTGAGCAGCTCCAACATTGTAAAGGTGCTGCAATGGAGGACTAAAGAATTGTTCTCATGGCTCCTGTCATGTAGAGTAGCAGGATACTCACTTCATGTACTTAGTTTTATATGTTTTTAAGAGGAATGTGACTTTGTTGCCAATGAAGACAGCAGGGCTCTTGTCTGCCTTGCTGGGATTTACACTGGTGAACGTGGTGGGTGTCCCCAGGGTTATAGAAACCCGACTCGTGAAGTTAAGCCTTGGAGAGGATGTAGATTAGCTCAGGCTTGGAGAAGCTGAGTGGGAGATGGTGGTCAGTCATCATGGAGGAGATGTCTGCTGGACAAGCTGTGATGTGGAAGGAGATCTGTGTCTCCGAGGGTGACTGAGGGCTGACTTGACACCTTTCACTCCTCTCCTGTGTGTTTAAGTAGACTGTTAAGGTAATGCATGTGATAAAGAAACTTCAGTCTGTAAGACATAACATTTCAATGCCATTTTGATATATTTAAAGATTAATGCACTTATATTTAGCTAATTCTGTAACCCTCCTTTATTAACAGATATTTGCTATTTGTGTGGAACAAATATTTTTAAAGAATGTAATTTAGGTGTTCAATTTATTTTTGTGTATTATTTAACTATTTTTCCATCACCTTTAGTCATAGGAAAAATGTTCCTTATAAGATCCAATTCACATACTGCTGCACCATTATTGAGCTTGGTGCAGCTACAGTAACATTGTTAACGAAGATCAGTGTTTGTCTCAGGTCAGGTCCTCCACAGGCTGGGTCCTGTGTCTTTGTCTTCACTCTCAGCACCTGCAGGAGGTCCCAAATGCAGCAATGCAGTCATGTTGAGGGAGGTTTTTGTACGGCTGTGTAACACTGTCACAAACTGGTTCTGCAGTCTGTGCTGGGTGTTGTAGTAGACCCTATGTGAAGCGGTAAGGGCTGAAGGAGACAGGAGGTGTAGTGTGGTGAAACACACACAGGGATTTAATGGTGCAGTTAAGTAAACCGTGAGAGTTCGTGAGACAGTGAACAGGGAAAAAAACACCGGCATCCAAATCTGAGTAGGTCCAAAACAGGGTCAGGGCACAGTCCATGAGTCTATTTCCGAAAGATCCATCCTGGGACGTGACAAGGTTAAAATCCCCAGGAGGGGGAAAACACGAACCTATGAACATGGAGATCCTGGGATTTCGGGGCGAGGTCCACCAGACCCCGGGCTCCAAAGCATGAAATGTTGGGGTTGAGGCCTATGCCTCAGGCCACGGATGTGGGGCGACCTGGTACTAGACAGGCCTCACAACATCCACATCCTACTGCTGAGCCCTGAGCCCTGGAGGCACCGGAAATAAATAGGGGGAGACACAACAAAGCACACCTGGAACACGTACAGAAGCAGCCATTCAAAACGAGCAGGGTACAAGGCGGTACAATGCGGTACAAAGCAGTGGGCGTGTTGCATCAAAACGTGTCATGATGGCATTTTACCGCATGCAAATTAGATTATGTTAATAGTATCCAGAATCACCTTGTAAAACTGCCAGGTGGAGCTAATAAAGCTTAACCTCTCATGTACAGCATTTGAGCTGTCACCAGGAAACACCTGGTTTCAAATCCTGATCACTGCTGAGGGACAATCTTTATTCAATTAAGAATTAAGTTGTATACTCTTTAGACTTTTAAGTTTAAACTATGTATTACAGCATGTTAATCATTAAACATTAAAAAGTTGGTATATTTTATGAAAGCAAGATTGCTCAGTTGGACAAAAGTACACAACCTACCACCTTTATCATAGATATTTAAATTATGCATAAATATTTTATACATCAATGTCTTCACCGAAGATATTACTAATAGTATTAATAATGAATGACCTAGGACAAGCTGTAAACTCAAAGTATTACCCTGGTCCACTTTCTTTGTAACCGTCTTTGTAAATGAAAAGATTATTGACAGGATTTCATTGACAGGATTTCATTGATCCGATCACGTATTCGTTTCCAATCATACAAAGTAAGTTTTGAGAATCTCCGATTCACCATGCCTTTCACATGCTCATAAACTATATTAATTTAAGAACATAAACACATTATGTAAACTGTATATGGCTGGTACCAGTATTCATACACACCAGTATTCCACTTTCTCCCTAAACATTTTAGGCATCAAAGTCTTACATGTGGTTATTTTGGAAATGTTTTTACGTGCTATTTCTGACCATATTAAGTTTATATACTTTGTGAAAAATGATAATGTTTTAAACTTTTCTGCGAATACGCTCGTTATCGGAGTAAACAAAAGCATACTTTTAGAATTTGATTAATAGGGAATATAATATGGAATCGCGTATCTAAAGAAATTAATAATGATATAATTATATTCATGTACTGTAGCACAAACAGAAGTATAAGACTTTCTTTTGATATGTGTACGGCTGTTTCAGAGCATTCTATGTGATTGTGTCTGTGGTGTGATGGCTTAAGTGAGTGACTTATAAGCCTGAGGCTGAGTGTGCAAACCCAGCTACTGCTGTGAGTTTTCTTTTAACACAAACATTTCTTTGAAAAACTAAAATAGCAAATATTATGGACACTATATTGACATTTTTATATTTCTAAATATCACAACATGTTCTAAGCTAAGTCATTAATTAATAACATTGATTAATTTCAAAGTGCTACTGATATCATTACTGACAATAAATATTATCGACACTATTTTGTCATTACAAACATGTATGCCATACGGAGTACGCGTTACTGAAGCTAAAAGTTTAGCCTTTGTCACTAATGTAACCACTAAATAAAGACATATACTGTAGAAATCCCTACGTTACAAACTATATGACAGGTATTGGTATTTTAAAGAAAAAATACACACTAGTATTCCACTTTCTCCCTAAACATTTTAAGAATCAAAGTCTTATTTTGGAAACGTTTTTACGTGCTCCTTCTGACCACATTAAGTTTAATATATGAATACTTAATATGTGAAAAAAGTGAATCCTGTTTTTTTATGGTCTGTAGCTCAAATCCTGCTTAACTAAAAATTAGATACAAGAAGAGTATTATTAGACAATGTTGTGAGGCTAAAGAAATCAATAACGATATTAATTTAAAGAAATAACATATTTAGAGCATATGCCCGACATTACAGGCTGTGCCTGCTCGCCTGCGCAGTGACGTCACCACCTTTTCCTCTGAATAGCTAGCAGGGACCTCAGCCGTCGGGCAGAGGAGAGATCTCCCTTCAGATTTAAAAGGTTATTAATAATATCTTCAGTGTTGTATTAACATTAGAATGTTCTTCCAAGTGTAAAAAGAGGCGATACTCAACGTGTCTCCTCTATAAATTTTCAATTTACAAACCGTACAAGATCATTTTTTATGAATAATGTCTTCCGTATCGCATTCAAATTGTCTAAGACAAAGACAGTTAGAAAAGGCCTGAGCTGGGTCAAAAGGTGCAATCTGCAAAGGTTGGTTCTGTTATGTGTATATAATATGTAGTGCATGTGCTGTACCACTAGATCCATACTCTGACGTTAGAGCTCTACCACATTTAGGCTCTGCATATACTGTACGCTTCTTAAAAACAATGGCTTTTTCTCTACACAGTCTGAAAACACTGATCCAACAGAGACTCGCCTTCCCCTGGAGGTCCTCTTGCCAGCACTTGGGGATCCCAGTCCTCTGCAGAACCTTCTAATCCTCTGTCTGTTTATTCCCGGTGAACTCTCCCCAGTGACCCTGCTGTCTACTTTCCACACAGCTCCTCTCGCGCTGGTCTCCCCACTTCTCCACAGACAGGTCCCAGTCTGCAGACTGCAGCCTTCACTCACTCCCAGCCCAGTCAGCCCACACATCTCTCGCTCTCTGCTTCCTGCTTGCTGCCTCACCTCCATCTCATCTCTCTGATCTCCCAAAGATCCCTGCAGTCCTGCGCTTGGGGCTCAACCTGTCATTTCACTGCAGGGCTTAATAGCAGCTGCAGCATAACATACATGGTGTACAACTTTATTGATACAACACCAGAACATGCATAATAAACTACAGTATCAATCTTAATAGAATATATTTTTGAAATTATCTGCTGATAGGAAAGTTTGATCATTCACTCAGGATTACCAAGATAAGATGTAATAACATCATATATCACATACATTTACTCTAATTATAACATATCTCATAATACATGTCAGCTATAAAGTGTTGTTGTGAGCCTTGTAGGTTATGTCAGTCTCAAGCAGTTAAATGACATTTTTCTGACCTACAAGTAAATATGTTTTCACTATCATGAACTATCAAACGTGTCAAGATAATTTTTGGCATTCATACGTTTTTTGTTTGCATCTGAACTCTCCGAAGTTCTTATCATGGAAAGGTAATCTATTTTGTAGGACTTGATGTAATATTGTGGTTGAGAATCTTCCAGGATGTTCCGTTTCTTGTTTAAGATGAAGACCAGAAGCTTGAGAACCACATTTCAGGTGGGTTTTAATGGTGGGATATGACTGCCCATTGTGTGGTGATTCATAGGACTATTACTCTACAATGACTGGCAAGTGTTGAAGAGTGCTGTGTCTTTTTTCCTTTAGTTCCTTCTCTTTAGTGTTCTGTCTGTCCCTCTATTCCAGGTGTGGGCCAGACTGCACACATCCATTCTGACTGTGTGGTAATTGATGAGCATCTAGGCATCTAGACACACTGTATGATTCTATATGTAAAGAAGCTTATGCTGTGCTAATTGTGCTAATAGAGATAATTTTTTAATCATTCTCAATCAGAGCAATCCAATTGTTCATTATGATATCAATGATGTGTTTTCAAATTATTATCAGACTATGTTAATTAGCAGATTCTATTGGAATATCCCTTATTACCAAACTTTTATTAACTTTTTATTTTTGTATTTTGTTTTTGCTATAAAATACTAGTTTCTGAATACCCTTCCACTCACCAGATATTCTATAAAAACCAGTGTCTCGCATCTGAAGTCATAGTAATTATTTTTAATAAAAGATCCATCTTACTTTGTAATCTCCTCATACAATGTTTCTGACAGCACAGTCTGATGATTTTAATTTTTTAATTTTTATCGTAATACCTGATTAATTTGTCTCCTGTTGATTCAATTTTCTGTGAGCTTTTTGGATGATCATGTTCTTTCTACATTGAAAGACGAGTACCAGAAGCATTCTAATACTTTTCTAATCATCTTTGTGTGCCTTGAGCAAGCAGAAAGGGCACAGGAATGTAGCTGAAGAGGCCCCTGTCTTTAGCTCCATATGGCTTTCATGCTGTGATCTCAGCCACAGAGTGACCTGGTGCTCTTTGTGTGTGGGGAAGTGAGGGAGATGAGTTTGTCTTTCGCAGGATAGTGATGACTCAGTACTCTCCATGATGGATGGGAGCAAACTCCACAGCACCCCCGCTGCTGGGAATATGGACCTCAGTGTGTGTGAGTGTTTGTGTTTGTGTATCTGTCTGCCCCACAGCCTCACTCTAAAAATGATTTAAATGAGAAATAGAATAATCACAGTTCCTTGAATAATGTAACTGTGTTAAATGATCTTACAGTAGTGAAATAAACTTGTAAGTGCACCTGCAGTAGGCCCCAGCTGCAGCAGTGCAGTTGCTGTGCAGGCCTGCTGAGAGAGGTTTTTGTATGGCTCTGTAACACTGTGTGAACACATCACCACTGTGGTAACTCTGACAGTAATAATCTGCTGCATCTTCAGCCTGAACTCCTGAGATTGTCAGAGTGAAGTCAGTCCCAGATCCACTGCCACTGAAACGCTCTGGGATCCCAGTCTGACGGCTAGTTGCTGCATAGATCAGGAGTTTAGGAGCTTCTCCAGCTTTCTGTTGGTACCAGTGGAGGTAGTTGTTATTATACACTGCAGGACTGGTCTTACAGCTCACAGAGACTGTCTGTCCAGAAAGAATAGATTTCACTGCTGGAGTCTGAGTCACAGTAACCTGTCCACTGGATTCTGAAAACAAGACAAAACAAAGCAATTTTAATTTATTTTATCTATTTTACACTTTTCTGTAAAGCTTATTTACATAATATGCTAACTGCTATATACTCCAGATATTAAAAAGTATATTTAAATCAACACCTACTGAAGCTCTTTAAATTTTAGATTCATTCTAAATTTATTCAGTTCTTTAAACTTTAACTTTTAAAAGTTAATATTGTGAAAGTAATGATAACAAAATAAAAAAAATAGAATTAGAGAAGTATTTTCTTTAACCCTCACCTTGAGCAAAGAGCCCCAGTGTACCCAGCAGTAGTATCAGTGGCATCATTGTCCTGTGTGTCAGTGACTCTGAAAGAGCTGAACAGTGACTGATCCACACTGTGAGTCTTAAAGTGTTTGGAGCAGTGAGGCGGCACAGGTATGCAAAGCTCCTTCCTGTATACAAATCCTGTCACAGACAGTTAGAAAAGGCCTGAGCTGGGAGAACAGGTACAATCTGCAAGGGTTGGGTCTGTTGTTACTGTATGTGTATATAATATGTAGTGCATGTACCGCTAGATCAGTACTCTGACGTTAGAGCTCTACCACATTTTAAAAACAATAGCTTTTTTCTCTAAACATTCTGAAAGCACTGATCCAGCAGAAACTCACCTTCCCCTGGTGGTCCTTTTTCCAGCACTTGGGGATCCCAGTCCTCCGCTGGCCTTTCTACAGAACCTGCTATTCCTCTGTCTGTTTATTCCTAGTGAACTCTCCCCAGTGAACCTGTTGTCTACTTTCCACACAGCTCCTCTCGCACTGGTCTCCCTACCTTCTCCACAGACAGGTCCCAGTCTCTCGCTCTCTGCTTCCTGATTGCTGCCTCACCTCCATCTCATCTCTCTGATCTCCCAAAGATCCCTGCAGTCCTGCGCTTGGGGCTCAACCTGTCATTTCACTGCTGGGCTTAAAAACGGGCTTTTAATAACATAAAAGTTAATAATTCAATTCCATTTCAATTTTTTTGTATGGCGCCTTTCACAACAAGGTTGCCCCAAAGCACTTAACAAAGCTGTGTGACAGTACATAACATTACAATATAGAGCAAGAAAAAAAGGCTAGAAGACAACGGAGGAGAGGAACCAAAAACTCCTTCGTAAGGAGAAAAAAAAAACTCTAGGGTTCCAAGGTCAACAGGATGCCCAACCCCTCTGGGCATGCTAACATTATACAATTCAAACAAGTACTATATGAGGAGTATTAAGTCTTCCATTGTGTCCTTCTGTGTGCCAGTACTCCATACAGATCTCTGTAGCCCAGCAAATCCTCCTAATAACATAACATTTTAATAACATCAGAGTTAATCTATATCACATACGTTTACACTAATGATATTATATCTCATAACATATATCGACTATAAAGGTTGTTGTCAACCTTTTAGTTTATATTAGTATCAAAAAGTTAAATCACATTTATTCTCTCATACAAGTAAATATGCTTTCACTATCATGAACTGTCATACATAATACTTCATACACAGAAGTGCTTACCATGGAAAGGTGATCTATTTTGTAGGATTTCGGAAACGTAATTCTGTGGTTGGGAATCTTCCAGGATGTTCCACTTGTTATTAAAGATACATACCAGGAGCTTGGGGACCACATTTCAGGTGGGTTTTAATAGGTCTTTAGGGATATGACTGTCAATAATGTGGCAATTCATAGGACTATTACTATATAATGATTGGCAAGTGTTGTGGAGTGCTGTGTCTTTTTCCATTAGTTCCTTCTCTTTAGTGTTCTGTCTGTCCCTCTATTAACACAAAAAATAGTAATAACTTACACTTAAATAGCGCTTTTTGGGACACTCCACTCAGAACTCTTTCCAGGTCATGGGGATCCCCTCCACCACCAGCAGTGTGCAGCCCCACCTGGATGATGGACCAGTCCGCTCCCCACACACCAGCTCTCAGTGGGGAGGAGAGCAGAGTGATGGAGCCAGTTCAGAGATGGGGGTTATTAGGAGGCCATGATGGGTAAAGGTTTTGCATCTCATGCAAAGGAAGGTGCCTTTTTGCAGTATAGTGTACAGTATCTGCCAAAATACTGGGGCATTAGGACCCACATAGACCACAGGGTAAATGCCCCGTACTGGCCCCATTAACACCTCTTCCAGCAGCAGCCTTAGTTTTTCCCAGGAGTCTCCCATCTAGGTACTGGCCAGGCTCACACTTGCAGAGCATCAGTGAGCTGCCACAGAATTTCAGGGTGATACAGCTGCAGGCAGGTGTGGACTATTCTGACTGTATGGTAATTGATGAGCATCTAGACATCTAGACACTGTATGATTCTATATGTGAAGATTGCTTCTGTTGTGCTAATTGTGCTAATAAAGATAATTATTAATATTTTCAATCAGAGCAATCCAATTGTTCATTATGATATCAATGATGTGCTTTCAAATTATTATCATACCATTTTAATTAGCAGATTTTATTGGAGTATCCCTTACTACCAAACTTTTATTAACTTTTTATTTCTGTATTTTGTTTTTTGTACAGAAGGCAAGTTTGTGAACCCCCTTCCACGCACCAGTTATTCTATAAATACCAGTTACTCCCATCTGAAGTCATAGAATTTTTTTTTTTAAAGTACATCTGAATTGCAAAATCCCCATACAATGTTTCTGATAGCACAGTCCGATGATTTTTTTTTATTTTTTATTTTATGTTGTAATACCTGTTTAATAAGGACCCTGTTGATTCCATTTTTTGTATGTGAGGTTTTCTGGTGATCATGTTCTTTCTACATTGAAAGAGAAGTATCAGAAGCATTCTAATACTTTTCTAATCATCTTTGTGTGCCTTGACCAAGCAGAAAGGGCACAAAAATGTAATAATAATAATAATAATAAACTTTATTTTATATAGTGCCTTTAAAGGTGGCTTCTCAACGCGCTTTACAGAAAGACAACAACAATAAATAAAAAGAATACACAAGATAAAACAATTACAATATACAGAGGAGACCTAGGATGGTGGTACTAAGAAAAGCAGAGGGGTGAAGACTGGAACCAGTTAAGTAAAGGCTTTTCTAAAGAAGGTTTTGAGTCTGGATTTGAATGAGTTTAGCTGAAGATGCCCCTGTCTTTAGCTCCATACGGCTCTCATGCTGTGATCTTAACCACAGAGTGACCTGGTGCTCTTTGTGTGTGGTGAAGTGAGGGAGATGAGTTTGTCTTTCGCAGGACAGTGATGACCCAGTACTCTCCATGATGGATGTTTGCCACTGGTGGCTGGATGTCTAGCAGAGAGCCATCTGGACATGGTCATTAGGTCAAAGGTCACTGTTCATCACCCAAAGGAAGATCCACTATGGGTGATCTGTAGGGTGGTACCAAAACTTAACCTGACAGCATCTCAGCCAATCACCAGCTGTGATGTAAAGAATTCTGTCCAAGATATTCTTACTGCAACAGAGGAAATCTTGTGTTCGTGTTATCTTTGCCTTATATTTCAAAATAAGACAGTTGTACTGTTTCTTTTTGTCGTCATGTTGAATGTCCAAATATATTCAGAAATAAGCTGTACCCAGGACAAACCTAGTCCTCACACCTGTCTACCTTTGCAACCAGATCCAGGAAAACAAACTGTGCTCAGACTGTTTTTAAAGACCGAAGTACAGCAAGACGTGGTTATCCACAGGTGAAGCCAGTTCCCTGTCTGACTGCATTTCCATAGCAACTGGCTGACATGTAGAACTAGCCAACTCCACAGCGCCCCCACAAGGATGAAAGAGACAACTGGTACATTGTACTAACAGCCAGACCCAGACACCACTGTATTCCTGAGCTGATAAAACTGCAGATGAATTTATTTGATTTCTTCTAAAGATTAAGAAATAAAAACTGTCTGTATTGAGCTCATTTGTAAATGAAGGAGACAAAATTCAGCATCAGCAGAGTGTCACATGAAAAAGTGGGGAGAAAAATGTATCATGTAGTATCATGCAGTATCTTTCATGTTCACCACAAAAAACTCCTAAAAAATCAAAGCCTTGGTTTGGCAAATAAAGTTTGCTTAATTTAGAATGTGAAACCCCTTGAATATCAGAGATATGAGATCAGTATCTCTCTCTCCAGTCCCACACCTCAAATGATTGAGAAATAATGTTACTATATATTACTATATTATACTATGTTAAATGATGTCTTATAACAGCAAAATAAACTTTTTAGCAAAATAAAGGTCCCAGCTGCAGCAGTACAGTCACTGTAGAGGGCTGCTGAGGGAGGTTTTTGTATGGCTTTGTAACACTGTGTGAACACACCACCACTGTGGGCACTCTGACAGTAATAATCTGCTGCATCTTCAGCCTGGACTCCTGTGATGGTCAGAGTGAAATCAGTCCTAGATCCACTGCCACTGAAACGCTCTGGGATCCCAGTCTGACGGATAGTTGCAAGATAGATAAGGAGTTTAGGAGCTTCTCCAGCTTTCTGTTGGTACCAGGCTAATTGATTGTTATTATACACTGCAGGACTGGTCTTACAGTTCACAGTGACTGTCTGTCCAGGGACAACAGATTTCACTGCTGGAGTTTGAGTCACTGTAACCTGTCCACTGGATTCTGAAAACAAGACAAAACACAGTAAATGTAGTGTAGATTATGCCGGTTCAGGGACGCCAAATATGTAATCATAGTGGCTCTCTGAAGGCACCAGTTCTGTAGGGTTTGGGCATTTACTGAGACAATTTTTAATTGTAGCAGTAAATCACAAAGTTGATTCTTTTGGTGGCTTTAGAATCCAACCATGCGACATAACTCAAACAACGCGCACACACAGGTACTAATACACGAGGATACATTTATTAATACATAGAATATGCATATAAACCTAACAGATCTTATCGAGAGGGTTATCAGAATACAAAAGATATATATTCAATCAGTTACGAAGTGTTACACATCAAGAGGACATACGTTCAGTATATCATTCATTAAGACCGTTTCGTAAAGTGGACTTGGTTACAACTTCTACATTAGATACTCAAACAAGTACATAACTCTTAGGAATTAAATTGATATCAACTGGTTGGGATAACAATTGAATTCTCGAGCTGTAATGCATTGAAGTTGAATACTCATCCAATCTTTGGGGATTCAGATCTCCTGCGGGCACAAAGAAACAGTTGCAGGCCGTTGCTGTCCAATCCGCGCTCTCTGGCTCGGTGCCAGGCTGTGCTGTGCGGCTTGCGACGGTGCGCTGCTGATGCTCATTGTTGGCTTTAACTAGCAAAGTTTGTGCACAGGAGAAAAGATGACTGTGGGTCCCAGCAAGTCAGGAAGAGGACCGGTTCGTTCCTGATGAAGAGCTAGTTCTGAATAGTGATTCAGCTGTCCACAGTTCCGACCTGTTCACGAGGCCTGCTGCTGGTTACTCTCTGGCAACCTCCACTCTAGACTCTTAGAACAAAGGAAAGTTCTGGCACTCGGACACACTGGCCGTTCCGTGGTTGTCCGGGCTGAGTCTCAGGATGGTCAGGAGGCGCGCTGCGAGAATGTCCTGCCCTTGGGATTCTCCTTTGAATTCCCGTTAGAATTGTTGAATCTGAATCTGAATCTGAATCTCTCAGGCTCTCTGTGTTGCCTGTTTTTACATGGAGGAACTTCAGCTCATTGATTGGCTGAAAGTTCCATGGGCATCAGAGTCCCACGTGGGTTACTCGGCCCTACCAGTCCCTGATTGGTTGATCAAGGTGAGATATGAGTCACTTAGTCCTGACACTTAGTAATGCAGTCCAGATGTCCAACTCGCACTCCCTAGACAGATAGGCACCAATGGATGACCATTGATCATGATAGCCAGGCTTAGCTAAGTGCATCCCCCTTTGGGAGCTGTCCTTGGACCTTAAATCACCTTGCATGAATGGTTTCTCTGTGGCTGCACCACAGAGATGAACAGAGAAATGAGGCCTAATTTGGGAAAGCTCAGAAACACTTAATTCTGCATTATTATTAAGCCTCACCGCTACAGTAGGAACTTAATAACTCAAGTGATTTAATTTCTTTTAGCTGTTTTACACTGTTCTATAAAACTTGTTTAAATATTATGCTAAAATATTTATACTCCAAAACAAATTTAAAAACTGTTTAATTCAGCACCTAGACAAGTATTAAATTATACCCTGAGCAGTGATGAGGAGTGTCCAGAGGAAGATGGTGATGAAGGTCATTGTTGCTGTGGGTTCTGTTGCCATGAAGGGCAGCTCTCAGTCATGAAGTGTGAAACTCACAGGGCAATAAACACTCCCAGAGCACTGAAGCATGTGCTGCCAATGCAAAGTGTCTCTTCTATGCAAATTGTCTTCCTGGGTTCAGCAGTACTTGTAGCTAGTCAGTGCTGGAAACACAGGCTTGGTGCTGTGTGCTGTGACAGAGCAAGAAGAGCAGTTTAGCATGAACACCCCCAGGACAGGAGGACTAGACAGAGAGCAGCTTTATAAGGAGCAGAGAATGAGACACTACCAGCTGAGCCCTTATTCCACTCAACACAGCTGGAATGGAGTGGACTGTGGAGAGTCTTTTTACAGCAGCACTTGGCTCTGTGTGCTCACAGTAGGACTGAAGGATTAAAGGTCAAAATGTAAGTTGCCATTATAAGACATCAGTCAACTTCTTCACTTCTTCTTAATGTTGAGTGACACAGGTGACACAGTCCCTCTTCAAGTCCAGCACTTTGTGGGTGGAGCTGGAGAGCCAGAGATTGAACAGGAAATCGCTGATTTCAGGTAAAGACATTTAGGGAGTGTGCCCTCTGGTGGCACCAAAGTGATTTCATTTTCTATGAAAATACATTTACCTGAACACCCTCTCTACAAATTTTCTTTAAAAAAAATATTTTCACCTAAAAACGCAGCTTGAAAAACTATTCCTATACATTGTGTTTCAAAATGGTGCTTATGCTCATTTTGACTGCTTAGATAAAATGATCAAAGGTCCAAGCTGCTCAGAGACACAAGAGAGATTACTAATGAGTAGGCAAGTACTTTCTCAGTTATAGCTACATTTAGCTAATTGGAAGGCTGAGGGTTGAAATCTCAGCTAGACTTCTGCTGTTGTGCTCTTTCAGCCTGCACTTCATCTAGATTACTGCAGTAAAATGCTTGATAGGATCAATAGGCTGTCTTAATAGTGAAAGCTAAATAAATTACTTATTTTTGATGACCCAAGATGCTTATCTTGAATGTTCTTGAATAGAATCGCCTTGAACATTGCAGCTGTGACAGCTTGTTCCACACACCTACACTTCTGTGTGTAAAGAGTTTTCTCCTGTCCTCACTAAAGCTCTTTCCACTCTCATTTCTTTCCGCATATCCAGCCTTCATCCAATTGTAGATCTTGACATTGAATATTTGATAATCTAAGACCCTTTTGGGATATTGAATTTTCAAACAGTCCTGATTCCTTTCCTGTGTTCTCTGTTTTCACTGTGAATAATGTCTGCAGCCCATCAGGCTTCATTCAACATGTTTTAGACACAATATTTCAACAGAAGCTGTTAGACTTTACTGTCACACACTGGACAAAGGGATGGTGTCCTTAAAGAATGACAGGGCTAGCTAACAGGTGAAGAACCCTTTCAGAAAGAGCTTGGGAAAGCAAAACTTGTTTTGAAGTGCGTTATTTGTTTTAGTAAATGTACAGCAAGTATATTGGAGGTGTAAACAAAACAAGTTTCCACCTCTGGAACTCATTGATCTTGTGCAAACCCTGAATAACACCCCCTTCTATTTTCCCTATAACTGCATTCCCCCCTGAAGCATCTTAAATCCTGCAGAGCAACATGCTCTGTGGTGTCCTGACATAAAAATAGAGTATTGTTACAAGTGGTGGGGATTTGAAATATGGTGAATAAAAGGAATTGAGTTAACGAATAAAGCAATAAGTAAAATAAATAATCATAACCCCCAGCTTGTAAGCATTTCTTAAAGAATTAACCAGAGTGGTTGGTAGGATTACTTACATTTATTCTTTGTTATCTGTTTCGATGAGAACAGTAACAAATCAGGCACACTGAGTTAAACAAATATTAACAATGACAATACAAACTGTACACTACACACATCATAAACACACAACACACAAGTTACTGTATTTACAAGTATACAGACTAGGCCTACATCCAGACCATCCAGATAACCCCAAACTGCTACTGAATACCTGGCTCTTTAATAATGCCAACAGAGGCCAAAGGAGAGATAAGCTGCCTTCTAAACTACATAGAATACAGCTTGCACTTAGATCTCTCCCTGCACACCCAGATGCCACAGAATAAATGCCCATCTCTCAATTCTAAAATGCACCAGATAAGCAGGAGAGGCAGTTTTAAACTGAGGGATGTTTCGCTCAGGAACTCCAAGTTTCCTAAAAGCCACAGAATAGCAAGCTCTCCTAGCAGGATTCAAATACTGAGCTAGAATCGGGACTTTTCAGATGATCTTGAAGAAGGGTCTTTCCTGGTACAAGTTTCAAGTTCTTTCTGTTCCTGTTCTCTTTCTTCTGGTTTCCTGTTTTAACCTTTTCATCTTTTCTGTCCTTCTCTTGATCGGATCATATGGTGTCATTCTGGACTTTCGATTGACACTTTACTCATTTACTCAGAACTTAATTAAGGTAAACCGAGGTAAACTTTATCACTGCTTTGATCACAGGATCTGGACTCTCTACTTCTCAGCAAACATCCCCCCTGCTTTGAAGCTGGAAATGTTTACACTGCCAGGTGTTACACACTTTATCTAGATTCTTAGATACCTCTACTGTAGAAAACCTCAGCCTCTAGCAATATTTACAAAAAACAAGAATGCTAATTTTATTTATTTGAACACAAACAATTTTAATATATGTCATAATATGTCAAGGATGATGAGCCCTAAATGCAGTTTTGTATCTGACTGACTGCACCACCAGACATCTTGAAGGGTACAGACCCCTTTACCCCTGTAACAGGCCCTGAAAGACTGTTGCCTATCTTTCATTGAGAACACTGCTGAGAGAAAAGCTATTTTGTTTTTTTCTGTTTCTAGTTTAAAAATGGGGAAGTTGCTCCATCTTACAGCCATTCTGAGCTCATGTTTCTCGCTTTAGCATATTTGTTCCTGTACTGTGTGTTAATCAGAACCCAGACTGGACATCTCCAAGCTTGTAACTCAGTGGTTCTCAAACTGTGGTTCACGTACAGTGCCTTGCGAAAGTATTCGGCCCCCTTGAACTTTTCAACCTTTTGCCACATTTCAGGCTTCAAACATAAAGATATAAATTTTTTATTTTATGTGAAGAATCACCAACAAGTGGGACACAATTGTGAAGTGGAACGAAATCTATTGGATTTTTGAAACTTTTTTAACTAATAAAAAAATGAAAAGTGGGGCGTGCAAAATTATTCGGCCCCTTTACTTTCAGTGCAGCAAACTCACTCCAGAAGTTCAGCGAGGATCTCTGAATGATCCAATGTTGTCCTAAATGACTGATGGTGATAAATAGAATCCACCTGTGTGTAATCAAGTCTCTGTATAAATGCACCTGCTCTGTGATAGTCTCAAGGTTCTGTTGAAAGCGCAGAGAGCATCATGAAGACCAAGGAACACACCAGGCAGGTCCGTAATACTGTTGTGGAGAAGTTTAAAGCCGGATTTGGATACAAAAAGATTTCCCAAGCTTCAAACATCCCAAGGAGCACTGTGCAAGCGATCATCTTGAAATGGAAGGAGTATCAGACCACTGCAAATCTACCAAGACCTGGCCGTCCCTCTAAACTTTCAGCTCAGACAAGGAGAAGACTGATCAGAGATGCAGCCAAGAGGCCCATGATCACTCTGGATGAACTGCAGAGAACTACAGCTGAGGTGGGAGAGTCTGTCCATAGGACAACAATCAGTCTTACACTGCACAAATCTGGCCTTTATGGAAGAGTGGCAAGAAGAAAGCCATTTCTCAAACATATCCATAAAAAGTCTCGTCTAAAGTTTGCCACAAGCCACCTGGGAGACACCCCAAACATGTGGAAGAAGGTGCTCTGGTCAGATGAAACCAAAATCGAACTTTTTGGCCACAATGCAAAACGATATGTTTGGCGTAAAAGCAACACAGCTTATCACCCTCAACACACCATCCCCACTGTCAAACATGGTGGTGGCAGCATCATGGTTTGGGCCTGCTTTTCTTCAGCAGGGACAGGGAAGATGGTTAAAATTGAGGGGAAGATGGATGCAGCCAAATACAGGACCATTCTGGATGAAAACCTGTTGGAGTCTGCAAAAGACCTGAAACTGGGACGGAGATTTATCTTCCAACAAGAGAATGATCCCAAACATACAGCAAAATCTACAAAGGAATGGTTCACAAATAAACGTATCCAGGTGTTTGAATGGCCAAGTCAAAGTCCAGACCTGAATCCAATCGAGAATCTGTGGAAAGAGCTGAAAACTGCTGTTCACAAACGCTCTCCATCCAACCTCACTGAGCTCGAGCTGTTTTGCAAGGAAGAATGGGCAAGAATTTCAGTCTCTCGATGTGCAAAACTGATAGAGACATACCCCAAGCGACTTGCAGCTGTAATCGCAGCAAAAGGTGGCTCTACAAAGTATTAACGCAAGGGGGCTGAATAATTTTGCACGCCCCACTTTTCATTTTTTTTATTAGTTAAAAAAGTTTCAAAAATCCAATAGATTTCGTTCCACTTCACAATTGTGTCCCACTTGTTGGTGATTCTTCACATAAAATAAAAAATTTATATCTTTATGTTTGAAGCCTGAAATGTGGCAAAAGGTTGAAAAGTTCAAGGGGGCCGAATACTTTCGCAAGGCACTGTACCAGGAGTGGTACATGGAGTGCCACCAGCTGGTACGCCATATGACCCTGGAACTTTGTTCTTTGTGCTGAAAAATTGGGACGGGTTTTCATATTTTCTATTTTAATACGTGTCGAATATGCAGCCCACGTACTGCACTACGATACAGCGTGCGCTAATACTTGAGTGGACACAGAGCTACAATGTAATTCTATACCATTCTATAAGAATGCATGCTACGGACGTAAGTGACCAATTGTATTTAAAAAAAGCTATCTCCAGCAAATAGGGAGGTAGGAGAATTTGCATGATTTTAGAACAATGCCAATGTTGTAAACACAGGAAAGCATAGAAATGTGTGCTACAAACGCTGGTAATCTTGTGAACACAGGAAAGCGTGATAGGTAACAGAAAAAATATTTAAGAACTGTTCTAGGTTAATTTGAGAAAAATACACAGAGCGTCTCTGTTTCGCTCCCATGCGCATGAAATAAAAACTTATTTTAACTTCTGAGACAGACTCCTGAAACAGAAATGGGGAAAAATGCAAGCTTGCGGATTGCTTAAGCAGGTAAGCCCCACACTATTTTTGAAGAACTTTATTAACCGTTGGCAAAAGAGCTGACACATATTATGTGTGGAGAAAAAGCTGCTAAACAGCTCGACCTGCTGCCCCCTCTGAAAGACACAGTCACTCATAGAATTATTGAAATGGTGGATGATATAAAAAGTACGCTGATAGAGCGCATTAAGATGAGTAGATGTTTTTCAATGCAATTAGATGAGTCTGTAGTCAATTTGGCCAATTTGCTCGTTTACGTTAGATACGAGTTTGAGGGCATGTCCCATGAGGACTTTCTGTTCTGTAAGCCGCTACCAACAAGAACTACGGGAGAGTACATATTTCAGCTTCTGAATGAATTTATCGAAGAGAATGGCATCGACTGGATAAAATGCATTGGAGTTTGTACAGACAGTGCTAGAGAAATGACAAGCCAAAACAGCAGTGTAGCTGCACGAATTAGAGAGGTTGCGCCACAATTGAATGGACGCATTGCAACATCCACCGCGAGACCTTTGCTGTCAAGAAAATACCTGATGCTTTAAAATCTGTTAGACTCTGTTGTGAATTGTATCAAGGTTCTAAAAATGGCTTCTCATCTGCTTTGCTCGACTAAACAGGCTCACCCCTCTCACTGAAATGGTGCTTTTTTATTGTTTATTTTTATTTGTTGTTGTTCCTGTTTTTTTTCTTTAAAGCGCTTTGAGAAGGCACCTTTAAAGATACTACAGATGCAGCCATTCAAAATGGGTGAGGTATTTCGCGGCATACCCCGGTGGGCGTGTCGCAGTATCACGCGGTATCACGCAGTTAACGTGGTGTCATGTGGTTAACTATCCGGCGTCGCCTTGTAAAACCGCCAGGGGGAGCTTAACCTCTCATGTACAGCATTTGAGCCTTTAATTTTGAACTGTGTATTACAGCATGTTAATCATCAGTCATTAAAATGTTGGTATATTTTATGAAAGCAAGATTGCTCAGTTGGACAAAAGTACACAACCTACCTTTATCAGAAATATTTATGCATCAAAGCCTTTACTGAAGATATTACTAATAGTATTAATAATGGATGACTTTGGACAAGCTGTATACTCAAAGTATAATTTCTTTAGCACATATGTACAAGCACTTGGAATCTGTCCAAGCCATACTTTGTCAGGCATTTTGTTTTACTTCAACGGGCATAAAAACTTCCTTGCTTTTAACAGGGCGTTTCATAATTTCTAACTACGAAAATGATTTAAAATGCGACACCTATCATTCAACTAGAGCTTAAAATATCACAAGGATCCTCAAGAGCACAGCAAAGAGTGTATTAAAAGACACTTGTATTTATCAATGCTTTCTTTTCCGTATACCAGATTTTATGGAATCACTTCAGAGGGGTGTCAGCCAGTCAGATTCCAGGAATCGGCACTTTAAAGGAAAAATACACACCGGTATTCCATTTCTCCCTAACGATTTTAAGCATTGAAGTATTTAACTAGCATGTGAAATAGCGTGTGAAAAAGTGGTAGTTTTAAGCTTTTCTGCTAATATAATATGGAATTGCGTATCTAAAGAATTTAATAACGGTATTCGTGTGCTGCGATAGGGCTGTGTAGGGCTGTTTCAGCTGCCTGTTCATGCGAGCTGTCTTGTAGCCTACTGGTCTAGGTGCGTGACTGCCAACTGGCAGGTTGTGTGTTCGAATCCAGCTGGTGCTGGACTTCTCTTTTAACAAACATTTCTTTGAAAAAATAGAATAGCAATATTATGGACAATCAATTGACTTTTATATTTCAAAATATCGCAACATGATCGATATTTGCGATATTTTGAACATATCTTCCCTTCTGACAGCGGTTCCTGCTTCTATTGTGTGTGTGTGTGTGCAACAGAGTAAATTTTTATAGAGAAATGGAGGCTGGACAGTATGCGTTACAATATAAACATTTATATTGATTTAAATCGTGTTCTGATTTAAATCGCAAACGCGTGTTTAATTATGTGTTTTTTAATCATAATCAGGCTAATGCAACATAAATTGATACAGTATCTTTGTCTTCTAAGTATCTTAATAAACTTTTAGCATAGCTTTCGACCCGTCAAGATTTATATTTCTTGGGATTTTGGGATCAAACATGGAAGGATTAGATTATAATCGTTTTTATTTGTCAAATACGTGATTGTATTTCTGAATGTTATGTGACACCTACAGTAGTTCACTGCTTTAAATACATCGAATTAAGAAAGTTATGTGTAGCACTTTAGATCTTTTTTCTGAACCAGGGAAAATCTGATCATGTTTCTCTATAACAATAATAAAAAACTTTATTTTACATATCGCCTTTAAAAGTGGCATCTCAAAGCAATACAGTAGATCGAAAAACAGTTAAAAGGGACCAAATTAAATACCACACAATCGCAAACGCGTATTCAATAAAATTATTTTATTCATTCAGCAGTTTGTGAGAGGGACATCCAGCAGGGAGAGACACACACATCGGTTTTCATTGACAAAATTGTTTTTTTTTTCAATTCCTCTTGTCTAACAGGAATGTTTTGTTTGTGGACAGACTGTTAGACAAGAGGAAAAGACCGCCTCCTCCTACGAAGCATTAATCGCGTATCTAAGGAAAATTGCAGTATACCTTTGTTCATGCACATCATTATACAGTACAGTATCTCAATTTGTATTTCGATAAAAAAAATTGTTTGCCCAGCCACTACTGTTGTTATTGTTTTTATCCTGTAAAGCGTTTCCTTTTTCTACGTTTTCCATTTCCTTTTTCTGATCACTCGCTTTCTGGATACACATCTCACCTGTCCTGTTCTTTGTTTTCCTGGTTTGCTGATTATGCCTGCTGCGGTCCACTCCTACCCTCACACCTAAAGAATACTATTTTAAATTTCTTGGCGCAGTTCATTAACCCTTGTATGTGCTGTCCGCGCCCAAAATGCAATTAAAAAAAAGTCAAAAACCGCGCTCAAAATGCAATTTAGAGCTTAATAAGATACATTCCACAGGCAAAATTAAAGACAAAATTAAAGACGATTAAAATCTGTAATCTTTCCACTTGTACTGTGAGTCATCGGACAGTTTCTGCTTTGTGTAAGGATGGTAAGAAAGCTGTGCTCAATGTATTTAAGGGACTTAAAAGTAAAAGGAGATGCTTCATATTGCTTGACTAATTTTAAAAACCAAGTTATAAATGCAGACGCTCCCTCGGTGCCGCGCCGGGTGTAAATATCAAAGTATACATTCCCAACAAGAATTGTACCCATCTGTCATGCAAATAAAACACCTTGAATTGAATTGAATTGAGGGAGAGAGGGGGGTAGTGGGACAGAGATACTGTAGACAGACTCAAGGCAAATAAGATACTTATGGGTACGCAGGCATTCACGACAGCAACATACGAAACGTTTGCACGTACTGTATTGTTATTACTTGGTTTTCAAAGTGCAACGAAATACAATATTGTTGTTGCTGCTGTTCTGGTTGTTTTTATCCCGTAAAGCGTTTTGAGAAGCCACCTTTAAAGGCGACATATACTGTAAAACCGCTGATTCTTATGGAATGTGTTCCGCAGGAGATTCATATTTGTATTTATTTATTTTTTAATCGCGTATCTTAGGAAATCTCAGTATAACTTTGTTCATGAACAGTGGCATGTTACATTATCATTCGTATTTTTAACAAGGCTCGCCAGCTAATGTGAATCGAAACCTGTCTTGCTAGCTTTTAAAGTCGTGCATGTGTAAACTGTACTAGAGGGCATGCAAGTTACTCTGCCCCTTTCAGCTGCAGGGAGTCCCTCTGCTGCAACACACAGCAGACAGAACGGGAGACTATTGCCTTTCATATCTGACACCAGTGAAGTAAAAGGGGTGTCTAAAGGGGTGATTTCAGACCACATTTTAGTTACTTTATTTTGTTTACTTTTAACATTTCTGTAATTTACAGTAGATGTCACAATAGAAGCCCGAAGCCTATTATACTCAGTCTAGCCTTGGATCCTCTGAGTCCCATGACTCAGTCTTGTCTGCTTTCCTAGAATAAAACCAGTTAAGTCTTGTGTACTATGCAATTTATATTTTCCGATTCCATGCATTCCCTTAATGTTTAGAGTTTACTATATTCTCCAGACTCAAACACATAAGTACTAATAGCTCTGTCCCTTTAGGAGACTCTTTGCAGTACTGTGTTCCACTACCCCCATGAATTCTTTAGGTTGGGTCTAATATTTTCCAGTAATATACAGAATGGGATACAAAATGCTGCCAGGCAGGTAACAGAAAAGAGAAAAATATAAATATTTCCATTTTACAGACGTTCACACATTTATAACATTTTGGCTCAATAAAAAGCTAACCCAATAATTAAATGTGATAAAGCATAGTTTGGATGTTTATACATTCATGTTAATCGTATTCTTGATTTATTTCAATAAGTGTTCATGTTTCATTTGCTAACTTAGAGCATATTGTGCAATGAAGAATAAAATAGCTGCATGACAAGTGACTTCCTTCTCTCAGTGGAAATGAAAAGGTAGCCTGATAAATTATAAGACAGTAAGAAAGGTTCCAATCAGGAGGAGACAATTCTTTCCATTTTTTTTTGTTTGATTGCTGGTAGCAAACTGATCTGAGGATCTACTCCAGCTCTTTCTCTTTTTATCATACAGTTAATGTTATTTTCTTGCTTTCTGAAACACAATATATCAAAAAATAACCTCACAAACTCAAAGAAAAAATCCTTGCTCCCCCCTTCCCCTTGGCAGTACTTCCTCCCATGCTTTTAACTAAGGGCATCTAAAATACAGTCAAACAGCTACAATGGTATCTCTGTACAAGGCTTTGACTGTGTCAATCACAGCACCTACAGATGCAGCCATTCAAAATGGGTGAGGTATTTCGCGGCATACCGCGACACGCCCACCGGGGTATCACGCAGTTCACGTGTGTCACATGACTAACTATCCGGCGTCGCCTTGTAAAACCGCCAGGGGGAGCTTAACCTCTCATGTACAGCATTTGAGCCTTTAATTTTGAACTGTGTATTACAGCATGTTAATCATCAGTCATTAAAATGTTGGTATATTTTATGAAAGCAAGATTGCTCAGTTGGACAAAAGTACACAACCTACCTTTATCAGAAATATTTATGCATCAAAGCCTGAAGATATTACTAATAGTATTAATAATGGATGACTTTGGACAAGCTGTATACTCAAAGTATAATTTCTTTAGCACATTTGTACAAGCACTTGGAATCTGTCCAAGCCATACTTTGTCAGGCATTTTGTTTTACTTCAACGGGCATAAAAACTTCCTTGCTTTTAACAGGGCGTTTCATAATTTCTAACTACGAAAATGATTTAAAATGCGACACCTATCATTCAACTAGAGCTTAAAATATCACAAGGATCCTCAAGAGCACAGCAAAGAGTGTATTAAAAGACACTTGTATTTATCAACGCTTTCTTTTCCGTATACCAGATTTTATGGAACCACTTCAGAGGGGTGTTCCAGGGATCGTCACTTTAAAGAAAAAAATACACACCAGTATTCCATTTCTCCCTAAACATTGTAAGCTTCGAAGTCTTTAATTAACGTGATACCGGAGTCAACAAGCATACTTTTAGAATTTGATTAAAAGGGAATATAATATGGAATTGCGTATCTCAAGAATTTAATAACGGTATGATTATATCTGTGTACTGCGGCAGGGCTGTGTAGGGCTGTTTCGCCTACCTGTTCATGTGAGCTGTCTTGTAGCCTACTGGTCTAGGTGCGTGACTACCAACTGGTAAGTTGTGTGTTCAAATCCAATTGGTGCTGGACCTTTCGGTTTTATTTATTTATTTTTTAATCGCGTAACATAAACATATTACCGTATGCAAACTGTACTGTATACAGTATGTATATGTATATTTAATGTCTTAACTGTGCCCGTTTAAGTATTGAATATTCATATCTAATTTTACCACTGAAGGGAAATCTTAGTAGCTGAGCATAAAAAAAATAGGAGCATACTGTAACGCGTGTGAAGGCCATAAACGATATTAATTTTGGAACATAAACATACAGTATATGGCTGGTCTCGGTACTTTAAAGAAAAAAATACACACCAGTATTCCATTTCTCCCTAAACATTGTAAGCTTCGAAGTCTTTAACTAACGTGATACCGGAGTCCACAAGCATACCTTTAGAATTACTTTTGAGCAACTAATAAGAAGCGTGAAACGGTATGCGTTTTAGTTTCGTTTTGTGCTGGGACCCGTGGATTGATTAGAGATATCAAGTACATAGAAGTCATTTTTTAAATGTTGTAGTTCGTCTTGAAAAAATGTTACAAGTACATCATCTATCAACAATTACACAGGTTCTGTTTCCATATTGCGGATTTTGGTTACGTAATATTATTTTCTAGATTTCACGTTGTGAATATGATGGGATGTCTGATGGGATGTTTCTAAAAATCCATCCTCTGTAAAACGTCTTCTCTAGTTGTCCTGCATATGTATTCGCTAATGAAGCTGTGTGTTCTGAGCCTGGATCTCTTCATTTCTGTATGAACCAGCTTAGAGGGCTAAAGACAGCTTGTGTTTAAATTGAGTGTAAGGCAATTTATGCTTCTAAAGTCATGGTCAGCATTTATTTTTGTACTGTGCTGTAAACGTGTTCTGTGCCAAGTCACATTATTTTATAGCGTTTTTATAGCGTTCTCAAATCCGGTGGCGCTGTGTGTACTGTAGTTACCTGTAGTTTCCTGACTCCCATGTCACATGGTCTGCGATTGAAACCTGTAAAACCGGTTTAATTCGTCACAGCCAGCACTCTTCAGGTGTGAGGGTCTTCTGCTCAGAATGAAACGCTAAAATGTTTGGGTATATTCTAATGGTAGTGGGGGCAGGGTGTGTGGGAACAGGTTTGGTTGAAATTGCATTGGAGATCTATGTTCTTCACACCTGAAACATTTTCTCTGAAAGCATTTTCTTCGCAGTTTAACCGATCTTGTTACAGCATGTTACAGTTTACTATTATTAACCATATTAATTTTAAGTGCTTAATCTAAAATCTTGTAAAAATATATTTTCATTGTTCAAATATACATTAAGTCTGACTATCATATAATAAGTTAAATATAAAACTAAAGAAAAAATAGGGTTAAATATAATTTAAAATATTTTGCTAACAATGTTAACTGTTTATGAATAATAAAATGTATTAACTAAGGAGTAGGATGGCAAAGTTGTTAGTATGTTTTTTGTTTTGTTTCTTTTTCATAAATACAACAGTAGTACCTGATGTCTCAGTGGCTTTCAAAATTAAATTATGCATGCAAACCTGTGAACTAGAAAGATAACTAAGATATCCATCCATTATATTCCATAATATCCATGAAATATATGGCGCTGAAATATGTGTGACGCAGTGGTGGCCTGACACGGTGAGGTGCCCTGGCAGCTGTATGATGCAGTGGTGGCCTGGCACGGTGAGGTGCGCTTGCAGCTATGTGACGTAGTGGTGGCCTGGCACGGTGAGGTGCGCTGGCAGCTGTGTGATGCAGTGGTGGCCTGGCACGGTGAGGTGCGCTGACAGCTGTGTGGTGTGACGCAGTGGTGGCCTGGCACGGTGAAGTGCGCTGGCAGCTGTGTGGTGTGACGCAGTGGTGGTCTGGTACGGTGAGGTGCGCTGGCAGCTGTGTGGTGTGACGCTGTGGTGGCCGGGCACGGTGAGTTGCGCTGGCAGCTGTGTGGTTTGACGCAGCTGGTGGCATGGCACGGTGAGGTGCGCTGGCATCTGTGTGATGCAGTGGTGGCCTGGCACGGTGAGGTGCGCTGGCAGCTGTGTGATGCAGTGGTGGTCGGGTATGTAGAGGTGCACTGGCAGCTGTGTGGTGTGACGCTGTGGTGGCCTGGCACGGTGAGGTGCGCTGGCAGCTGTGTGATGCAGTGGTGGCCTGGCACGGTGAGGTGCGCTGGCAGCTGGGTGATGCAGTGGTGGCCTGGCACGGTGAGGTGCCCTGGCAGCTGTGTGGTGTGACGCAGTGGTGGAAATGTTCACCATGTTTCACCATGCTGAAAATGTTTGTACCAGACTTTTTTGAGGTCTGTTTAATTGTGTCTGAAGTCTGATGTTGTAAATTTTATTGTTAAAAAGATCCATGAAAATGTCACTACTAAAGTTAGCTGGTACTGTTGGTATTGTAAGTGGCAAGTAGAGCTCATATTTTAGATTTTGTGTAGTTGCTAGCGTTGAACTGTGTGTTGGATGCACATGAATATATTCATTATATGCCAGCGCACCTCACCGTGCCAGGCCACCACTGCGTCACAACACACAGCTGCCAGTGCACCTCTACATACCCGACCACCACTGCATCACACAGCTGCCAGCGCACCTCACCGTGCCAGGCCACCACTGCATCATACAGCTGCCAGTGCACTTCACCGTGCCAGGGCACAACTGCGCCACACCACACAGCTGTCAGCGCACTTCACCGTGCCAGGCCACCACTGCGTCACATAGCTGCAAGCGCACCTCACCGTGCCAGGCCACCACTGCATCATACAGCTGCCAGGGCACCTCACCGTGTCAGGCCACCACTGCGTAACACCACATAGCTGCCAGTGCACCTCACCATGCCAGGCCATCACTGAGTCAGAGATTAAATAAAACCTCACTCGCACCAAACAAATTTATATTTCTAAATATCACAACATGATCGAATTTAAGTCATTTTAATAACAATGAATAGTCACCTAGGCGTTACAATATAAACATTTATATTGATTTAAATAATGTTTTGATTTAAATCGCAAATGCGGGTTTAAATATATGTGTTTTTTGATTCACAATCAGACAAATGCAACATAAATTGATATCTTTGTCTTCTAAGTATCTTAATAAACTTTCAGCATAGCTTTCTCCCCGTTTAGATTTATTTTGGGATCAAACGTGGAAAGATTAGATTGTAATCGTTTTTATTTTTTAAATACATTTTAGAAAAGTGTAATCTATACTAAAAAGCTGTACACCACCTGCTATAAAGATACATATTGGTTCGGATAGGACAGACACAAGAACTCAGTCTTGCGGAGTTAAAGCAAGTTAAAGCCTTGATTTTATATATCATCTTTAAAAGTGGCATCTCAAAGCAAAGTAAATACCCAACACTGATTGTACCCATCTGTCATGCTAATAAAGCAGCTTGAATTGAATTGAGAGGGGGGGGGGTATATTTGCTTTGTGTATAAAGTACATTGTGAATGTTTTCACAGCCTTCACTTTGTCGTTTTTATGCCATTTTTTGACCACGCATGAATATTCCTATGTCCGTATCTTCGCAAGGGAATCAGTGTGAAATTTAATACTAATTAAATGACCGCGGGCACTTTCCACCCCCTCTACATTCTCAGAGTAGAACAGACTAACCTTCTAATGAAAGACGGTCCACCCCCCATGGACAGGAAAAGTGCCCACAGGCACTTAAACTTAATATGGTCAGTAACAGTAAACAGTAACATGGTCAGAAGGAGCACGTACAAACGTTTCCGAAATAACCACATGTAAGACTCTGATGCTTAAAATGTTTAGGGAGAAAGTGGAATACTGGTGTGTATTTTTTCTTTAAACTACCAATACCAGCCATATACAGTCTGTAACGTAGGGATTTCTATATGTCTTTATTTAGTGGTTACATTAGTGACAAAGGCTAAACTTTTAGCTTCAGTAACGTGTACATATCTCCCCTTTTTATAAAACGACTTGGTTGAAAACTGTTCCAGAGCCACTGTTGTTTCATCAGTGAAAAGTACATCATGAAATGCCTCTCCCTGTTCAATCCACTGGAAAAAAGAAAAGGAGCATAAAGCTTCTGATGGTCATAAACGATATTCATTTAGGAGCAGCATCAGAGGTATGTTTTTAACTGCACTGCATTGGAGAGAATACCATAGTGTGTTTTTTTTTTACTCCCTGGCGGAAACTGGCTTCCAGAAGAATCAGTATGGCTCAGAGATTAAATAAAACTTCACAGACATTAACTAAGAGCATAACGCGTGTACTGTATACACTGCAAGTACAACCCCCCTCTCTGCAGGAGTGCTGGCGGTGACGAATTGAACCGGTTTCACGGGTATTTTCAAAGTAGGAGGCGAGATTTCCAGCGAAAGACACCTCCCCCCCCTCAAAAATCCAGTAAGTACAGTACTTACTAGTTAAAGGCTAGGCTCCCGACCACAGAGAAAGGAACCCTTCTTTCATTTGAAGACAATGAACATATTTTAGCCCTGAATGAATAGCAAACATGGTTTACATAAAAGACAGTTTTCCAAGAAAGTTTAGCCTTTGTCACTAATGAAACCACTAAATAAAGACATAAATATAAAAATCTTAAGATTTTTAAAATACATGACTTTGCTAAAATTTATTTGAAAATAAAAACGATTACAAACGCCAGGGGAGAGAGAGAACAGGGGAGGGGTGTTGGTTTTGCAGGGGAGGGGCTATGATGAGGTCTGTTTGGGAATGTGTAGTTACATGTTCTGGCTGTGAATTATCGTTGTTGAGTATGGAGTGTTGAGGTATTGATTTTGTGTAATGCTTTATGTTGAAAATTGAGGTGGATTTTGTTTATGATAAACAGGATAAACTGGGATGGGAGGAAGGTTTGGTTTTGCATAAGGGGCGGTATTATGATAATTGGAGGACTTTGCGAGAGTAAAATGGTTTGATTATTCGATTTTGTATTGTGGTTGTTATCTATGTTTTTGGTTGGTATTATGTTTATATGGTTGTTTTTGTTGGTTGGTTGTTATTATGGTTATTAATAATACGATCTATAGTTGAAATCTGAGCCTAAATAAAAAGAAAAAGCAAGTGATTAGGTTTATGAGCAATCTAATTATTTATTCGTTTAAAACGCTATATAAAATAAAGTTTATTATTAATTTGCTGGACAGAGCGGTGAACATTATTATGCATAAGACAAAGATAACGATCCTGATCAGTTTAGCAATCTGTGTACGCTGTAAGGTTTTTACTTCTTAAACTTTTAAAATACACGTTTTGAATAGAAAGAAATCCTCTTCCTGGTACAGTATGTATAGCAAACCAGCACGTCTTTTTTCTCCAATCAGAGGGGTGTCAGATGGTGTCAGCCAATCACCATTCTGCGTTGGGTAGCAACGGGTGACTGTTCTCAGGCGGAAGATGTAAACAGCTTAATGTTCGTGTTTTAAATATTTTTTTAAAATTCAATTAAACGGGCACAGTTAAGACATTAAATATACATATACATACTGTATACAGTACAGTTTGCATACGGTAATATGTTTATGTTACGCGATTAAAAAATAAATAAATAAAAATGAAAAGTCCAGCACCAGCTGGATTTGAACACACAACCTGCCAGTTGGTAGTCACGCACCTAGACCAGTAGGCTACAAGACAGCTCACATGAACAGGCAGGCGAAACAGCCCTACACAGCCCTGCCGCAGTACACGGATATAATCATACCGTTATTAAATTCTTGAGATACGCGATTCCATATTATATTCCCTTTTAATCAAATTCTAAAAGTATGCTTGTTGACTCCGGTATCACGTTAAAGACTTCGAAGCTTACAATGTTTAGGGAGAAATGGAATACCGGTGTGTATTTTTCCTTGTGATATTTTAAGCTCTAGTTGAATGATAGGTGTCGCATTTTAAATAATTTTCGTAGTTAGAAATTATGAAACGCCCTGTTAAAAGCAAAGAAGTTTTTATGCCCGTTGAAGTAAAACAAAATGCCTGACAAAGTATGGCTTGGACAGATTCCAAGTGCTTGTACAAATGTGCTAAAGAAATTATACTTTGAGTATACAGCTTGTCCAAAGTCATCCATTATTAATACTATTAGTAATATCTTCAGGCTTTGATGCATAAATATTTCTGATAAAGGTAGGTTGTGTACTTTTGTCCAACTGAGCAATCTTGCTTTCATAAAATATACCAACATTTTAATGACTGATGATTAACATGCTGTAATACACAGTTCAAAATTAAAGGCTCAAATGCTGTACATGAGAGGTTAAGCTCCCCCTGGCGTTTTTACAAGGCGACGCCGGATAGTTAGTCATGTGACACACGTGAACTGCGTGATACCGCGTGATACCGCGACACGCCCACCGGGGTATGCCGCGAAATACCTCACCCATTTTGAATAGCTCCATCTGTATCATTCAACCAGAGCTCAAAATATCACAAGGATCCTCAAGAGCACAGCAAAGACTGTATTAAAATATACTTGTATCAGATACATGAGAATCCAAGCTTTTTTATCTATGCTTTCTTTTCCGTATACCAGATATTATGGAACCACTTCAGTAGGGTGTCAGCCAGTCAGATTCCAGGAATCGGTACTTTGAAGAAAAAATACACACCAGTATTCCATTTCTCCCTAAACATTTTAAGCCTCAAAGTCTATAACTAACATGTGAAAAAGCGTGTAAAAAAGTGGTAGTTTTAAGCTTTTCTGCTAATATAATATGGAATCGCATATCTAAAGAATTTAATAACGATATAATTATATTTGGGTACTGTGACAGGGCTGTGTAGGGCTGTTTCACACCTGCTCATGTGTCTTCCCCAGTAGTCTGCTGGTCTATGTGCTGGACTAGTAATTCACAGGCTGTGTATTCAAATCCTGCTGGTGCCTTGGTTTCTCTTTCAACAAACATTTCTTTGAAAAAATAGAATAGCAATATTATGGACAATTAATTAACTTTTTATATTTCTAAATATCACAACATGATTGAATTTAAGTTATTTTTAATAACAATGAATAGTCACCTTCTTTCCTTCTGACAACTGTCCCTGCTTCTATCGTGTGTGTGTGTGTGTGTTGTGTTGTGTTGTGTGTGTGTGTGTCTGTCTGTGTGTGTGTGTGTGTGTGTGTGTGTGTGTGTGTGTGTGTGTGTGTGTGTGTGTGTGTGTGGATCCCTTTAGATCTCCCTTCAGATTTAAAAGGTTATTAATCATATCTTCGGTGTCACATCTTCCCAGTGTAGGTGATCTTTTGCTGCCTGGGTAAACTATCACAAAGCTTTAGAGAACTTAACACTTCTATTATCAACAAATTGTAAATACGACATTTACATTGGCGTTATTAATTTTTCACTTGAGTGCATGGAGGATTGTCATCTGTCACTGAGAGTAGACCCCCCCTCTTAGGCTGCGCAAATGATCTTTTACATTTTTATAGAGAAATGAGGCTGTACAGGCTGTATAGAGGCTGTACAGTATGCGTTACAATGTAAACATGTATATTTATTTAAATCACGTTTTGATTTAAATCGCAAACGCGTGTTTAATTATATGTATTTTTTGATTAACAGACAAATGCAACATAAATTGTTATCTTTGTCTTCTAAGTATCTTAATAAACTTTCAACATAGCTTTCTCCCCGTTTAGATTTATTTTTCTTGGGATTTTGGGATCAAACGTGGAAAGATTAGATTGTAATCGTTTTATTTTTTAAATACATTTTCGAAAAGTGTAATATATACTAAAAAGCTGTATTTATTTAATACCACTCGATACTTATATTAATGGAGTTTAGTTGATACTGTTTAAACTTTTATTTTAAATTGTATTACAGCATTGTACACACGTTTTAAAAGAGAAGAGAGAAAACTCAAACCTTCTTCAGGTTTGAGGGTTTCTGCTCTGAATGAAATGCTAAAATGTAATGTAGGCTCTGAATGGATTCAATTCAGCGCGAATTGTAATACTAATTAAATGACCCCGGGCACTTTCCAGCCCCTCTGACAGCAGGAACTACTACTGTAACTACTGTAAGGAACTATTCTTACAGTAGCTCAGCAGCTCATTATAATATAGGGTGTTCATACCGTTTTTTTTTACACAGTGACACAGCGTCGCGTTGTGAATCTGTTTTTCTGCGTTTACAAAGAAAGTGGAATACAGTGACACTACTTGCTATATACTGTAGATACACATGTTTAGATATTTAGACCCGGCGCGGCACAGAGAGAGGGAGGAGGCGCGGAGCTCAGTTCTGCTGCCTAGTTCCTAGTTTCTCTAGTTCCCTTTAAAATAAGCTATTATTCCATATGTGTGAGAAGGAAAGCGTGACCCAGAAATATATAGCCCCAGACAAAAACACACCGGAAGGACAAACAAAGTACAGGAAACTAGGGATAGGACAGAGTAGGAGCGCCCTCCAGCTGTAGAGGGCAGGACAATATCAGGACACAATGTTGTGCTGCAGATTTCCCTAGGGGGATTGGAGCTGCCTGACAAGGTCCACCTCCATTTATTATTAATATTTAATTTATATGGCTCTTCTCTGGACACTCAAAGCGCTTTACAGGGAATGGGGACTCCTACGGAGTGTAGCCCCACCTGGATGATGCAACAGCAGCCAAAGTGTCCCAGGAGGAGGCCATGATGGGTAAAGGACAGGGGAAATTTAGCTAGGATGCCAGGGGTAACACCCCTACTCTTTTCACTAAACACACCGGGATTTTTAATGACCATATAGAGTCAGCACCTTGTTAAGGTCTCATCCGAAGAACGGCACCTTTGTATATGTACAGTATATGTTGACTGTCACTATATTTGGGCATTAGGACCCACACAGAAAACAGAGTTAGCTCCCCCTACTGGTCCAATTAACACCTTTCCAGCAGTAACCTTCTTCTCTCCCAGAAGTTACAGGGTGATATAGCTCAGACTGTGCCTAAGTGTACATAATGTAAACCCAGAGAGCAGCGTGTGTCTAAATGTTTCTAATCTAAACCCAAAGATCAACATGTGTATGATCTTAGAGCTTAGAGCTGACAATGCTAATGGTGGTACCCACTACTTTCAAAACTCGTCAATTAAGTTCAATAGCTCGTTAACTATAGTATAAGTGGAACGATGGTTTGTGACAGAGTCCCTAGCTGGCAGTAGGAAACGGTGGAGAGGCTGTAGTTACAGAACTAAACCACTTGGGTCGCAAGTGAAGGGTTGACAGGGGCTGATGAGGTTCTCTCAGCTGAGTGTGGTCAGCAGAGTAAGACTGATGAATCTCTTTATAAACATGCTTTTTTCATGACCATGAAAAACAGAGTCAGTTTGGAAATGAGTATTGTTGACAACTTCTGGGTTGGAAGAACTAAAAATCAATGGTGCAATCTCACCTTTTGGATAATTCAGCCCTTAGCCAGCCAAGGGAAGACAGATCGAATCTCTGTCTAAGTCATAAACTGTGCAGCCCTAATTAAACTAGAAGCCTGTATTTAAGTGTTTAGATTAAGTAAAATGTGATTTTAAGTAATAGCTGATTATGAATATTCCAATAGCTGTAGAATATGAAATATAAACTGTCTATTTGCATGCTTCAGTCTCTGTTAAACATGGTATCACCTCCACCAGTAATGTGTCACAACACACAATACTAAGCCTATGATTCCAGCAGTGACTGGGTGCAAGGGCTGCTGAACCCAGGAAGATAATTTGCATAGAAAAGACACTTTGCATTGGCAGTACATGCTATGGGAGTGTTTATAGCCCTGTGAGTTTAACACTTCATGACCGAGAGCTGCACTTCAGGGAAACAGAACCCACAGCAACAATGACTTTCATTACCATCTTCATCTGGACAATCCTCATCTCCGCTCAAGGTAGGAATGTGTCTGAAATATTTGATGAACGTAGTTTACAACTATAGGTAAAAATGAAATGTTTTGTATAAAACAGGAACTCAATGAAAAACAATATGATATTTACTATTAATCATAATTTCATAAATATCATAATTAGAATTTAATTATGTTCTCTTTGTCATTTGCAGAATCCAGTGGACAGGTAACTGTGACTCAGACTCCAGCAGTGAAATCTGTTCTCCCTGGACAGACAGTCACTGTGAACTGTAAGGCCAGTGCAGCACTATACAATAACAGATTCCTAGCCTGGTACCAAAAGAAAGCTGGAGAAACTCATAAATTCCTGATCTATGCAGCAACTATCCGTCAGACTGGGATCCCAGACCGTTTCAGTGGCAGTGGATCTGGGACTGACTTCACTCTGACCATCACCGGAGTCCAGGCTGAAGATGCAGCAGATTATTACTGTCTGGCTCATTCTACTAGTGGCCTGTACACACAGTGTTACACACCCGTACAAAAACCTCCCTCAGCAGGACTGCACAGCAACTGCACTGCTGCAGCTGGGACCTCCTGCAGGTGCTGAGGGTGAAGGCAAAGACACAGGACACAGCCTGTAGAGGACCTAAGTTGCAAAGAGACACAATGAGCTTCATGTGTATTATTAAAAGATTACTATTATATTTGACTTTATTAAAGTGAATAATGTTAATACAAACATAAATTTAATTTCAAGAATAAACAAAATAAAAACTAAAATACACCCAGTGCATAAGTATTCTCCCACAAAGTCTAAATCTGGTGGAAGCAACATGAAAAGAATTTCTGTACATCTTTGACTCTTTTTGGATACGTTTTTGCCAACTGTGCACATCATGATGGTGCAATTTCTTTATATGTTCTTCTTTACAAATATACTCAAGCTCTGATCAACAGCAATTTTATTTCTAGTGCTCTGTCTTGGTCACTCAGTGACATTTTCTTTCTTATTCTTGAGTCACTCCACTACTGATTTAGCCTTATGATTTGGGTCATTGTCCTGTTCAAAGTTGAATTTTCATCTCAGAAATGAGAACTTTAGAAGAGTAAAGCAGGTTTTACTCTGACATTTGCTACTTTGCTCCATTAATTGCCCCCTCACTCTTGACAAATGGAGTTTATTTAACGAAAGTTTGGGAGGGATGACAACAACCACACTCAATCATTCCCAGCCGTTGGAAATTAGCAATCACTCCCTTCATCCTTCCTCCACCAAATGCTATAAATACCAAATGCGATATCTCTCTTCCTAGTGTGCGACTTTTGCATCCCACCTCCATCCCAACTCCACCTCTGCAGCTACTCCTTGGATACCTTGCTTGGGGATCCTGGCCTCCTCGTCCCATGGCCAGGAGGTCGGCTCTCAGCCAAGCGGGTTAAGCCAAATATTCGCTCCACAATAGTTAGTTACACTTTGATCTTGGGCATTGTCATTCCAAGTGAAGTCTCCCAGTTCCTGCTGAGGAGAAGCAGAACTATAACCTGAAGCTGCTCCACCATGCTTGGCAGTAGGGCTGCTGCTGACTGAGTGATGGACCCTATTGGGATTGTGCCAGGTGTAACACTTTTTATTTAGACCACAAAATTCCAGTTTAGTCTCATGAATGTTTTACAGTAACACTGTGCTGAATTTTATTTCAGTAATGGCTTCAGTATTTCATTAATGGTATTCTTGCTTCTGATGTTAAAGCTAGCACAGTTGACTGATATTGTTGACTCGAAGGCAGCCAGCATCTATATTACCCTACAACTCAGAACTGGGTGGTGGTTAGTGTGTTTATATAAACAGAAAATGGTGCATAAATGTTGCAATACTCTCCAGTCACCGCTCATCATCATTGAAATTAATAACAGTGTTACTGTTAAGAGGTGTCAGCCCTTCTGTTTACCAAGGGAATTTACTACTGTTCTTTTTGTGGCTGTGTACATCCTGCCCAGCACCGACTCTAAAGAGGTGTTGCGAGTCCTTTACGGGGCCATCAGCGATCTGCAAACTGCTCACCCCATGGCTTTGTCATTGTTGCCGGCGACTTCAATGGTGCGGATCTTAAGACAGTTCTTCCTAAATTTTGTCAATGTGTTAATTTTACAACCAGAAGGGATAACATTATGGAATTAGTTTACACAAATATCAATGCATACAAGGCTGTTCCCCGCCCCCACCTGGGCTACTCTGACCACATCTCTGTTATGTTTATTCCAGCATACAGACTGCTGCTCAAACTTGCCAAACCAGTTCTGAAACAGATCAGTGTATGGTCAGAGGGAGCTATCTTAGCATTACAGGACTGATTTAAGCACACAGACTGGAATATGTTCAGGGAGGCTGCTACCTATGATCTTCTCATTAATTTAGAGTATGCAGCATCTGTGACTGGCTACATCAGTAAGTCTAAAGATGACGTCACTGTCTCTAAATCTATCATCACAAGGGCCAACCAGAAGCCATGGCTGACTGCAGAGGTCCACTCACTGCTAAGAACCCATGATGCTGCATTTAGATCAGGCGATAAGGCAGCCCTCAGGACTGCGAGGGCCAACCTGTCTCATGCCATCAAGGAGGCAAAACGAACCTATGCAAGGAAAATCCATGGCCACTTCCTGGACACTAGAGATGTGCTTGGGGCAGGACATCCAGGCCATTACTGATTACAGGACTATTCCACGTGCCAGTGATGGTGATGCCTCCCTTCCAGATGTGCTGAATAACTTCTATGCATGGTTCGAAGCACTGAATGTTGTGCCTGCGAGGAAAACCACACTTCCTCCCGATGATCAGGTGCTTTGCCTGTCCACAGCTGATATGAAGAGGACATTAGCCAAAGTTAATCCACGTAAGGCTGCTGGACCTGATAATATTCCTTGAGCATGCAACTAGGTATGTGCAGAACAGCAGAACAGCTAGCTGAAGTCCTCACAAATATTTTTAATATCTCCTTGTGCCAGGCTGTCATCTACATATGCCTAATATCCACCAATATTATACCAGTGCCGAATAAGTCAGCTGTGTTCTGCCTCAATGATTACTGGTCCGTGGTGCTCACAACAATTATCATGAAGTGCTTCGAAAGGCCACATAAAGTCCAGACTCCCTACCCCTCTGAACCCCCTTTAGTTTGCATACCACCCCAACCGGTCTACTGATGATACTGTATCTCTTGCCCTCCACCTGGCCCTGTCCCACCTGAACAAGAAAGACACTTATGTAAGAATGCTCTTTATTGACTTCAACTCAGCATTCAATACAACCATCCCCCAGAAGCTGATAGGAAAATTGAGGTTGCTTAATCTCAATGCCTCCCTCTGTAACTGGATTCTGGACTTTCTGACCAAGAGACCTCAGACAGTCGGTAATAACATCTCCAGCTCCATCACAATGAGCACCGGAACCCCCCAGGACTGTGTGCTCATCCCACTGCTGTTCACACTGATGACTTAAGATGATTCTGCCAAGCATGGATCAACTGCATCATCAAGTTTGCTGATGACACAACATAAAGAGAGGAGGTGGAGCAACTAGTGGACTAGTGCACAAACAACATCCTGTCTCTTAATCTAGATACAACAAAAGAGATAATCATTGATTTCAGTAGGACCCACGCTGATCACTCCCCACTGCACATCAACAGCTCCCTTGTGGAGATAGGTAGAAGCACCAAGTTTCTTGGTGTACACATTACAGATGACTTCACCTGGTCCCTCAATAACACCTCCCAAGCCAAGAAAGCACAGCAGCATCTCTATTTCCTGCGGTGACTGAGGAGGGCAGACCTTCCTTCGCCCATTCTTACCACTCTCTACAGAAGCACCATTGAGAGCACCTTGATCAATCCCAGATCCACTGCCGCTGAAACGCTCTGGGATCCCAGTTTGACGGGTAGTTGATGCAAAAATCAGGAGTTTAGGAGTTTCTCTAGCTTTCTGTTGGTACCAGGCTAGTACATGCTTAGAATTATATATGTTAACTGCAGGACTGATCTTACAGTTCACAGTGACACTCTGTCCTGGAGCAGTAGATTTAACTGGAATCTGAGTCACAGTAATCTGTCCTCCGGCTTCTGAAATTTGTAAATAAGACAGAGCATATGGTAAATAGTTTCAATTGTAAAAACATATCAGGAAATACAGTATAATATTATGTCTTTTTGTTGTATGATTTCCTTCTTTGAACAAAACATCTTTTGACCTTTAAACATCAAATAATTATCATTACTCATAGTAGTTTATTCTATTCAATTAAATAGCATGTTCATTAAATATTTCAAATCAAATGCATTCCTACCCTGAGTAGAAATGAAGAGTGCCCAGATAAAGACAGTGATTAAAGTCATTGCTGCTGTGGGTTCTGTTGCCATGAAGGACAGTTCTCAGTATGAAGTGTTAAACTCACAGGGTTATAAACACTCCCAGAGCACTGAAGCATGTACCGCCAATGCAAAGTGCCTTTTCTATACAAATAATTCTGGTGTAGCTCTTCCTTCTGTTTGATAATCCAACAGAACAGTAACAGTAATCCTTTCACTGGGAGTCAGAAGCACAATAATAACTAGAAGCAAACAGAAGATGTCTGGAGTCTGCCGTATTGAGAAAACCTGCTCCCATACTGGAAAAAGTCTTTATTTTGACAGACTCAAAATTCCAGCATTTATTCAGAATGTTTTTTTAGAAAATAAGTAATCTGTGTCTCTGCATATCAGACTTTGTGCCTTTAAACCCACCTTACTTATTTATCCTTTGTTTGAATGATTTTGTCTTTTAAGAGTTAAATATACATTTAAAAGCATGTTGATGTTGATTTAGAACATAACCAGTGTGATGCAATCCAGCCTCCTGAGATCTCTCCTCATATGAAAAATAGCAGCACAGCTCCATCCTCCTTATCAATGACTCCCAATAAAGAAATGTGAGGAGCTTCAGTTCTGTGTTAAGTTAAGTGTGATTGGAAACAGTTTCTGTTGGCCAGCAGGCATAATGGTTATATCCTGTAACAGTGGTTTAGTTTTGGTAGCTACCCTCTCTACATCAGTGTTTATTGTACAGAAGTATGTGTCTTTATTAAACCCTTTTCCAAAATCAAGCAGGAATCCTCCTGGAATTTGGGACTGTGGTCTTTCCAGGTGGTTATGTGTTGAAGGTCCTCTTGAAGTCATCAGTCCTTTTTAAAATGTTTTGGAAAATCACCTTAAGTACTTTAGTACTCCTGAACTGAATTGATTGTACCTGTTGAGTTGGAGTTGTTGTAGGAAATTCTTCATCAGAGGAGCAGGACAAAGTCTTGTGCAGATTCAGTTTTATTGAGCTCAATAATTACATCAATGTGTGTTGGGTCTGCCCCGCAGGACAGACAAACCGCGAGGGTTTCCCAGCTCTTATATACAGTATGATCTCAGGAAGATGTTTTGTTTCACCGCTTAATGGGTATTTGTCTTACCCTTTGATACAGTATGTAGCATGAGTTGACCAGTTGGTCCTGTCCCAAGTCCTGTCCTTTGATGTGTAGCTGTGCTTTGATATGTAGCATGAGTTGACCAGTTTGTCCTGTCTCAGGTCCTGTCCTTTGATGTGTAGCTTTCCTGTCCTTTGATGTGTAGCTTTCAGGTCCTGTCCTTTGATATGTAACATGAGTTGACCTGCTAAGTCCTGTCCCAAGTCTTGTCCTTTGATGTGTAGCTGTAATTGTTGGAGCTGCTTAAGATATGTAAAGACAGTTGACATATTATACAATGTGCTTGAATTAATACTGTAGTGTTGAATACGGATAAATTGTATATATTTTTTCCATCAATAATATATATATAAGTGTTTTATGTTCTACTTCAGAGTTTAACAGGTATAATCAGATTGAAAACCAAACATCAGTGTATCTCTTCAGGAGCAGAGTCAGATCTAACTGAAAGACACAGTCCCACTGGGAAGTCAGTTTGGTTTTGAAAGTGTAAAATAATCCAGGCTCACTTTTGCTGGGGGAGTGCTGAGTGAGCTGGCATTTGTTATGGTAACTCACCTGTCATTCAGTGTCAGTTACGATTTATGATAGGAAACCTGTATCATCAGCAGGCATTTTACATCCACACCTGGTGGTGGTGGTCCTCATTGTATTCCTCATCTTGAGTTCCTTAGTTTCCTAGTTCTCTAATACCCTGTGCTGTGTCTTGGATGTTTGACTCTTACTTTGCTCAGAGCACATCACACCTGGATTTCCCTTTGTGCTAACAACCTGTGTATTACTCATGCTTGAACTTTGCCTTCTTGTCTTAACTGTGATTCTGGATTGGCCATTTGCCCCTTAGTGTCTTCACTGTGTCTCTATGGCATCGGGCAACACTTGCTTCTGACCCCAGATCTGGACTGTCTGCCTGCACCAGTCTCTGCTGGTGTCCATAGGCTGTGCTGCACCACACGTGCCTGCATGCTCACCACAGCTCGGTCCTGTCTGTCTGTGCTGTCCACAGTCTCCTGTTCTTGTCTCTCTTTCACAAAGACCATGGTTTCATTTTCTGTTTTACAACAACTTCTTAATTCCACGCTAGGTATTGAAAATGACATTCTCAAAGAACAGTAAACAAAAGGATTCATTTGGTCCATCTTGCTCATGTGACATTTCAAATGAGTGAATCTCAAATTTTATTTAGAAGCTTTTTGAAGGAGAGACCAGAACTTGGACCTGAACCACCTGGGTGGTTCATTTTATTTTCTGAATGTGCTCTTCCATCCTCAATGAGCTACAGAGTCTGAAGTATCCTTTGAGCTACCCCTGTCAGGATTGAGATTGTTCAAACCTTCAAGTCTGTCTTGTTCCAGAATGAAGAGATTATGTTCCTTTAACCTGTCTCTATAGCAACCGACAGACTGATGGTTTATCCATAGAGACCAAGGACCATTGTTATTCTTTCAGCTCTTTCTAAGGATAAAATCACATTGAGGTGTAGCAAGTAAAACAGAGGACTGTTCTGCATCAGGTATTACTAGTGCATTGAAGATCTACTCTGAGTTTAAATTCCACTCTTTGTGCCAAATACAAAAGCTGTCTGTCAGTGTTTTACTCCAGACTGTCCTGATGACCCTGAAAAATCAGCATAAACACCCAGATGTCCTTCCTGCAGCTTTGAATCCCCAAGAGACAGGATTACAAGTTTTCCATGAGCAGTCAGAGCTGCATCCTTACCGCTGCCATGATCGCAGAATCTTATCTCTGCTAGACTTTTACACTTCTAAAAATGGAGTAAAAGATGACAGTAAATGACAAAATATAGTTAATCCTTATGTTTCACCTTTAACAACCTGCTGGTTTCCTACTACATTAGTTATAGCAGTGGTTCTCAAAGTGTGGTCCACGGACCACCCGTCATCCGGGATCGTGCGCCAGGTGGTCCGCGGGCTGACCTAATCATCTTTCTCAAAACAAGTCTACGCTGTTTAAGTTTAAGTCTGAGGAAAGAATATTGTCGCATTCGCTACTAAGGGGCTCCCCCTAGGAGCACTGTTAAGAACTGCAGGCTTTAAAAAGTGGGAGGAGGGACTTGTGTGTTGATTCTAGGTGTCAGAGTTTCACCAGCCATTAAGGGGACTGTGTGTGTCAGTAATGGGGCGGTGAGCACCAGCCTAGTAATAGCCTTGGCTGGCTTGAGGGTCTGCCAAAAGGGCAAAGTTTCCATTCATTCTCCTTGGCTGTACCCTTCTGTTCCCTTTGTGTTTGAATGAAGCATGAATTAAAGGGGACCATCTCGCCTCTTCATTCTCCCCATCAACGCCTATCGCTTCAGTGTTTTAGTTTTATTCACCACGAATGAAATGATTTCACACATTGAAAACGAGTCAGTTTGGCAGTGATGTCCTTGGCGCCTTGCACCAGTGTATTGTTGTTAGTGATGCACGGGTCATCTGCCCAACCCAATCTAAAATCTTTTTTTTTTTAAACGAGTGAACCTGTGCATCACTAGTTGTCATGACTGCATGGTTACGCAGTTTACGTTTTGATATGCGAGTGCGGTTCGACTGTTGCTCTTATTGTTCCTACCATTTTGTTCTTACTTTTGAATATTGTGGCCCCCTCACCTGGCGTGTGTGGTGTGTGGAGAGGTGCAGGATGGGAGGAGAAGACAAAGGGGGACTGAGGGCTACTGGCCAGCGCGGGTTGACCATCTGGTGCGGTTGCACATTGAAGTGGTATGTTGGGCTGCCATGTAAATAGTTATCCTTGGTTTATACCCCTTTTAGGTCTCCCATCCAGGTATTGCCAAGGCTCCCATCCAGGTACTGACCAGGTGTGAGCCTGGTCAGTACCTGGATGGGAGACCTCCTGGGAAAAACTAGGGTTGCTGCTGGAAGAGGTGTTAGTGGGGCCAGCAGGGGGCACTCACCCTGCGGTCCATGTGGATCCTAATGCCCCAGTATAGTGACGGGGACACTATACTGTAAAACAGGTGCCGTCCTTCGGATGAGACGTAAAACCGAGGTCCTGACTCTCTGTGGTCATTAAAAATCCCAGGGCGTTTCTCGAGAAGAGTAGGGGTGTTACCCCGGTGTCCTGGCCAAATTTCCCATTGGCCCTTACCAATCATGGCCTCCTAATAATCCCCATCTATGAATTGGCTACATTACGTTGCTCTCCTCCCCACTGATAGCTGATGTGTGGTGAGGTTCTGGCGCACTATGGCTGACGTTGCATTATCCAGGTGGATGCTGCACATTAGTGGTGGTGGAGGGGAGTCCCCATTACCTGTAAAATGCTTTGAGTGGAGTGTCCAGAAAAGCGCTATATAAGTGTAAGCAATTATTATTATTATTATACCTGTAACCACTTAACCACCCTATAGATCTGTACCCCAAATGTCCCGAGCGTGTTATAGCCCGATGACGCAGTATTTGTGTGCCCGTGTCTTTGCTGCTGTGCTGGGAATAAAGGGCACTTTCCACTCTAACAGCCTGAATTTCTCTTATAAGGTGGATGCAGGTGATTACATTACCTGTAAAGTGCTTTGAGTGGAGTGTGAAGAAAAGCACTATATAAGTATAAGCAACTATTAATTATAATTATAATGTCTTACATTGAGTTTAAAAGTTCTGCGTGTAATTTAAAGAAGCAGAAGGCTTATTATGGAGCACTGGCTCAAATCTGGGACTCTGAAACGCAAGTATAGCAACGATAGTGACAGCACAAGTGTGAGTAAGATGCAGAATAGGAGTGAAAATGTGAGTGAAGTAATTTGTGAACCGTACCAGCAGTGCTGGAATTCTAATTTCAAGAGCTTGATAAATGTGATGTGCAAGGAAGCGGTATAATACTCCTGCGTCCAGTCCAGGGAGACATCTCGGTTTGCGACTTGTGATTGCTGGGTTCGTCGCGACTCACTGAGGATAAACTAAATAGCACTAAAAACGGACAGGTGAGAGATTTTAAAAACGTATCAATAATTCGGTTCCTGAAGAAGGCTCCACCGCCGAAACGTTGTGTTCTCTTTCTTCTTTTTTTCAGCATGGAATAAACCTATTACTTGTTTCTTTGCAAACCCCGCAGGACTGCGCGGCTCTTAGAGAAACACGGGCGCTTTTATGATCACATTTAGTGTTGAGATTATTAATGTCCTTTACTTAACACCTTCCACGATCTGGATATAAAATAGTTTAAATGTCAGGATCCTTGGGTTTCCAGGCGAGATAAAGGAAGATATAAACCTGTAGAAACGCTGTACGCTCCTCCGGTTCGGGAGCATGTTTTTGTACGAGCGCTGAATCAAGTTAAAGCACTGTGGTACACTTTCGGCGGCGGCACCAGACTGAGCGTTGGAAGTAAGTGATCTCTTCGTCTTTTCAGAGCTGTTTCTGTGTGTTTTTCTGAAATTATTTTTTGTCACAGAAATTGCAACTTTGAAGCCCATGTTAGGATTTTTTTTTTAATTTCCTACTTTATAAAGTTGAAGAGTGTTGTATTGAGAAGAGCGATTTGAGCCCGGCTAAACTGCTGCGGCGCTCCTCTACAGTGCGGGATACTTTACAGGCTTAATCTCGTGTAAATCCTGAGTGTCAATTTATTATGTTTGCTTTATAGTATAGAATGCTTCTATTTTGAGTAGGCTTTAACGTGAAATGTGCATTAATCCGGCTGGTACTGGAGATACAGAATCGGTGTCAAAAGCGCACAGCGTAATGTTTCCACATCCCATGGTCTGAAACCCGATTGAGACTCTGTTGGGTTCAGACCCCGCCCGTCCAAGTGAGACCAGTGATACCTTAATGTAGCCGTTGACTCGGATCCATTTCAGGCGGAGAAGAGCTGACAGGCGCGGGCTGTGGAAACAGAGCCGCGTCTCCGCTCCGGCTGCACTTCGGGGGTTGACAGAACCCAAACTCAAATATCAGGAATATAAATTCGTATATACAGTATGCACTCGAGTTATTGCTGTTTAATTACAACATATAAACTTAAAGCATCTTTTTACATCTTTTTTTGAAGAAAAGAAAAAAAATATAATTCAGCGTGTACAGATAAGCTAAGTGTTGAAGTAGATTAGTGTCGTTTCAATGTTCCTGAAGCGTTAATAATTATTTTACAATTCAGCGGCTACACGAAGATTTGACGGTTTAAAAATCGCTTAATGATCTCTGCTCTTGGGTTCATAATTGCTTTTGAATTTGCACTTTGTAAGATTTTGAATAAATAGTGACAACGGAAATGAAGACAAGAAAACGTACTTTTTGTAGTAACTGTACAGTCATCATATTGAGTTCCAAAAATGCTTAATCCAACAAGAAGTGTTTTATTAAACAATTAAAAAAGTGTTTTATTTGTACTTAATATTTCAAAGCAGGCATACGTTTTTCTTCTCCAGGGGAATACACTATCGAATTTCACAGTTATTTGTAGCGTCTTGCACTTATAAAGCCTCAGTACCCGCCAGTGCTGATGGGTCCTGCAGACGATGAAACGATCCTGTCGTTACGGGTCAGATTTATTCAGCGGGAGGCGAGAGGCGCCTAGTTGGGCTTTTAGTACAGGAGGCAGCAGAGATACAGCTTTAGTTTGTAGTCCTCAATAAGCAAGATATGTTTAAACCACATTTAGGGAAATAAACTTTCAGACATTACCAAAATGAGGTGTATTTAAGGAATTTTAAATACATGTATTTCCAACTGATGAACTTTAGTCCTGAATGTCCTGAAACAGTTATTCAGACCCTGTACAAACGTGTAGAACTTCCTTTTCCTTTTTCAGCTATCTGTCAATAGTGAAATAATGTCTATTTTGCGACAGTTCGGGTTCTTGTTCCCTGTGGGTCTGTGTGAGTCTCTCCCAGGCGGCTGTGAGTCTCTCTGATCTCATTCCAACCGGTTTCCGTCTGCAGGTAATGCTCTGCCGTCTCTGTCCCTCCTGCCGCCCTCGACTGTGGAGCTGAGCACCAAGAGAAGCGCCACGCTGCTGTGTCTGGCCAACAAGGGCTTCCCGTCCGACTGGAGCCTGCAGTGGAAGATCGACGGCAGCTCCAAGAGCAGCAGCGTCACCAAGACCCCTGGGATCCTGGAGAGCGACGGCACCTACAGCTGGAGCAGCACCCTGACGCTGTCCGAGGCCGACTGGAAATCGCTGCACTCCGTGACCTGCGAGGCCAGCCAGGGGTCCCAGGCTACTGTCCAGAAGACCCTGAACAAATCTGACTGCCCAGAGTAGCCCACACAGAGGGCAGCACCTCATTGCTGATGGCTGTGTTGTGTTTTAGCTTTATCTCTGTGACTGTAACCTTATTGTGCCCCTCAGTACTCAGATGTATTTGTTAGCAACGTTTTAGACGCGCTTAGCTTCATCCATCATCCGCTGTCCAAGTGTGCGTGTTGTTTAGTCCTGTTGTACGTGCTGTTAGTGAGAGAAAAATTATAGTAATAAAGAACTTTTGAATCATGAAATTAGTCATCCTGATCTTTATTATAAAAACTCCTTTGCACCCCATAAATGCATATTGTTCTGATTTGATCGTGAATTATTTAGAGATGAGTGTTCAAGACTGGCAGACGCTAATGGTGTGTAAAACAACCTGTGAGTGCATGTTAGGAATTATAAAGAACACCCTCACAGTGAGCTCACTGCAGGCTCACAGCTGGCTCTCTGAGAGTCAGGTCCCTGTTGCTGCACTTGGTGTTCCAGATTCCATACGAACATAGAAATACCTACAAACAAGAGGCTATTTGGCAAGAACCCAGGCTATCAGCTACAAGCTCATGGCTGGGTAGCTTATTCCATACTCCTGTCACCATTTTCTATAAAGAAGTGTGGAATCCTGCCAGAAAAAGATCATTCTCTGCTACCCATCACACTGCTTAGCTTAAATAAGAAAAAATAACCAAAATATAAAGGAGTCATTGTAAAATAAAATTAGATGGTTGGAATTCTTTAATGTTTTACAGAAGTGATAACTGATAAAAACAATTATTACTGCAAACCTCAGACAGCTCTGTTCAAGGTGCTATGCTGCCTCTGGTCTTCAGTTTGAACTGCTGCCAGTAAGAATGTGTTGTATTGTGGAAAACGTTCTCACAGTTATTGTCACGATTATAGTCCCCCCTCCTTAAGGGTGCTCCAGCCCTTTCACTAAAGACTTTATTCTGTGCACCTGTTTCCCATTCCCAGCCCACCTTAAAAGCCAGGCGCTGACGCTCATCCGGGCTCTGCATCTGATTTCCATATCGTGCGACTCCGGGACCTGGAAGCGCCTGGTCCCGTTAAGGTTTTAACCCCTGTTCCTGTTCCTTGTCTGCCGGTTCCGGTCCGGCCTTCGTGTTTTTAATTCCCTTGTTCTGATGGATCTCCTGGTTTTGGACTTACGCTTGTGTTTTGGATATTCCCTAAGGACTACTCTTTTGGATTGTTCGCCTCGGCCACACCTTCCCCGTGCACCAGCGCATCTTGGACACGCCCCCCTGTCTTCAGCCCCATTTTCCTGCATGACGTTTCCCCAGTGTTTCCCCACTCAGTCGGATTGTGTCGTCCGCATAGGGTCGGAAAGAACTGTTCGTTACAGTTATACTAAAAAACTGATAAATCTGCCTCTAAGCAAGAAGATTAGGGTTCTCAGTCTCACTTCCTGGAGGACCTGGTATCTCCTGGTTTGTGTTTCATCTCAGAACTCCACAGGTGCTCTAATCATGTAAATAAAAACAAAACTGTAATACTTCTCCCCAACATCAGAGGTGTTTTGTAGATAACTGTGCCTTAAGTCACATGAATGTTCTGTGTTATCAGCAGTAGGAAACTGTTACACTCTTTCCTGTAGGAGCACAAAATTACACACCTGAAACACCACAGCAACTGTTAGAGCTTGTAATCAACCAGTCAATCAACCTGTTGCCGTGAAAACACTATCAAGCTGAAGATCAATTTCACCTATGTGTAATGAAATCCTTCACTAACATTGTTCCAGCAGGTTATAAAAAACAGCCTCGAGATTAACTCCCAGCTCACTCTTACTGCTTTGTTTATCAGTTTCTGCTTCTTGGCTTCCCTGGCTTTCATTGATTATATTCTTCACCATGTCTATGGATCTTTTTGTGCTTCACTTGTGTTTTCTAGTATTTTGAATCGCTCTTGCTTGCATTCTCTCCTGCACTATGAACTTGCTCGCTTTGCCTGACTATGCTTCCAGATTTCCCTTTGTGCCTCAAGCCTTGTGTCTCAGGCTTCATATCCTGTTAAGACTCCAGCTATGGACTTCACTGTCTGCTGTTTCTTAATTTTCCTGCCTGCACTCAACAGCCTGCTAGTGTGTATGCCTGCATGTTGATTCACCCCCTGCCTGAGACCACTGTGCTCTGTCAGGATAGTGCAGCAGTGTTACACAAACAGTAAGAAGAATTCCATGTGTAACTCAGAATATAATTGGCTGAATTGACTATCCAGGTTGGAACAAAAAACAGAAGACTTCAGGTCTTATAGGAATAGAGGTGGAGATGCCTGATGCAGATCCTTCTTTGGTAGATTTACTGATATTTTTTTTGTGCAGAGACTGGAGACTCAGGGGGTTAAATTATTTTGTGGGTCTAATGGAGCAACACCTTTCTGCACATTCTGAACCTTCTGCTCCAACTTGAGTCTCCCAGTAATGACCGTCTTGTCGTCATCTGAGATCTTAATGAGCTGCATGATCATGGGTGTGAAGACCACAGTGGTCACTATCTGTTCTGTTTTGGGGAACGGGGGTGCACTTCACTGGAACAGGGCTTTCCTGGTGCATGAGGTTGGCAATCAAGCACCAGGGATCAGTTACATGTAATACGTTGAGTTAAATATCCTTCTAGTTTTACCCTCAAGTGTTCTGTACATTTAAGGGTGTTCCCTGATAGTTTGTTTTTTCACGTTGTCTTTACTATTGTTTCAAATTGTAAATGATCTTGCAGGCAATACTCACAATATCGGAAAAGGCAAATAAACAATCTCACCTGATTATCACATCAGTCAGATCCACAAGTTCCAAATCAAAACGTAGTTCTTCCAAAAGGGCAGCACATTGGCACAGTGGTTAGCATTGCTGTCTTGCAGAGCTTGGGTCCTGGGTTCAGTTCCTGGTGGGTTATCTCTATTGAGGTATGTATGTTCTTCCCATGTTTGTGTGGGTTTCCTCCAGGTGCCCCAGTTTCCTCCCATAGTCAGAAGACATACTGGTAGGTTAATTGGCTTCTGGGAAAACTGGGCTTGGTGTGAATGTGTGTTTCTGTCTGTTCTGCAATAGATGTCCTTGTGTTTGTTGCTTGCTGGGATGGGTTCTGTGTCCTCTGCAACCCTATATTGAGTAAAAATGTTTAGAAAATGGAGGGATGGATAATCTGCCATCACCCGATTTTCCAAGGAAGGCACAGTTTTCTAGTCCCTGAGAAAAACTGCTTACACTTGAACTTGATCAGACTGAGATTTTTTATAGGCTATTGGACTGTCTGACAGGAGTATTTATCCTAGTTTGGGCTGTGAAATTTAACAGTGTTAAGTTACTAAGATCACTTTTTCACGTCATCTGCAATATGTTTTTTTTAAATAAAATAGATGAGGAATAAAGTGAGTCAATTGAGGACAAGTTCTGTTTTCAATGACAACTGAGAGACGTTTATATTGGGGGGGTGAACGAGCAATCTGAATGAAAGGTTTTGTTCAAGGGTCCAACAGCAGCATCCTCCTGAGGTCTAAACCTATTGCCTTTGTCTTTGCTGTCCTTTAATAGTTATTCTTTTATATTGTATATGTTGTGTTTTTGAACATTTATGTATTCATGCTTGGTATTGTTTAAATATTTTTGTAATGCCAAACACTTTGAGGTGTTTCTTTTGTGACATAATAATAGGATTGGCAGTTATCACTAACAATAATAGCAGATAATGAATTGATATTTGTTGGGAACTACAGTATCAAGCCCTTTTATTTTGTCTGGGTAAGACCTAGAACACAGATCATCAGTACCTTCAGTCATCAATTTTCTCAAAGATGACAGGACAGAGTAGAAACTGAGCTGCAGAGTATATACAGTGAGCTGAAGAGTTAGCAGTAAGACCCTGGATTATCAAGCTTCTAACCATCAATTGGATTCAGTGTTTCTTTCAGTCTTTATCACAGTTTGACTTTGTTGAGTTACACTGCAATAGACTAATTAGTGCACATGAATATTAATAATTGTCTAGAGTCTTTAAAAGGGACCTGTAAGCTGATCTGGGTGTCAGAGAAAGAGAGACAGACTCTCAGAGCAGGTAGAAGAGAGTTAAACCCAGCCCTTGTGTCATGATGTAGACAGCAGTGTTAGAGGGAAAGGAGCCCCTGGAGACTCTTCTCCATCTGGGCTGTCCTGCCCTGGCCCAGCTGGAGGGCTCATCCTGTCTATGCAAATCCTCTCAGGGGCAGCTTCAGTTTCTCGCCACATCTTGTAATTTCGTAGCCAAAAATACCCCGGGGACAGTCTGAGCTGAGTACAGCCTGGCTGATTTGCCTAGCGTGGGGGAGATAGGGCTAGTTTAGGGAGGTATCATACTGTGGTGTTGTCAGAGATCTGCACCTGTTCAAGGACAGGAAAGCAAGAGAGCAGATCATGGGTAACTCCCAGTAACACTTTATAAAAAAAGTCACTGAGGGCTTATAAATATTAACACATATTTCAGTAACTCTGTGCTTTAAGCATCTCCTATGAGGTGTGACCAATTTTACTGATGTACAGTAAAGTTGTGAGTTGTAAATGCATCGTGAAGACCTGTTTAATGCTGTTAAATACATTTCTTAGTTATAAGTGATTACATTTATATGTATTTACTAATAGTCGATAAACTGTATTGTAGCAACAATAATAGTACAGTAGCAATAATATCTGTCTATAAATGGAAACTGGATAATGAAATTGGACAATTTGTCATGCTCAGTCATTAGTAATGTGTGTGTGTGTATATATATATGTATGGTGAAATTTTTGAGTGGGTCACAAAGTGGTCAGCATTGCTGCCTCACAGGACTGGGACCCTGGGTTCAATTCTGGACCTGTAGTGGTATCTGTGTGAAGTTTGAATGTTTTCCTCAGGTTTGCATAGGTTTTCTCCAGATGCTTCATTTTAGCCCCACAGTCCAAAGACATACTGGTAATTCAAGTAGGCAGCTGTGTCAGCATGTGTAGGCTGCAAAGGAACAAGTAAAGGTTTAAACCTTTACTTATTCCTTTACTGTACTGGTAGATGACTTAGCTTCTGGGAAAACTGGCCCTGGTGTGTGTTAGCTGGTGTCCCACCTAGCATGTATTCTGCCCTGTGCCTGTTGACGGTTTTGGGATAAGCTCTTCCACAGCCCTGAATTGGGTAAAGCAAATGACAGGAAGTAAAAACACACAAAGGCATTTCCTGTTCATCACTCAATTGATACAGAATACTCTTTAGAACACCTGAACATCCGACTGTGTTATTGCATACAGACTAGAGAACCTGAATCTTCAAAGGGAAATAGTCTTGGTTTGTGTGAAATCACTGAAGAGACATGGACATGTGAGTGTGTGTGAGTGAAAGAGTTACTGTAGCAGAAGAGTGTGAGTGAGCAGAGTTACTGGAGGAGAAGAGTGTGTGTGAGCAGAGTTACTGTGGGAGAAGAGTATGTGTGAGCAGAGTTACTGTAGGAATGACTGTGAGTGAGAAGACTTACTGGAGGAGAAGCAGCAGCACTCAGTTGAGATTGTGTGGAACAGCTAGAGGCGCTGATAGCATCAATCAGTCTCGTATTCTGATATAACTGAAAACAAGCTACTCCGGGCACTGTATCAAAATGGCTGCTGAAGAAAGGAAGAACAGACACAGCAAAAAGCACAGCTGCACAGGCTGGCAAGATGAATTCAGATAGCAACCAGCACACTCTCCCCTCTTTGCAATCCAGGTCAGAGGAGAGACACTAGAAAAAAGTAAAAGAGTTTACAGGCAGAGGTGGAAGACACTGTGTAGAGCACTGCCCTCTGCTGGATGATGATGATAACAGTGCTACATATCTGAAAATGATTTATAACCAATAATTAAACACTCTATTATTCTGCTGGTGATGTAAGTACAGATCTGTAACTTAGATATTTACTACCAGCAACACACGAGGATAAATACATTCTATAACACAAACACAACACACTTCTTGGGATTTAGGTGACTGCCTAGGGCCCTGAGCCTGTCAGGGTGCCCCCTCAATTTGCAACATGACATTTTCTTTAATCGGTATGTTCAAATGTTATGAATGCATTCAAAAATTGTTTTCATGCAAACACCACTTTCCTCATTGCACAGCACACAGTAAAAACTGCACCAGTCACAAGGAATCTCAGCCTTTCACATAGTCTGAGTTTCTTTTGACACTGAGCTGCACAAAGCAGTGCTAACAACGCAGGGACTTTACAGATTGTGAATGTGAAGTATACCAGTTGGCTAAAATGGTGTCTTTCAAAGAAAAATTAGCTGCCAACTGTAAGGGGTGATCTCTAAACTTTCTCTCCACTCTCTCTCAGCTCTCAGATCAGCTGGATCACTGATTGGTCTGTGAGTCAAGCTTTTAACCTCAGAGTCAGTTTAGGTTTTAATTCAAACTGACCCAGAGAAGGTTAAGAATAGAAGGTACTTAGTTGCTTACCTGGATACAATTCAATCCTGCTTCATTAAACCAAAAAACTTTTATCAACATATTTACACAAGCTGACCGGTTAATAGACTAAGCTTACTCTGTGACACACAGCAACCAGCTTTCATTGGAATTCTTTCTGGTATTTGAACAATCTTGTCATGGTAATGTCTTAGTTGAAGGAAGAAATAGGAGAGTTAACATAGGTTTATCACCATGATTCTGATGATCAAACACTGTGATCTTTAATTACAACTAACATGTAATGAAACATTACAATTTACCTTTTACTTGTCTTACAAACTATGTATATGTTGTAAGGTTTGAAATAAAAAAAATGAGCATCAATCACACAGTGGGTCGACTACTATTGTATGAAGATGTAATTTATGATTTTGCCTTCAGAAAACCTAGGTGCTTTGATTTATAGAACACTTTTTCATAAAACTTTCTCGCCTGCTCAGCCTTACTGATCTCACCTCCCTCCCCTCACAATGCACTTGTTTTTATTTTTTTCTGCTTAATTTCATATTTACTGTATTTCTAAAATTAATTTCTTCGAAGTTTCAGTGCAGTAATTTATTATTTGCTATAAATTTGAAGTAACAGAGATCCTGTTTATTATTGTTATAATTTTCCTTTCCAAGCTAAATTATGATATATTGGTAAAATGTTTGCTTCTTGTTTTTGTTTGTAAGGTATTCATTACTTATCTCAAGATTGTCTATATAATGTGATGTTAATATTTGAAAAATGTCCTATATATTTAGTACTTATAAAAACCTAAGATTAATAATGTATTCTTTGCATTAAAAAAGGCATTAACACATGAGTCATCCTTTGCCTTAAAATTAGAAATCTTCATAATGCAGACATAAAGACTCAGGTATGTGTAAAAGCTTCTCAAACGGTGCCCTCTAGTGCAGATTTGCAGATCAGTGTCGGTCTGTACTGCAATGTACTGAAAGGTCAGACTGATTCATCACATTACCTTCAACCGCTGTGCAGCTGACATTATGACTGTGAGAGATACAATTAAATCTGATCCATGTGAAGTGTAGCCAAGTCATTCCATCTGGAAAAATTGGTATTGTCTTGTTCCAGGATTCGTCTGAATGCAGCTAATTTACTTGAGGTTGAACAAACTGATCTTTACCATTTATTAAGATGATGGAGACTCCTGTGGAAACTATATTCCCCAGCAGCCTGTGGGAAAAAACCTACCTTCCTCAGTCAGCCAAATAGTTGATTTTAAACAATTGGTCAGATGGCAATTTCAAAAACAGGAAGAGGAGGCTTTCAAGAATGTGTCACGACTATAGTCCCCCCTCCTTAAGGGTGGTCCAGCCCTTTCACTAAAGACTTCATTCTCTGCACCTGTTTCCCATTCCCTGCCCACCTTAAAAGCCAGGCGCTGACGCTCTTCCGGGCTCTGCTCTGATTTCCATATCGTGCGAGTCCGGGACCTGGAAGCGCCTGGTCCCGTTAAGGTTTTAACCTCTGTTCCTGTTCCTGTTCCCCGTCCGCCGGTTCCGACCCGGCCTTCGTGGTTTTTAATTCTTTCGTCTGATGGATCTCCTGGTTTTGGACTTTCTCGTGTGTTTTTGGATACTCTATGGATTACTCTCGGATTGTTCGCCTCGGCCACACCTCCCCCGTGCACCAGCGCACCTTGGACACGCCCCCCTGTCTTCAGCCCCGTATTCCTGCATGACGTTTCCCCAGTGTTTCCCCACTCCGTCGGACTGTGTCGTCCGCATAGGGTCCGGAAAGAACTGTTCGTTACAGAATGGTCATGTTACTCAGGTTGCTTAACATTTTTTTACTTTCACTCTTTATCTCTAACCCTGGTCCTAGACAATCTAGATACTATTACAGGTCACCTACTGGAGTGTGACCCTGGTCAGTACCTGGATGGGAGACCTCCTGGGAAAAACTAAGGCTGCTGATGGAAGAGGTGTTCGCGGGGCCAGCAAGGGGCACTCACCCTGCGGTCCATGTGGGTCCTAATGCCCCAGTATAGTGACTGGGACACTATACTGTAAACAGGCGCTGTCCTTCGGATGAGATGTAAAACAGAGGTCCTGACTCTCTGTGGTCATTAAAAATCCCAGGGTGTTTCTCGAAAAGAGTAGGGGTGTAACCCTGGCGTCCTGGCCAAATTTCCCCATTGGCCTTTACCAAACATGGCCTCTAATAATCTTGAATTCTGTGAATTGGCTTCATTACTCTCTGCTCTCCTCCCCACTAATAGCTGATGCGTGGTGAGTGTTCTGGTGTGCTATGGCTGCCGTTGCATTATCCAGGTGGATGCTGCACATTGGTGGTGGTGGAGGGGAGACCCCATTACCTATAAAGTGCTTTGAGTGGAGTGTCCAGAAAAGAGCTATATAAGTGTAAGCTATTATTATTATTATTATTATTATTATTATTATTATTATTATTATTATTGACTTAAAATAAAATGCTTATAAACCCATTTCTACCCTGTGGAGATATGAGGAGTGTCCATATGATGATGGTGAAGAAAGTCATTGTTCCTGTGGGTTCTATTGCCATGAAGGGCAGCACTCAGTCATGAAGTGTTAAACTCACAGGGCTATAAACACTCCCAGAGCACTGAAGCATGTGCTGTGAATGTAAAGTGTATTTTCTATGCAAAATGTCTTCCTGGGTTCAACAACACTTGGTTTTGGTGTTGTGTGTTGTGACAGAGCAAGATGAGTATTGTTATTCTATTTTCACGCCTGTCTTTTTTTTAATTAAATAAATTAAGAAATTAGCAGTGGAATGAAACCTCAACCTGGAAGCTGTTTCAGAAAGCAAGATTATTCAGTCAACCTGTAAACTTCAGTGTATACTGTATGTTAGTAAATAATATAGTATGTTTTTTTGCTGACAAAATCTGGATTTTCAGTTTCATTAAGTAGGGTTAAATTGCATCCAATTAAATAACTATAGCAATAAATCTTCCAAAGTCAACATCCTCTGGGGCAGGTTGAGGCGACTAGCCTGACTTTGTGGCAAAAAACAGTGTCCTGCAAAAAAAAATGTCATTTTTCTTCAGGGATCCAGTTCACATTTGAGCTTTGCACGGCAAATAAAGTGTAGCAATCACCAAAACAGTTTGCTAATAATTTTTGCAGATAGAGTATACTTTTCATTTTCAATATCTTAAAATTATTCAAACATTATAGACCGAGCCGCCTAAATGTGTATATTCACTTTTAACCCTACACTTTTCATTACTAAATAATAGTTTTAATTATTTCTCAAAATATTTAAAATGCAAGTGATCTCCAATATCCTATAAACCCAACCATTAAGTTTGTTATCACAGCAGCAAAACTATTTTGAATAAACATTCTTTTGCACACTGCTTGTGCTGACTTGTATTTAGTTGTATGTTATTTAACTTTGTTGCTGCTGCTGCTGTTTTGTGTTTATGGTTTGGTGTTTCCTTAATGTCTTTGTATTGGAGCATACATGCAAATAAGCAATACATTACAGTTGTGCATATGACAAATAATCTGAACTGAGAATAGCATGATGCTGACAACAAAGACAAACTGCACAACGGGTGTATTATACATTTTGTTACCAGCAAAATCAAAATACAGTACCACTGACTATATATCACAAGACACAAGTGTTTTCAACAGTGTGTTTCCTAACCTGATACAAAAGAATAAAGCAAATTGATCTTTTTAATAGGCATATTTATGTTAGCATTTTAGTTTAAGGAAGCTCCAAAGTCCATCAATATTGCTCCAGAATCCATCAATTCTCCAGCAAATTACAATTGCAAAAGCAAACATTTGCCAAAATCCTTAAAAAACAATTGTCCCCTACTTTGAAAGAAAAAAGAGATTAGAGTAAAACTCAAGTAAGTTCATGTTGTAAAAATAGTGCAATTGCGTGAGTTTACTTTGTCTGTAAGGAAACAATCAGTAGAAAATCAAGGAGTCTTCACAAGGATTTAAAACATTTATTGATGTGTACATAAAATATTCAAAATATCAAGCTGATACAGAAAATATATATTGTATAAAAACAGGAATATTACATTCATATAGCATTGGTTACACTCACTACCTCATCAGTCTCCTTAAAATAATCAACATTCAGGCACATAAATTAAATTGATATTAACGTTCCCAAGAGTGAATATTGAATTATACTCATCTACAACTGTGGATTCAAAACTCCCACACAGACGAATGAGGAAAAGTCAACTGGGTCTGTCACAGCGCTGTCCAATCCATGCTCTTCTGGCTTGGTGCCACTCCAGTCCTGAGGCAGCTCAAGGTATCAGGGAGAGAGACAAGGATCCTGCTGTTGCCTCACACACGCTGACAGTTGATTCCATCAAATGGATTGTCTGGCTAACATCGAGATGAACTGGGGCAAGTCACACATTAAAGTGTAGAAGCTCGGTTTGCTCCTGGCGTAGCAGCTACTGCTGGATAATGCTCTATTCAGGCCTGTCAACAAAATGTCCAACCGTATTGCTCCGGTGATCAATTGGATACACGGTAGTAGCTAGGTGGTCTCAAAGTCCTGCTGCAGGCTAGACCTCAGACAGAATTCTGTCTTCACATATGGGCTCACCCTTTAATTCTAACTCAGCAGTTTGGGAAAAAGTTTAAGCACCAAAGTTTAGACAGCAAGTGTGGCAGGCACATGGTTATGTTGTCAGTTAGTCAGGTTGGTCCAGCAGAGAGAGGAGAAAATATGATTGGTGATTGGTCAAAAAGATACCGGGTGAAGTGTGTACCCACACCCTCCAGCATTCTGATTGTTTGATCCGATTGTTGGATGATTGACCGTGCCCTGTGACTTTTAGGATTATCTCCAGATAGTCTGTGACTATGTGCCTCTGCCATACATTCCAACACCAGCAGTGGACATCGATCAAAAAGGAGTATTGACACGGATCTGGACTGTCCTGGGAAAGATCCTTATCCAAAAAATAAGCTAATCTCCCTCACTTGCTTACACAAAGACCACAAGATATTCTTGTGGTTGACAACAGAGAGGGGACTCTTTTGCTGTTTTCCTGTGACAGCAGGAAGCTGTTTGGTCCAGACACACAAAGAATTTTAGAAATACTTAATAATACTCAATTCTAAGTGAGATAATAGACTTTGTCCTTACACTATAAATAATAAAAAACTGTAAATATTATAGCATTCCACCTCTCTCCTTCATATTTGTTTTTTGTATACCTCCTCCACCCGATCTCCACCTTTGCCGCTACCCCTTGGCTAATGCCTCTCTCTGCATGGGGGTCCCAGCCTCCTCGTCCTGTGTCCCATAGCTTGTCCCTCGGTCAATGAAAATTTTGAAAATTTTTAAATACACTTCATTCTTGGGGGGTTTTATTCCTTGTGAATGTTGTTTTGGCTAACACTACAATTTAACTTATGCCGATATAAAAATAATCATTTTTGCATGCATAGCTGTCATTTTTATTACAATAATTCTATCATGATCCATGTGTTTTGCTGTAGTTTAATAGTCTACCAGCACATGCTATAGCCTGGAAATGTATGTGTTTGATTATTATTATTAAGGTTTTTTCTGCAGTAAGAAAGACTAATATTTTCATCCAGTGAGGTCAGTTTTCTGGACATGGTCCTCTATCTATTTATTGTAATGAGTGTCTATTCATTATAAAGAGTACAGAGAATTGTCAAAGCCCAAAAACAAAGGCTGACAAAGAGCTGAAGGTTTTCTCTGTGAAGCTTGTTTCTTCTGGAATGACAGGGTGCTGTTAGTCACATGTGGGTCAGCGTCATGGATGATCTGCAACAGAGAACAGAGTTTCTACTTAGAAGGAGTGCTGGTCAAAAGCTTCCTTTTTATATATCCTCCAAAACATATAAGCAAGGAAAACACTAAACTGTGATTTCACTTAAATCTAATAATAGCTGAAACATGTTTTGTCCACATTCTGTCACAAGAGAGCCAAGAGAAGAAGCGCGTAAGATCGTTTATATTTAGAAACGCTCTGAGCACTAACAGGATAGTAAAGATATAAAATATTTTTTTCCTGCAAAGAGAGTAGTTGGATGCTCTTAGGAGTGGTGTAGCAGATACCTTGATTCTAGGCTGTTAGTGAGCTTCTAACTCAACACCCTTGCAGCCGCATGAGGAATTCTTAAAGTTGAGTACAAATCGGTCTCATCTACAGCTTCTAATGCAGGTGCCATGTTCTCTCTCTGTTGTGGAAGGGTAAAGAAGAAAAAAATAAAGGTGAGCTTACAGCGAGGCTTTTAGAGAAGAAAAATTCTGCTCTGCTGTGCCATACAGTTAATTTATATAATCAGGAGCTCAACTTTTTAAAGGTGAGCAGCAGTATTCTGAATCTTATTGAATAATCTCCAACTAGCCAGTTTAAGAATATACAGATGCAGCCATTCAAAGTGCGCGGTACAGACACGTACCGGAGGTTATTGGCTACGGCATTGGGCATTGTGAGGTGCGGCATCACGCAAGATGACGCGGGGTACCGCGGTACGTGAATGGTTGACCGACAGGGGCACTCGTGGTCCCTTGGTCTGTCGTAGAAAGACTTACAGTAAACGTCTTTACTGTGCCCGTTGTAGATATTGAATTTTACCACTGAAGGGAAATCTTAGTAGCTGAGCATAAAAAGAATAGGAGCATACTGTAACGCGTGTGAAGGCCATAAACGATATTAATTTTGGAACATAAACATACAGTATATAGCTGGTCTTGGTACTTAAAAGAAAAAATACACACCAGTATTCCATTTCTCCCTAAACATTTTAAGCATCGAAGTCTTTAACTAAAGAGATACCGGAGTCAACAAGCATACTTTTAGAATTTGATTAAAAGGGAATATAATATGGAATCGCGTATCTAAAGAATTTAATAACGATATGATTAGTGTACTGCGACAGGGCTGTGTAGGGCTGTTTCGCTTCTCTTTTCATGTAACTTCCGTTGTAGCCTACTGGTCTACGTGACTGACTACTAACTCACGGGTTGTGTGTTCAAATCCAGCTGGTGCTGGACTTTTCCTTTAACAAACATTTCTTCGAAAAAATAGAATAGAGATATTATGGACAATCAATTGACTTTTATATTTCAAATATCACAACATGATCGATTCTAAGTCATTTTTGATAACAATGAATAGTCACCTTCTTCCCTTCTGACAACGGTCCCTGCTTCTGCTTCCTGCTTCTATTGTGTGTGTAATAGAGTAAATTTTTATAGAGAAATGGAGGCTGGACAGTATGCGTTACAATATAAACATTTATATTGATTTAAATCGTGTTTTGATTTAAATCTCAAACACGTGTTTAATTATATGTTTTTTTTAATCATAATCAGGCTAATGCAACATAAATTGATACAGTATCTTTGTCTTCTAAGTATCTTAATAAACTTTCAGCATAGCTTTCTACCCGATTAGATTTATATTTCTTGGGATTTTGGGATCAAACGTGGAAGGATTAGATTGTAATCGTTTTTATTTTTCAAATACGTTTTAGAAAAGTGTAATCTATACCTGCCCAGACTGTACGCCTTCCTATACCCCGCCTTTCACTCCTGTCCTGCTCTTACCCGCGCACCCCAGCCGGGCGCTCTTCGGCCTCTGCCTGGGACGAATGTATATTTTGATATTTACACCCCGCGCGGCACCGAGGGAGCATCTGCATTTATAACTTCATTTTTAAAATTAGTCAAGCAATATGAAGCATCTCCTTTTACTTTTAAGTCACTTAAATACATTGAGCACAGCTTTCTCACCACTTAAGATTAGTTTTTGATACCATCCTTACACAAAGCAGAAACTTTCTGATGACATACAGTACAAGTGGAAAGATTACAGATTTTAATCGTCTTTAATTTTGTTACGTTATACGTTTTAGGAATGTTTCATCTAAACAAACACCACAAAACTATTCTCGATTGTATTTCTGAATGTTATGTTACACCTACAGTAGTTCACTGCTTTAAATACATCGAATTAAGAAAGTTAGGTGTAGCAATTTAGATCTTTTTTTCTGAACCAGGGAAAATCCGATCATGTTTCTCTATAACAATAATAAAAAACTTTATTTTACATATCACCTTTAAAAGTGGCATCTCAAAGCAATAAAGTAGATCGAAAAACAGTTAAAAGGGACCAAAGTAAATACCAGACAAACGCAAACGCACTTTTAATAAAATGCTTTTATTCATTCAGCAGAGAGTGAGAGGGACATCCAGCAAAGAGAGACACACACACCGGTTTCCATTGACAAAATTGTTTTTTTTCAACTCCTCTTGTCTAACAGGAATGTTTTGTTTGTGGACAGACTGTTAGACTAGAGGAAAAGAGCGCCTCCTTCTACAAAGCATTTCGTTGATCTGATCACGAATTCTTTTCCAGTCGCACGAAGTAAGGGTTGTAAAGCGCAAAGTAAAGCGCTGATTCTTATGGAATGTCTTCCGCCGGGGATTCCAAAAAAATATTATTTTTTAATCGCGTATCTAAGGAAAATTGCGGTATAACTTTGTTCATGCACATCATTATACAGTATCTCATTTTGTATTTCGATTTAAAAAAATCGTTTGCCCAGCCACTATTGTTGTTATTGTTTTTATCCTGTTTTGAGGCTTTGAGGAGCACAGCTTTCTCACCACTTTCTCACCTTCTCACCACACCATCCTTACACAAAGCAGAAACTGATTGTATTTTCCGATGACATACAAAAGCAAAGATTACAGATTTTAATCGTCTTTTTTCTGAACCAGGGAAAATCTGATCATGTTTCTCTATAACAATAATAAAAAACTTTATTTTACATATCACCTTTAAAAGTGGCACCTCAAAACAATACAATAGATGTAAACCACAGGTTACAAAGTAAATACCCAGACAAACGCAAACTCATTTTTAATAAAATGCTTTCATTCATTCAACAGAGAGAGAACGTAAAACCTGAGTGTAACAGCTGTTCCTTTTTCTGATCACTCGCTCTCTGGATTAACGTCTAGCCTGTCCAGTTCTTTGTTTTCCTAATTTGCCGATTATGCCTGCTGCGATCCACTCCTACCCTCACACCTAAAGAAGACTATTTTAAATTTCTTTGCGCATCCTTAAGGTGATATCACATAAAGGTGATATGTAAAATAATGTTTTTTTTATTGTTGTTATAGAGAAACATGATCAGATTTTCCCCGGTTCAGAAAAAAAGATCTAAAGTATACTAGTTAAGGAAAATAAATCTTAACGGGGAGAAAGCTATGTTGAAAGTTTATTAAGATACTTAGAAGACAAAGATATCAATTTATTTTAGTCAAAATTGTATATATCACCTTTAAAAGTGGTATCTCAAAGCAAAGTAAATACCCAACACTGATTGTACCCATCTGTCATGCTAATAAAACACCTTGAATTGAATTGAATTGAGGGAGAGAGGGGGGGAGGGCGACATAACCAGGACACAAGGCAAATAAGATACACTCCACAGGCATTCACAACAGCAACATATGAAACGTTTGTACATATAGTTAAGTAATCTTAAGTGCTCAATGTATTTAAGGGACTTAAAAGTAAAAGGAGATGCTTTATATTGCTTGACTAATTTTAAAAACTAAGTTATAAATGCAGACGCTCCCTCGGTGCCGCGCCGGGTGTAAATATCAAAATATACATTTGTCCCGGGCAGAGGCCGAAGAGCGCCCGGCTGAGGTGTGGGGAAGAGTAGGACAGGAGTGAAAGGCGAGGTTTAGGAAGGCGTACAGTCTGGGCAGGTATAGATTACACTTTTCTAAAACGTATTTGAAAAATAAAAATGATTACAATCTAATCCTTCCACATTTGATCCCAATATAAATCTAAACGGGTAGAAAGTCTGAATATGCTGAAAGTTTATTAAGATACTTAGAAGACAAAGATACTGTATCAATTTATGTTGCATTAGCCTGATTATGATAAAAAAAACATATAATTAAACACGTGTTTGCGATTTGAATCAAAACACGATTTAAATCAATATAAATGTTTATATTGTAACGCATACTGTCCAGCCTCCATTTCTCTATAAAAATGTACTCTATCACACACACACACACACACACACACACACACACACACACACACACACACACACACACACACACACACACACACACACACACACACACACACACACACACACACACAATAGAAGCAGGAAGCAGGGACCGTTGTCAGAAGGGAAGAAGGTGACTATTCTATGTTATCAAAAATGACTTAGAATCGATGTTGTGATATTTTGAAATAAAAAAGTCAATTGATTGTCCATAATATTGCTATTCTATTTTTTCGAAGAAATGTTTGTTAAAAGAGAAGTCCAGCACCAGCTGGATTTGAACACACAACCCAACAGTTAGTAGTCAGGCATGTAGACCAGTAGACTACAAGGGAAGTCACATGAAAAGAGAAGCGAAACAGCACTACACAGCCCTGTCGCAGTACACTAATCATATCATTATTAAATTCTTTAGATATGCGATTCCATATTATATTCCCTTTTAATCAAATTCTAAAAGTATGCTTGTTGAATCCCATATCTCTTTAGTTAAAGACTTCGATGCTTAAAATGTTTAGGGAGAAATGGAATACTGGTGTGTAGTTTTTCTTTAAAGTACCAAGACCAGCCATATGCTGTATATTTATGTTCCAAAATTAATATCGTTTATGGCCTTCACACACGTTACAGTATGCTCCTATTCTTTTTATGCTCAGCTATTAAGATTTCCCTTCAGTGGTTAAATTCAATATCTACAACGGGCACAGTAAAGACGTTTACTGTAAGTCTTTCTACGACAGACCAACTGTCGGTCAACCAATCACGTACCGCGGTACCCCGCGTCATCTTGCATCATGATGCGCGACGCTGTAGCCAATTACCTCAGGTACGTGTCTGTACCGCGCACTTTGAATGGCTGCATCTGTACTGAAGTCTGAAACAGAATATGAGAAAAGGAGATTATTAATATTACAGAATTACTCTAGGCTGATGGCAATATCACTGTCATAACACTTCTCCTGTCATTTTGACTCTCTACTTTGACTCTCTACTTTGGATGAGTCGTTGCTGCGCTCTTGGGGTAATTTTGGTCAACTGGCCCCTCCTGGGATGGTTCACCACTGTTCCATGTTTTCGCCATTTGTGGATAATGGCTCTCACTGTGGTTCACTGGAGTCCCAAAGCTTTAGAAATGGCTTTATAACCTTTTCCAAACTGATAAATCTCAATTACTCTGTTTCTCATTTGTTCCCATAATTTCTTTGGATCGCAGTATGATGTCTAGCTTTTGAGGATCTTTTGGCCTACTTCACTTTGTCAGGCAGGTCCTATTTAAGTGATTTCTTGATTGAGAACAGGTGTGGCAGTAATCAGGCCTGGGTGTAGCTAGAGAAATTGAACTCAGCTATCCAAAGATGTGATAAACCACAGTTGATTTATGTTTTAACAGGGGGAGCAATCACTTTTTCACACAGGGCCATGTGGGTTTGGATTTTTTTTCCCTTAATAATAAAAACCTTCATTTAAAAACTGCATTTTGTGTTTCCTTGTGTTATCTTTGTCTAAAACTTCAATTTGTTTGACGATCTGAAACATTTCAGTGTGACAAACATGAAAAAAAAAAAGAAATCAGGAAGGGGTCAAACACTTTTTCACACCACTGTATATACAGTATATATTTTATTGAAGTTCAGTTTGTTTGTGTGCCTCTTCAGCCTGGACTCCTGTGATGGTCACTGCCACTGCCACTGAAATGCTCTGGGATCCCAGTCCGACGGGTAGTTGCAAGATAGATCAGGAGTTTAGGAGCTTTTCCAGCTTTCTGTTGGTACCAGCTGAGGCGATCATTATTGTACACTGCAGGACTGGTCTTACAGCTAACAGTGACTGTCTGTCCTGGAGCAGTCAATTTTGTAGGAGCGTGGGTCACAAAAATCTGTCCACTAGATTCTGAAAATGAAGAAAACATTGCAAAAAGTGGGAAAGTATTGAAAATACCAATTTATTCTGTAAATCAGTAATACATTATATGATAGACATACAGTATGAAAACAGAATAAATTAATAAGATATTTATTATGATGCTTTAATATTTTTTATTTTTAAATTAACATAAATCTTGATTTCTTCTTCACATAATACAAAAATGTTTTAAATTCTATAAAATATCCAAACCCATTCCTACCCTGATCAGTGATGAGGAGTGTCCAGATAAATATGATGAAGAAAGTCATTGTTCCTGTGGGTTCTGTTACCATGAAGCGCAGCTCTCAGTCTGGAAGTGTTAAACTCACAAGGCTATAAACACTCCCAGAAGTGTCTTCTATGCAAATTATCTTTCTGGGTTAGGCTGCACTAGTAGCCAGTCAGTGCTAGAAAAACAGGCTTGGTGCTGCGTGATGTGACAGAGCAAGATGAGCAGTTTAACATTAACACTCCCAGGACAACAGGACTAGACAGAAAGCAGCTTTATAAGGAGCAGAGGATTATACACAATCAGCTGAGTCCAACTTGAATGGAGTGGAGTGTGGAGAGTCTGGTTAAAGCAGTACTTGGTTTTGTGTGTTCAGGTACAGCAGGATCAATAGTTGAACTAAAAACGTATTTTACAGAGACTGAAGCATGCAAATGCACATATTAAAAACAGTCATGCAACCCACATTTTATATAAGTTTACACTGTCACAAATCCACTTATCAGCTATGTCCGCATTTCACCCAACATAGCTGGAATGGGGTGGAGTGCAGAAAATCTGGTTAAAACTGCACTTGGCTCTGTTTGTTCAGATGCAGCACAATTACTAACTGCACTGACTTAAACACTCTTAATACTTTTGGGGCAATACAAGAGAGGCAAAATGTTCAGTTCAGATCTGACAAAATACCTTGTTATATGTTTGTGGTCCCATGGGACATTCCTCACAGTGTTGAAGGAAAGACATGTTTTATCTATGGGGCTGGAGAGACACTGAAAACTTATTTTAATGTTCATGGGGAGTGTGCTCTCTCTTTGCATGACAGTCTTCTGTTCTTCTATATAACCGACAGTTGAAGGGGTCAGTCCTCTTTCTCAATTGTGTCTGTATTAAAACCTCAAACATTCAGACCCTCAGGTCTAAAGTTTCCAACTCCCTCCCTCTCCTCTTTCTATTCTCTCTTTATTTTTGTATCCAGGTTCCCAACTGGGGGGTAAGTGAAGCTCACTTCTCCAACATCAGGATTCAGGGCCAACATGAACAGTTTAGCATGAACACTCCCAGGACAGCAGGACTAGACAGAGAGCAGCTTTATAAGGAGCAGAGGATGAGATACAATCGGCCGAGCCCTTACTCCACTCAACACAGGTGGAATGGAGTAGAGAGTGGAGAGACTGGTTGAAACTGCCTTGCTAAGATATAGCAGGATTATTAATACCCAGTGAGTTTTAAAGGTTAAACGCACTACAGGAATTAAAACAAAAATTGAACCCAACTTTTTATTGAAGTAATTTTTTTATAGCAGAGGTTGAAATGTAGAAATGCACAGTTACAATGTGTTATGCGCCCTGATAAACCATCATATATTTAAGAATGATGTGTGTAATTATATTAATTCATTTTGGCATCTTTTACTAAAATCTGTTCTCTAGATCTTCTATACCTGGAATACCTGGAGTAGTGGTAGCAGTAGTTAGAACTCTTCTTAATCCTCATCTTCAGTCAATGTTACAGCTCTGCTTAGTGTGGGATTATAGGCACTGTAGCACTGGTGCTATGTATTTACTTGTACAAGCAGGCGCTGGAAGTGTTCCTCATACTGTGATAATTGAATAAACTTAACAATATGAATACTGAAGATTAATGGTGTATCTTACTCTAACCCTTGCTAATCATTGACTTTTAACTTCATGTACTGTAAGGGGTATACAGTATGATCACCAGCTATAATTCCAATGCATGCATATTTTGGACGAATTGATCAGTATCATAGCATAGTCCTTTACATTAAAGAGATCATAGTAATGACTATGCAGTGGGTGTAAAGCCATGGATTCAGCAATTATTCATGATTATCATTGAAAAGTATTAGTGTGAATACATTCTGTTCACCCTGGGCCTTTGGTGTCATTTTATTCTCAAAGTCCTTCTTATTGATCCTCTTGTGTATGTTTGTAACCAGCACTGGGGAAGTTAGACAACAGTTGTTAAAAACAATTAATTAGTGAATGAATTAAATTAATTACATTATATTAAATGAAAGGTGAGATTCACTTTACAAAACATCTTTTTGTTTCTGGGTTCATTCTATCCCACAGTCTGCACCCCAAGAAACCCTCAGAGATGATTCAGGTCAGGTACATGGGAATAAGCATTGAATATCTGTGTATTGAAAAGACAGAATAAAATCAGATTAAATTTAAAAAAAAGTAAATTTTTGAAAATCTAAATTTTAAAAAATAAAGTTGCTTCATGAAACTCTGAAAAGTAAATAGGGAGCAGGAACTTGTTTGTCACATCGATTTATCAGCACAGCTCTTTTCCCGAGACAAGAAAGAAGAAAGTGAAGCTCCACTGGAACCCAGAGGTGAAGATTTGAAAATTGGGGAGGGGGGTTTAGGGAAAAATCAAAGCATGGTTTGAAACAGGGATGACCAACATCCACCCCGAACACAAGCTCCATGGCTTGGTAACCCAGACATTTAAGTTTCAAGGAGACTTTTTGCGGAGCAGCAGCAGCAAAGAGAGGACATTAGTTAGCCAATATGATAAAAATGACTTCTTTTTTGTTTTTTGTTTAGCACATTTGAACATTTTCAAAAACTGTCCAATCCCTAGTTTGTCAGGCATTTTTTTTCGCCGTGGGAGTGCTCCCACTTGTGCTGGTTTTAGTGCCTGCTGCCAGGATATTACCCCAGCGCTTTGGCATTAAAATTGGGTTTCCAATAATGTGGAAGTGAACTCTTGTTTTCATGTCTACTATAACAGACATACTGTAATCTCCCTTGCTTTTAACCAAGCATATCATAATTTCTAAGAATGAAAATGATTTAAACTATGTGACACTATCATTCAACGAGAGCACAAAATATCACAAGGATCCTGCAGAGTGCAACAAAGACAGCAAAAAAAAGCCTATGCAATTGATTTGATTGACAGTTATTTATCAGTCAGCGCATTGATATTCCTTTATCACACAGTAAAATGTCAAAATTCCTTCCAGGGTGTGCGTATATCAGAGAATATAACACAGCTTCAAAAGTGTGTCAGCCAATTAGATTTCAGGACCGGAACTATCTTTCTTATAATTAAAATTAAGGTGCAATTAAAGATTTCTAATACTCTTTGTGTACCTTGACCATATAACCTGGTGCCTGCCTGTGTAAATACTCTACATAGGAATGTAGCTAAAAAGCTTGTTATCCTTATGATCTCAGCCTAAGAATGACCTGGTGGTTTTCACATGTGGGAAAGTAAGAGAGATGACTTTGTCTTCTGGATAACGATCCTTCCTACAACAGAGGCGATCTAAACTCCCATGATGGATGTCCACTGCTAGTGCCTGGATGTCTAGTTGAGAGCCATAGGTACATCTGGATCTGATCTTTAAAGTCACAGGGCACGTTCAATCACCCAAAGGAAGATCCACCGATGAGTGACCTTTAAGGTGGGCCCTAGTGGTATACCTGATGGCATCTCAGACAATCACCAACTTCTGATGCGATACTACAAAACTGTAACTCAAGTCATTTTCCATTGGTTAACTCACTGACTCAATCTCTTCATCTAAACTGGCAAACTGAATTTTCAACCATGGGACTGCAAGCAGTCCGAGTCAGGACTTAAACTTTTCTCAGAGAAGCCAGGCTGAGAGAGTGTGTCAGTAAAGTGCAGAATTCCAAGATATTCTTCCTGAAACAGAAGAAATATTCTGTTTGTAAACCCAACGCTATCTTCGACGATCAACAAAATCAGACAGCTAGACTCTTTGTCGACATCCAGAATATCCAAGCACACACTGAATAAAAACTATAACACGGAATGACCTAAGTTCCTCTGTTGCCTACCTTGCAGATATCTAGAGGAAAAACTGTGCACAAACTGCTTTAAAAGACCAAAGTAAAATATCATTATTCACATCATAATTCTCAAGAGGTGTGCTATTATTCCAAACACACATTTGATGTTTAGTTCATGATAGTTAATGCATATTCACTTGTGTCTGAGAATATGAATATGATTTAGTTTTACGAGACTGATACAACCTACGAGCTAGACTGTAAAACATTATCATCTCTGCATATTTTAACTCTGAAATTATTAACTCTTTTCTTTGTAATCCCCTTGTAATCAGTCATTCATATCACAGCAGATCATTTCTCAGATGTATTTTGTTACGCTTGTTTGTTATGCACGTATTGATAATACTGTATTAATAAACTGTATGTTGTATATTCGGAATTCCTGCATGAGATTGTAAATTATGATGTTTGATTGGTTTCTAAAAGTCGTCAAATTGTCACGGGAGCTGGTCCTGACTCCCAGGTAGTGCGTACTTTAGACCCTATGCAGACGCTATAATCCGGAAGTGACTGGAATAAGACCTCAAGGGAAACACAGCAAGAGCAGGACGGGATGACAGACGGGGGGGCGTGACGGCTGTGATCTGATGACAAGTCCTAAGGCAGTCCAAAGGGGAAATCGGGTCACAGTCCAGGGTCCAGGAGCTGGGAGATCCAATCCGAGACAGACAAGATTAAAACCGGAATGGGATCTGGAACAGGAATAGTGACAGGGATTCAGGAGGATAAAAACAGTAATGAGGCCAGGTGCTCCGAGCCCTGGACTCAGCAGGTCAGGATGCCTGATGAAGCCTATGCCGTTGGGTCCCTCCATGATCCGCTGGTATGCGGGCTTCTGGGCGTACGTATTCCAATGCAGAGCGTGGAATAGTGGGAGTGCCAGGCTTTAAATAATAACAAGGAAAACATGGACAGCTGCACATAATGAACTAAAATAGGAAAGGGTCGGAGCGCCCTTTAGAGGAGGGATGACGATCGTGACACAAATCCTCTTGCAATTTGCTGTTACAATTTCTAATTGTAACAGCAAATGAAAACCCCCATCTCCACCAGTGTGTATCCCACCATGTGCCCGGTGCTTTGCAGGATAAGCTCTGGGCCACAGAAGCCCTAAATTGGACAAGCAATTATTGAAAGAGTTGTGATATGATGTGAAAAAGGTACAACGAAGGCCTGTTTACTTCTATTCTTTAACCTGTCACAATATATTGGTTTGGTTATTATCAGTTTTTACTTCAGCATGAGAAAAATATTTTATTTCCCTTCATCTTTTCCTCAGCACAGACATATCTGTGTGATCCTACAATTTAAATCTAAATGAATATTATAATATTTTAATTTCCAAGTTGTTGAGAACAGCTCTACTTGCCACCATTTCAGACTACTTCTAAACAAAAAGCTGAGCTCCTCCATGGGCTATGTCCTGTGTCTGTAACGAACAGTTCTTTCCGGACCCTATGCGTACGACACAATCCGACGGAGTGGGGAAACACTGGGAAACGTCATGCAGGAATACGGGGCTGAAGACAGGGGGTCGTGTCCAAGTTGCGCTGGTGCACGGGGGAGGTGTGGCCGAGGCGAACAATCCCAAAGAGTAATCCTTAGAGTATCCAAAAACACACGAGAAAGTCCAAAACCAGAAGATCCATTAGAAGAAGGAATTAAAAACCATGAAGGCCGGGTCGGAACCGGCGGACGGGGAACAGGAACGGGAACAGGAACAGAGATTAAAACCTTAACGGGACCAGGCGCTTCCAGGTCCCGGACTCGCACGATATGGAAATCAGATGCAGAACCCGGATGAGCGTCAGCGCCTGGCTTTTAAGGTGGGCTGGGAATAGGGAGCAGGTGCATAGAATAAAGTCTTAAGTGAAAGGGCTGGAGCACCCTTAAGGAGGGGGAACTATAATCGTGACAGTGTCATTACTTTCAGCCTCAGCTTCAGGTCGCAGCTGACCTGCTGAGGGAGTTATTTCTATGTGTGTAACACTGGAGGGAGAGACAGCTATTATTGAGCTCATGGTAACTCTGACAGTAACAATCTGTTGCATCTTCAGCCTGTACTCTTGTGATGGTCAGAGTGAAGTCAGTCCCAGATCCACTAACCCTGAAATGCTCTGGGAATCCAGACTGACAGGTAGTTGCTCCATAGATCAGGAGTTTAGGAGCTTCTTCAGCTTTCTGTCGATACCAGGCTAGTCTGTGCTTGGAGTCATAAACTTACACTGCTGTTCACCGGATTACGAAATAAAAAAAATCAAACAGCATATGGTAAAATATTTGGAACAATTCATTAAACACTTATTTACATAATTTAAACTTTCAGTGTTTTTTATTGTTTTACACTTAATAATTAATTATTAGCACTTTAACTATATTGATTTCAGCACAAATGCTTCATTTGTGAACTGAGATAGATGAGTCAAACATCCTCTTATAGTTTGTAACATGTTTTTATGTTCTTCTGACTGTATCTAGAAGGAGCTGTTGTTATTTAACACTATACAGGCACTTACAGTAGCTAGTTATCTAGTTACCTGCATTTACATACTAGGAGACACAGTAGTGATACCTTCTGGTGCAGTTTTAGAGTCATTGGCAGGAGCTAAGACTTCTCTGTCTCTGTCTGCAAGTCATGTAATTGAAAGACACTGCTGACTGCTAGTTTACTTTTAGATTATGTTTGTTTCTGTTTGCATACAGTAATCTTGCTGTATCTGAACACAAAGAGACAAGACTGTCAATTCCATGAGGAGTATAGTCTTTGGTCTCTTCTGCCCAAAGTGAAAAAAGACCCTATGCGTAGTGGCGGAACAGGGTTTAGCCCGGGTTCAGCTGTCCAGGAAATGCTATATAGAAACCTATGCCCTCAGGCCACTGACATGGAGCGACCTGGTGCTAGGCGAGTCTCAAGAAATTCTAAACCTCAATGCTGTGTGAGGAGGAAAGTGTGACCCAGAAATATATAGCCCCAGACAAAGACACAGCGGATGGACAAGCAAAGTACAGGGAACTAGGGACAGGACAGAGTAGGAGCGCCCTCCAGATGTAGAGGGCATGACAATATCAGGACACAATGTTGTGTTGCAGATTTCCCTAGGGGGATTGGAGCTGCCTGACAAGGTCCACCTCCATTTTCATTAATATTTAATTTATACGGCTCTTCTCTTGACACTCAAAGAGCTTTACAGGGAATGGGGACTCCCCTCCACCGCCACCAAAGTGTAGCCTCACCTGGATGATGCAACAGCAGCCAAAGTGTCCCAGGAGGAGGCCATGATGAGTAGAGGACATGGGAAATTTAGGTAGGATGCCAGGGGTAACACCCCTACTCTTTTCAATAAACACGCTGAGATTTTTAATGACCATAGAGAGTCAGCACCTTGTTAAGGTCTCATCCGAAGAACGGCTCCTTTGTACAGTATATGTTGACTGTCACTATACTGGGGCATTAGGACCCACACAGACCACAGAGTTAGCTCCCCCTACTGGTCCAATTTTCACCTTTCCAGCAGTAACCTTCTTCTCTTCCGGGAGTTACAGGGTGATATAACTGATATACTGTATCTCAGACTGTGTCTAAGTGTACATAATGTAAACCCAGAGAGCAGTGTGTGCCTAAATGTTTCTGATGTAAACCCAGAGATCAGTATTTGTATGATCTTAGAGCTTAGAGTTGACAATGCTAATGGTGGTGCCCACTACGTTCAAAACTGGCCAATTAACTTCAATAGCTAGTTAACTATAGTATAAGTGGAACGATGGTTTGTGACATAGAGTCCCTAGTTGGCAATAGGAAACTGTGGAGAGACTGTAGATATAGGACTAAACCACTTGGGGTCGCAAGTGAAGGGTTGACAGGGGTGGATGAGGTTCTCAGCTGAGTGTGGTCAGCAGAGTAAGGCTGATGAATCTCTAAAGAGGTCTGAGGCACAGCCCTTTATAAACATGCTCTTTTCACGACAATGATAGACAGAGTCAGTCTGGACATGAGTATTTTTGACAGCTTCTGTGTTGAAAGCACTAAAAATCAATTATGCAATCTCACGTTTTAGAGAATTCAGCCCTTAGCCAGCCAAGGGAAGACAGATCGAACCTCTGTCTGAGTCATAAACTGTGCAGCCCTAATTAAACAAAAAGCCTGTATTTACTGTAAGTGTTTAGCTTAAGTAAAATGTGATTTTAAGTAATAGCTGTTTATTAATATTCCAATAGCTGTAGAATATGAAATACAAACTGTGTATTTGCAAACTTCAGTCTCTGTTAAACATGGTATCACCTCCACCAGTAATGTGTCTAAACACACAGAGCCAAGTGCTGATTTAACCAAACTCTCAACACCCCAATCCATTCATGCTATGCTGAATGGAAAAAGGTCTCAGCTGATTGTGTCTCATTCTCGTTTCCTTATAGAGCTGCTCTCTGTCTAGTCCTGCGGTTCTGGGAGTGTTCATGCTAAACTGTTAATCTTTTTCTGTCACAACAAACACCACCAAGCCTGTGTTTCCAGCACTGACTGGCTACAAGTGCTGCTAAAGCCAGGAAGACAATTTGCATAGAAAAGACACTTTGCATTGGCAGTACATGCTCTGGGAGTGTTTATAGCCCTGTGAGTTTAACACTTCAAGACTGAGAGCTGCCCTTCAGGGAAACACAACCCACAGCAACAATGACCTTCATCACTATTTTCATCTGGACACTCCTAGTCTCTGCTCGAGGTAGGAATGGGTCTGAAATATTTGATGAACGTAGTTTACAACTATAGGTAAAAATGAAATGTTTTGTATAAAACAGGAAATCAATTACATTTTTAATGATATTTTAATGATATTTACTACTTTCTCATTTGCAGAATCCAGAGGACAGGTAACTGTGACTCAGACTCCAGCAATGAAATCTGTTCTCCCTGGACAGACAGTCACTGTGAACTGTAAGACCAGTGCAGCACTATACAATAACAGATTCCTAGCCTGGTACCAAAAGAAAGTTGGAGAAACTAATAAATTCCTGATTTATGCAGCAACTATGTCAGACTGGGATCCCAGAGCGTTTCAGTGGCAGTGGATCTGGGACTGACTTCACTCTGACCATCACAGGAGTCCAGGCTGTTATTAATACTATAGTAATATCTTCGGTAAAGGCTTTTATGCATAAAATATTTCTGCATCATTAAAATATTTATGATAAAGGTAGGTTGTGCACTTTTGTCCAACTGAGCAATCGTACTTTCATAAAATATACCAACTTCTTAATGACTGATGATTAACATGCTGTAATACACAGTTTAAATTTAAAAGCTTAAATGCTGTACATGAGAGGTTAAGCTGTATTGGCTCCACCTGGCGGTTTTACAAGGTGATTCCGGATACTTTCCGGCATGACGTTAAATGATGCGATACACCGGGTGATACCGCGTTTTGATGCGACACGCCACCGAGGTATACCACGAAATACCCCACCCGTTTTGAATGGCTGCATCTGTATATTCTCATGTACGGTTAGAATGTGTTCATTGTCTTCCAATGAAAGACAAGTTCCTTTTTGCCGAAGTCAGGAGACATTAGAAGCTTGCCACACCCGGACTGTTAAACCAACGCATTAGCACGGTAAAGCTATCCCATTGAGGAGCCGGGCAATAATTGTTGCGTTCCTTGATTTTCTGATCTGCAAGGCCATTTGGCTGCAGCGAATGTGAATTCTGTCTGGCATTGCCAGATTGTGAAAAAATAAAAGTATTTAAATCAAGATATGGGTATACAGGTACAGACTTCAAGCTGCACCACTGAATCGCTTTGGTAAGGAGACGGACTGTGGCCAAATCATGAAGACTCTCTCACACCAAATAATGAAGATGAAAAGAAACGGGAAGTCAACACGAGACATTGTACAGTATTTGCGTTAGTCTGACATCGATAAGAAGAGTGCGCAGAAGGCTTGGATGGAGATACAAAAAAAACAACACATGCCCCATTATAAGGGTAAAAAACAAAGAGGAAAGACTCAAACAAGTGCTCCAATGGATTGAACAGGGGGAGACATTTCATGATGTACTTTTCACCGATGAAACAACAGTTGCTCTGGAACAGTTTTCAACAATGTCATTTTGTAAAAAGGGGAGAGATGTGGATTGTTGACCGGGGCGGGAGACATTCGGGAATGTGAGTCTGATAAAGAAGGAATAAAAGCATTTTATTAAAAACGCATTTGCGTTTGTCTGGGTGCTGACAAAGTAAAAAACAATTACTTTTTGACAATGAAAAACTGTGTGTGTCTCTGTCTCTCTCGTGTTTCGAAATTCTGTGGCTTTTGAAATTTACTGGGGGTGGACCACATCGGTAAATTTCGATGGGTCCAGAGGCAAAAGTGCCATGCTTTGCAATCTCCGAGAAACCATTAGTAGCATGGTGAATCGGAGAATCTCAACACTTACTTTGTGCGACTGGAAAAGAATTTGTGATCGAATCAACGAAATACTTCGAAGAAGGAGGCGCTCTTTTCCCCTAGTCTAACAGTATGTCCAGAAACAAAACATTCCTGTTAAACAAGAGGAATGTAAAAAACAAAATGGTACAAAAGTAAAAAAAACAATTTCTTTTTGACAGTGAAAACCGGTGTGTGTGTGTCTCTCTCTCTCTGCTGGCGCATGGGTGTGGTGGGGTGCTGTGCCAGCCGTACAAAAAATTAAAGTGTCCCTTTCCATTCAATGGGTGTCTGAGTCGCTGTGTTCCAATGTCATCGAGCTAAAGCCAGCACAAAGCAAGAACTGATCAATGCGATTTACAAATTCTGGGAGAAATAACTGACCGAACAAAATTGTAACCATTTTATTAACAGGCTGTTTCGTGTTCTTCCTAGGATTGTTGAGTGGGGCGGGGCGGGGGGGGGACATTCGGGAATGTGAGTCTGATTAAGAATGAATAAAGCATTTTATTTAAAACGCGTTTGCGTTTGTCTGGGTGCTGACAAATTAAAAAACAATTACTTTTTGACAATGAAAAGCTGTGTCTCTCTCTCTCTCCGCTGGCATTTGTAATTTAATTAATTAATTGCTTACACTAATATAGCACTTTATCTGGACACTCCACTCAAAGCGTAATCATTTTTATTTTTAAATACATTTTAGCAAAGTCATGTACCATAAAAGTATGGTAATTAATACTTTCGCTGGAGTTTAAATAAAGTCGATGTTTTCTCTTTTTGGCTAGACTTTACTATCTAGCCATGAGATAAACAATAGTTTGTCATTAAACAACTTTATGTTTATTAATCTTCCTTGTTATGCACAGTGAGAATGATAATGTAATGAGAATTAATTTAATCACAGAGTGCTCATAAATTGTGCTAGGAAGAAAACAGATAGGTGTTCTGAAAGGTCACATATAAACAGGTTTTCAATGGAAAGAATGATAGTGTAACGATGACGGACACAAAAACTCAGACTTGCAGAGTTAAAACCTGCCTTTCTTTTCTTCTCTGTCACCCACCGCCTGCCTGCCGGCTGTCCCGTGCCCCACCCAGAGAGATCTCTTTGATTAAATTAATTCCCATTACATTACCATTCCCACTGTGCATAACAAGGAAGATTAAAAAAACAGAAGGTTGTTTAATGACAATCTATTGTATATCTCATGGCAATAAAGTCAAGTCTACCCTAAAAAAAGTCAAGTCTAAGTGTCACATGCTACGATTTGTGCATGAACATAGTCATACTGTTACATATTTCTTTAGATATGTGATTGCATGTTTTTTTTAAATCCCTGGCGGGACCGGGCATCCATAAGAATCAAGTTAAAGGTTTCATTGCGCTTTGACAGAAACCAAAGAGAAAAGAGAACAACTTTTTGTTTAAGAGAAGAGTCACAGGATGGGCTGGACTTGAACACACAATTTCTGGTTTACAAGGCAGGAACATAGACCACAGTACCACCAGCAAAGGTCACATGAGAAGCAGTGAAACAGCCCTACACATACAGAATCAACAGACGTTGTACAGCATGTACTACTGCGTTGCAGTATATGAATATAATTATATCGTTATTAATTTCTTTAGATACGCGATTCCATATTATATTAGCAGAAAAGCTTAGAACTACCACTTTTTATACCTGCTATTTCACATGTTAGTTAAAGACTTCGATGCTTAAAATGTTTAGGGAGAAATGGAATACTGGTGTGTATTTTTTCTTTAAAGTACCGATTCCTGGAATCTGACTGGCTGACACCCTTCTGAAGTGGTACCATAATCTCTGGTATACGGAAAAGAAAGCGTAGATAAAAAAGCTTGGATTCTCATGTATCTTATACAAGTATCTTTTAATACAGTCTTTGCTGTGCTCTTGAGGATCCTTGTGATATTTTGCGCTCTGGTTGAATGATGCGTTGCAGTTTAAATAATTTTCGTTGTTAGACATTATGAAACGTTCTGTTAAAAGCAAGGGAGTTTTTATTATTGTTATTGTTGTTATCAAAAATGACTTAGAATCGATCATGTTGTGATATTTTGAAATAAAAAAGTCAATTGATTGTCCATAATATTGCTATTCTATCTTTTCGAAGAAATGTTTGTTAAAAGAGAAGTCCAGCACCAGCTGGATTTGAACACACAACCCAACAGTTAGTAGGCAGGCATGTAGACCAGTAGACTACAAGGGAAGTCACATGAAAAGAGAAGCGAAACAGCCCTACACAGCCCTGTCGCAGTACACTAATCATATCGTTATTAAATTCTTTAGATATGCGATTCCATATTATATTCCCTTTTAATCAAATTCTAAAAGTATGCTTGTTGAATCCGGTATCTCTTTAGTTAAAGACTTCGATGCTTAAAATGTTTAGGGAGAAATGGAATACTGGTTTGTAGTTTTTCTTTAAAGTACCAAGACCAGCCATATACTGTATATTTATGTTCCAAAATTAATATCGTTTATGGCCTTCACACACGTTACAGTATGCTCCTATTCTTTTTATGCTCAGCTACTAAGATTTCCCTTCAGTGGTTAAATTCAATATCTACAACGGGCACAGTAAAGACGTTTACTGTAAGTCTTTCTACGACAGACCAAGTGTCGGTCAACCAATCATGTACCGAGGTACCCCGCGTCATCTTGCATCATGATGCTCGACGCCGTAGCCAATTACCTCAGGCACGTGTCTGTACCGCGCACTTTGAATGGCTGCATCTGTACTGAAGTCTGAAACAGAATATGAGAAAAGGAGATTATTAATATTACAGAATTACTCTAGGCTGATGGCAATATCACTGTCATAACACTTCTCCTGTCATTTTGACTCTCTACTTTGACTCTCTACTTTGGATGAGTCGTTGCTGCGCTCTTGGGGTAATTTTGGTCAGCTGGCCCCTCCTGGGATGGTTCACCACTGTTCCATGTTTTTGCCATTTGTGGATAATGGCTCTCACTGTGGTTCGCTGGAGTCCCAAAGCTTTAGAAATGGCTTTATAACCTTTTCCAAACTGATAAATCTCAATTACTCTGTTTCTCATTTGTTCCCATAATTTCTTTGGATCGCAGTATGATGTCTAGCTTTTGAGGATCTTTTGGCCTACTTCACTTTGTCAGGCAGGTCCTATTTAAGTGATTTCTTGATTGAGAACAGGTGTGGCAGTAATCAGGCCTGGGTGTAGCTAGAGAAATTGAACTCAGCTATCCAAAGATGTGATAAACCACAGTTGATTTATGTTTTAACAGGGGGAGCAATCACTTTTTCACACAGGGCCATGTGGGTTTGGATTTTTTTTCCCTTAATAATAAAAACCTTCATTTAAAAACTGCATTTTGTGTTTCCTTGTGTTATCTTTGTCTAAAACTTCAATTTGTTTGACGATCTGAAACATTTCAGTGTGACAAACATGAAAAAAAAAAGAAATCAGGAAGGGGTCAAACACTTTTTCACACCACTGTATATACAGTATATATTTTATTGAAGTTCAGTTTGTTTGTGTGCCTCTTCAGCCTGGACTCCTGTGATGGTCACTGCCACTGCCACTGAAATGCTCTGGGATCCCAGTCCGACGGGTAGTTGCGAGATAGATCAGGAGTTTAGGAGCTTTTCCAGCTTTCTGTTGGTACCAGCTGAGGCGATCATTATTGTACACTGCAGGACTGGTCTTAAAGCTAACAGTGACTGTCTGTCCTGGAGCAGTCAATATTGTAGGAGCGTGGGTCACAAAAATCTGTCCACTAGATTCTGAAAATGAAGAAAACATTGCAAAAAGTGGGAAAGTATTGAAAATACCAATTTATTCTGTAAATCAGTAATACATTATATGATAGACATACAGTATGAAAACAGAATAAATTAATAAGATATTTATTATGATGCTTTAATATTTTTTATTTTTAAATTAACATAAATCTTGATTTCTTCTTCACATAATACAAAAATGTTTTAAATTCTATAAAATATCCAAACCCATTCCTACCCTGATCAGTGATGAGGAGTGTCCAGATAAATATGATGAAGAAAGTCATTGTTCCTGTGGGTTCTGTTACCATGAAGCGCAGCTCTCAGTCTGGAAGTGTTAAACTCACAAGGCTATAAACACTCCCAGAAGTGTCTTCTATGCAAATTATCTTTCTGGGTTAGGCTGCACTAGTAGCCAGTCAGTGCTAGAAAAACAGGCTTGGTGCTGCGTGATGTGACAGAGCAAGATGAGCAGTTTAACATTAACACTCCCAGGACAACAGGACTAGACAGAAAGCAGCTTTATAAGGAGCAGAGGATTATACACAATCAGCTGAGTCCAACTTGAATGGAGTGGAGTGTGGAGAGTCTGGTTAAAGCAGTACTTGGTTTTGTGTGTTCAGGTACAGCAGGATCAATAGTTGAACTAAAAACGTATTTTACAGAGACTGAAGCATGCAAATGCACATATTAAAAACAGTCATGCAACCCACATTTTATATAAGTTTACACTGTCACAAATCCACTTATCAGCTATGTCCGCATTTCACCCAACATAGCTGGAATGGGGTGGAGTGCAGAAAATCTGGTTAAAACTGCACTTGGCTCTGTTTGTTCAGATGCAGCACAATTACTAACTGCACTGACTTAAACACTCTTAATACTTTTGGGGCAATACAAGAGAGGCAAAATGTTCAGTTCAGATCTGACAAAATACCTTGTTATATGTTTGTGGTCCCATGGGACATTCCTCACAGTGTTGAAGGAAAGACATGTTTTATCTATGGGGCTGGAGAGACACTGAAAACTTATTTTAATGTTCATGGGGAGTGTGCTCTCTCTTTGCATGACAGTCTTCTGTTCTTCTATATAACCGACAGTTGAAGGGGTCAGTCCTCTTTCTCAATTGTGTCTGTATTAAAACCTCAAACATTCAGACCCTCAGGTCTAAAGTTTCCAACTCCCTCCCTCTCCTCTTTCTATTCTCTCTTTATTTTTGTATCCAGGTTCCCAACTGGGGGGTAAGTGAAGCTCACTTCTCCAACATCAGGATTCAGGGCCAACATGAACAGTTTAGCATGAACACTCCCAGGACAGCAGGACTAGACAGAGAGCAGCTTTATAAGGAGCAGAGGATGAGATACAATCGGCCGAGCCCTTACTCCACTCAACACAGGTGGAATGGAGTAGAGAGTGGAGAGACTGGTTGAAACTGCCTTGCTAAGATATAGCAGGATTATTAATACCCAGTGAGTTTTAAAGGTTAAACGCACTACAGGAATTAAAACAAAAATTGAACCCAACTTTTTATTGAAGTAATTTTTTTATAGCAGAGGTTGAAATGTAGAAATGCACAGTTACAATGTGTTATGCGCCCTGATAAACCATCATATATTTAAGAATGATGTGTGTAATTATATTAATTCATTTTGGCATCTTTTACTAAAATCTGTTCTCTAGATCTTCTATACCTGGAATACCTGGAGTAGTGGTAGCAGTAGTTAGAACTCTTCTTAATCCTCATCTTCAGTCAATGTTACAGCTCTGCTTAGTGTGGGATTATAGGCACTGTAGCACTGGTGCTATGTATTTACTTGTACAAGCAGGCGCTGGAAGTGTTCCTCATACTGTGATAATTGAATAAACTTAACAATATGAATACTGAAGATTAATGGTGTATCTTACTCTAACCCTTGCTAATCATTGACTTTTAACTTCATGTACTGTAAGGGGTATACAGTATGATCACCAGCTATAATTCCAATGCATGCATATTTTGGACGAATTGATCAGTATCATAGCATAGTCCTTTACATTAAAGAGATCATAGTAATGACTATGCAGTGGGTGTAAAGCCATGGATTCAGCAATTATTCATGATTATCATTGAAAAGTATTAGTGTGAATACATTCTGTTCACCCTGGGCCTTTGGTGTCATTTTATTCTCAAAGTCCTTCTTATTGATCCTCTTGTGTATGTTTGTAACCAGCACTGGGGAAGTTAGACAACAGTTGTTAAAAACAATTAATTAGTGAATGAATTAAATTAATTACATTATATTAAATGAAAGGTGAGATTCACTTTACAAAACATCTTTTTGTTTCTGGGTTCATTCTATCCCACAGTCTGCACCCCAAGAAACCCTCAGAGATGATTCAGGTCAGGTACATGGGAATAAGCATTGAATATCTGTGTATTGAAAAGACAGAATAAAATCAGATTAAATTTAAAAAAAAGTAAATTTTTGAAAATCTAAATTTTAAAAAATAAAGTTGCTTCATGAAACTCTGAAAAGTAAATAGGGAGCAGGAACTTGTTTGTCACATCGATTTATCAGCACAGCTCTTTTCCCGAGACAAGAAAGAAGAAAGTGAAGCTCCACTGGAACCCAGAGGTGAAGATTTGAAAATTGGGGAGGGGGGTTTAGGGAAAAATCAAAGCATGGTTTGAAACAGGGATGACCAACATCCACCCCGAACACAAGCTCCATGGCTTGGTAACCCAGACATTTAAGTTTCAAGGAGACTTTTTGCGGAGCAGCAGCAGCAAAGAGAGGACATTAGTTAGCCAATATGATAAAAATGACTTCTTTTTTGTTTTTTGTTTAGCACATTTGAACATTTTCAAAAACTGTCCAATCCCTAGTTTGTCAGGCATTTTTTTTCGCCGTGGGAGTGCTCCCACTTGTGCTGGTTTTAGTGCCTGCTGCCAGGATATTACCCCAGCGCTTTGGCATTAAAATTGGGTTTCCAATAATGTGGAAGTGAACTCTTGTTTTCATGTCTACTATAACAGACATACTGTAATCTCCCTTGCTTTTAACCAAGCATATCATAATTTCTAAGAATGAAAATGATTTAAACTATGTGACACTATCATTCAACGAGAGCACAAAATATCACAAGGATCCTGCAGAGTGCAACAAAGACAGCAAAAAAAAGCCTATGCAATTGATTTGATTGACAGTTATTTATCAGTCAGCGCATTGATATTCCTTTATCACACAGTAAAATGTCAAAATTCCTTCCAGGGTGTGCGTATATCAGAGAATATAACACAGCTTCAAAAGTGTGTCAGCCAATTAGATTTCAGGACCGGAACTATCTTTCTTATAATTAAAATTAAGGTGCAATTAAAGATTTCTAATACTCTTTGTGTACCTTGACCATATAACCTGGTGCCTGCCTGTGTAAATACTCTACATAGGAATGTAGCTAAAAAGCTTGTTATCCTTATGATCTCAGCCTAAGAATGACCTGGTGGTTTTCACATGTGGGAAAGTAAGAGAGATGACTTTGTCTTCTGGATAACGATCCTTCCTACAACAGAGGCGATCTAAACTCCCATGATGGATGTCCACTGCTAGTGCCTGGATGTCTAGTTGAGAGCCATAGGTACATCTGGATCTGATCTTTAAAGTCACAGGGCACGTTCAATCACCCAAAGGAAGATCCACCGATGAGTGACCTTTAAGGTGGGCCCTAGTGGTATACCTGATGGCATCTCAGACAATCACCAACTTCTGATGCGATACTACAAAACTGTAACTCAAGTCATTTTCCATTGGTTAACTCACTGACTCAATCTCTTCATCTAAACTGGCAAACTGAATTTTCAACCATGGGACTGCAAGCAGTCCGAGTCAGGACTTAAACTTTTCTCAGAGAAGCCAGGCTGAGAGAGTGTGTCAGTAAAGTGCAGAATTCCAAGATATTCTTCCTGAAACAGAAGAAATATTCTATTTGTAAACCCAACGCTATCTTCGACGATCAACAAAATCAGACAGCTAGACTCTTTGTCGACATCCAGAATATCCAAGCACACACTGAATAAAAACTATAACACGGAATGACCTAAGTTCCTCTGTTGCCTACCTTGCAGATATCTAGAGGAAAAACTGTGCACAAACTGCTTTAAAAGACCAAAGTAAAATATCATTATTCACATCATAATTCTCAAGGGGTGTGCTATTATTCCAAACACACATTTGATGTTTAGTTCATGATAGTTAATGCATATTCACTTGTGTCTGAGAATATGAATATGATTTAGTTTTACGAGACTGATACAACCTACGAGCTAGACTGTAAAACATTATCATCTCTGCATATTTTAACTCTGAAATTATTAACTCTTTTCTTTGTAATCCCCTTGTAATCAGTCATTCATATCACAGCAGATCATTTCTCAGATGTATTTTGTTACGCTTGTTTGTTATGCACGTATTGATAATACTGTATTAATAAACTGTATGTTGTATATTCGGAATTCCTGCATGAGATTGTAAATTATGATGTTTGATTGGTTTCTAAAAGTCGTCAAATTGTCACGGGAGCTGGTCCTGACTCCCAGGTAGTGCGTACTTTAGACCCTATGCAGACGCTTTAATCCGGAAGTGACTGGAATAAGACCTCAAGGGAAACACAGCAAGAGCAGGACGGGATGACAGACGGGGGGGCGTGACGGCTGTGATCTGATGACAAGTCCTAAGGCAGTCCAAAGGGGAAATCGGGTCACAGTCCAGGGTCCAGGAGCTGGGAGATCCAATCCGAGACAGACAAGATTAAAACCGGAATGGGATCTGGAACAGGAATAGTGACAGGGATTCAGGAGGATAAAAACAGTAATGAGGCCAGGTGCTCCGAGCCCTGGACTCAGCAGGTCAGGATGCCTGATGAAGCCTATGCCGTTGGGTCCCTCCATGATCCGCTGGTATGCGGGCTTCTGGGCGTACGTATTCCAATGCAGAGCGTGGAATAGTGGGAGTGCCAGGCTTTAAATAATAACAAGGAAAACATGGACAGCTGCACATAATGAACTAAAATAGGAAAGGGTCGGAGCGCCCTTTAGAGGAGGGATGACGATCGTGACACAAATCCTCTTGCAATTTGCTGTTACAATTTCTAATTGTAACAGCAAATGAAAACCCCCATCTCCACCAGTGTGTATCCCACCATGTGCCCGGTGCTTTGCAGGATAAGCTCTGGGCCACAGAAGCCCTAAATTGGACAAGCAATTATTGAAAGAGTTGTGATATGATGTGAAAAAGGTACAACGAAGGCCTGTTTACTTCTATTCTTTAACCTGTCACAATATATTGGTTTGGTTATTATCAGTTTTTACTTCAGCATGAGAAAAATATTTTATTTCCCTTCATCTTTTCCTCAGCACAGACATATCTGTGTGATCCTACAATTTAAATCTAAATGAATATTATAATATTTTAATTTCCAAGTTGTTGAGAACAGCTCTACTTGCCACCATTTCAGACTACTTCTAAACAAAAAGCTGAGCTCCTCCATGGGCTATGTCCTGTGTCTGTAACGAACAGTTCTTTCCGGACCCTATGCGTACGACACAATCCGACGGAGTGGGGAAACACTGGGAAACGTCATGCAGGAATACGGGGCTGAAGACAGGGGGTCGTGTCCAAGTTGCGCTGGTGCACGGGGGAGGTGTGGCCGAGGCGAACAATCCCAAAGAGTAATCCTTAGAGTATCCAAAAACACACGAGAAAGTCCAAAACCAGAAGATCCATTAGAAGAAGGAATTAAAAACCATGAAGGCCGGGTCGGAACCGGCGGACGGGGAACAGGAACGGGAACAGGAACAGAGATTAAAACCTTAACGGGACCAGGCGCTTCCAGGTCCCGGACTCGCACGATATGGAAATCAGATGCAGAACCCGGATGAGCGTCAGCGCCTGGCTTTTAAGGTGGGCTGGGAATAGGGAGCAGGTGCATAGAATAAAGTCTTAAGTGAAAGGGCTGGAGCACCCTTAAGGAGGGGGAACTATAATCGTGACAGTGTCATTACTTTCAGCCTCAGCTTCAGGTCGCAGCTGACCTGCTGAGGGAGTTATTTCTATGTGTGTAACACTGGAGGGAGAGACAGCTATTATTGAGCTCATGGTAACTCTGACAGTAACAATCTGTTGCATCTTCAGCCTGTACTCTTGTGATGGTCAGAGTGAAGTCAGTCCCAGATCCACTAACCCTGAAATGCTCTGGGAATCCAGACTGACAGGTAGTTGCTCCATAGATCAGGAGTTTAGGAGCTTCTTCAGCTTTCTGTCGATACCAGGCTAGTCTGTGCTTGGAGTCATAAACTTACACTGCTGTTCACCGGATTACGAAATAAAAAAAATCAAACAGCATATGGTAAAATATTTGGAACAATTCATTAAACACTTATTTACATAATTTAAACTTTCAGTGTTTTTTATTGTTTTACACTTAATAATTAATTATTAGCACTTTAACTATATTGATTTCAGCACAAATGCTTCATTTGTGAACTGAGATAGATGAGTCAAACATCCTCTTATAGTTTGTAACATGTTTTTATGTTCTTCTGACTGTATCTAGAAGGAGCTGTTGTTATTTAACACTATACAGGCACTTACAGTAGCTAGTTATCTAGTTACCTGCATTTACATACTAGGAGACACAGTAGTGATACCTTCTGGTGCAGTTTTAGAGTCATTGGCAGGAGCTAAGACTTCTCTGTCTCTGTCTGCAAGTCATGTAATTGAAAGACACTGCTGACTGCTAGTTTACTTTTAGATTATGTTTGTTTCTGTTTGCATACAGTAATCTTGCTGTATCTGAACACAAAGAGACAAGACTGTCAATTCCATGAGGAGTATAGTCTTTGGTCTCTTCTGCCCAAAGTGAAAAAAGACCCTATGCGTAGTGGCGGAACAGGGTTTAGCCCGGGTTCAGCTGTCCAGGAAATGCTATATAGAAACCTATGCCCTCAGGCCACTGACATGGAGCGACCTGGTGCTAGGCGAGTCTCAAGAAATTCTAAACCTCAATGCTGTGTGAGGAGGAAAGTGTGACCCAGAAATATATAGCCCCAGACAAAGACACAGCGGATGGACAAGCAAAGTACAGGGAACTAGGGACAGGACAGAGTAGGAGCGCCCTCCAGATGTAGAGGGCATGACAATATCAGGACACAATGTTGTGTTGCAGATTTCCCTAGGGGGATTGGAGCTGCCTGACAAGGTCCACCTCCATTTTCATTAATATTTAATTTATACGGCTCTTCTCTTGACACTCAAAGAGCTTTACAGGGAATGGGGACTCCCCTCCACCGCCACCAAAGTGTAGCCTCACCTGGATGATGCAACAGCAGCCAAAGTGTCCCAGGAGGAGGCCATGATGAGTAGAGGACATGGGAAATTTAGGTAGGATGCCAGGGGTAACACCCCTACTCTTTTCAATAAACACGCTGAGATTTTTAATGACCATAGAGAGTCAGCACCTTGTTAAGGTCTCATCCGAAGAACGGCTCCTTTGTACAGTATATGTTGACTGTCACTATACTGGGGCATTAGGACCCACACAGACCACAGAGTTAGCTCCCCCTACTGGTCCAATTTTCACCTTTCCAGCAGTAACCTTCTTCTCTTCCGGGAGTTACAGGGTGATATAACTGATATACTGTATCTCAGACTGTGTCTAAGTGTACATAATGTAAACCCAGAGAGCAGTGTGTGCCTAAATGTTTCTGATGTAAACCCAGAGATCAGTATTTGTATGATCTTAGAGCTTAGAGTTGACAATGCTAATGGTGGTGCCCACTACGTTCAAAACTGGCCAATTAACTTCAATAGCTAGTTAACTATAGTATAAGTGGAACGATGGTTTGTGACATAGAGTCCCTAGTTGGCAATAGGAAACTGTGGAGAGACTGTAGATATAGGACTAAACCACTTGGGGTCGCAAGTGAAGGGTTGACAGGGGTGGATGAGGTTCTCAGCTGAGTGTGGTCAGCAGAGTAAGGCTGATGAATCTCTAAAGAGGTCTGAGGCACAGCCCTTTATAAACATGCTCTTTTCACGACAATGATAGACAGAGTCAGTCTGGACATGAGTATTTTTGACAGCTTCTGTGTTGAAAGCACTAAAAATCAATTATGCAATCTCACGTTTTAGAGAATTCAGCCCTTAGCCAGCCAAGGGAAGACAGATCGAACCTCTGTCTGAGTCATAAACTGTGCAGCCCTAATTAAACAAAAAGCCTGTATTTACTGTAAGTGTTTAGCTTAAGTAAAATGTGATTTTAAGTAATAGCTGTTTATTAATATTCCAATAGCTGTAGAATATGAAATACAAACTGTGTATTTGCAAACTTCAGTCTCTGTTAAACATGGTATCACCTCCACCAGTAATGTGTCTAAACACACAGAGCCAAGTGCTGATTTAACCAAACTCTCAACACCCCAATCCATTCATGCTATGCTGAATGGAAAAAGGTCTCAGCTGATTGTGTCTCATTCTCGTTTCCTTATAGAGCTGCTCTCTGTCTAGTCCTGCGGTTCTGGGAGTGTTCATGCTAAACTGTTAATCTTTTTCTGTCACAACAAACACCACCAAGCCTGTGTTTCCAGCACTGACTGGCTACAAGTGCTGCTAAAGCCAGGAAGACAATTTGCATAGAAAAGACACTTTGCATTGGCAGTACATGCTCTGGGAGTGTTTATAGCCCTGTGAGTTTAACACTTCAAGACTGAGAGCTGCCCTTCAGGGAAACACAACCCACAGCAACAATGACCTTCATCACTATTTTCATCTGGACACTCCTAGTCTCTGCTCGAGGTAGGAATGGGTCTGAAATATTTGATGAACGTAGTTTACAACTATAGGTAAAAATGAAATGTTTTGTATAAAACAGGAAATCAATTACATTTTTAATGATATTTTAATGATATTTACTACTTTCTCATTTGCAGAATCCAGAGGACAGGTAACTGTGACTCAGACTCCAGCAATGAAATCTGTTCTCCCTGGACAGACAGTCACTGTGAACTGTAAGACCAGTGCAGCACTATACAATAACAGATTCCTAGCCTGGTACCAAAAGAAAGTTGGAGAAACTAATAAATTCCTGATTTATGCAGCAACTATGTCAGACTGGGATCCCAGAGCGTTTCAGTGGCAGTGGATCTGGGACTGACTTCACTCTGACCATCACAGGAGTCCAGGCTGTTATTAATACTATAGTAATATCTTCGGTAAAGGCTTTTATGCATAAAATATTTCTGCATCATTAAAATATTTATGATAAAGGTAGGTTGTGCACTTTTGTCCAACTGAGCAATCGTACTTTCATAAAATATACCAACTTCTTAATGACTGATGATTAACATGCTGTAATACACAGTTTAAATTTAAAAGCTTAAATGCTGTACATGAGAGGTTAAGCTGTATTGGCTCCACCTGGCGGTTTTACAAGGTGATTCCGGATACTTTCCGGCATGACGTTAAATGATGCGATACACCGGGTGATACCGCGTTTTGATGCGACACGCCACCGAGGTATACCACGAAATACCCCACCCGTTTTGAATGGCTGCATCTGTATATTCTCATGTACGGTTAGAATGTGTTCATTGTCTTCCAATGAAAGACAAGTTCCTTTTCGCCGAAGTCGGGAGACATTAGAAGCTTGCCACACCCGGACTGTTAAACCAACGCATTAGCACGGTAAAGCTATCCCATTGAGGAGCCGGGCAATAATTGTTGCGTTCCTTGATTTTCTGATCTGCAAGGCCATTTGGCTGCAGCGAATGTGAATTCTGTCTGGCATTGCCAGATTGTGAAAAAATAAAAGTATTTAAATCAAGATATGGGTATACAGGTACAGACTTCAAGCTGCACCACTGAATCGCTTTGGTAAGGAGACGGACTGTGGCCAAATCATGAAGACTCTCTCACACCAAATAATGAAGATGAAAAGAAACGGGAAGTCAACATGAGACATTGTACAGTATTTGCGTTAGTCTGACATCGATAAGAAGAGTGCGCAGAAGGCTTGGATGGAGATACAAAAAAAACAACACATGCCCCATTATAAGGGTAAAAAACAAAGAGGAAAGACTCAAACAAGTGCTCCAATGGATTGAACAGGGGGAGACATTTCATGATGTACTTTTCACCGATGAAACAACAGTTGCTCTGGAACAGTTTTCAACAATGTCATTTTGTAAAAAGGGGAGAGATGTGGATTGTTGACCGGGGCGGGAGACATTCGGGAATGTGAGTCTGATAAAGAAGGAATAAAAGCATTTTATTAAAAACGCATTTGCGTTTGTCTGGGTGCTAAAAAAGTAAAAAACAATTACTTTTTGACAATGAAAAACTGTGTGTGTCTCTGTCTCTCTCGTGTTTCGAAATTCTGTGGCTTTTGAAATTTACTGGGGGTGGACCACATCGGTAAATTTCGATGGGTCCAGAGGCAAAAGTGCCATGCTTTGCAATCTCCGAGAAACCATTAGTAGCATGGTGAATCGGAGAATCTCAACACTTACTTTGTGCGACTGGAAAAGAATTTGTGATCGAATCAACGAAATACTTCGAAGAAGGAGGCGCTCTTTTCCCCTAGTCTAACAGTATGTCCAGAAACAAAACATTCCTGTTAAACAAGAGGAATGTAAAAAACAAAATGGTACAAAAGTAAAAAAAACAATTTCTTTTTGACAGTGAAAACCGGTGTGTGTGTGTCTCTCTCTCTCTGCTGGCGCATGGGTGTGGTGGGGTGCTGTGCCAGCCGTACAAAAAATTAAAGTGTCCCTTTCCATTCAATGGGTGTCTGAGTCGCTGTGTTCCAATGTCATCGAGCTAAAGCCAGCACAAAGCAAGAACTGATCAATGCGATTTACAAATTCTGGGAGAAATAACTGACCGAACAAAATTGCAACCATTTTATTAACAGGCTGTTTCGTGTTCTTCCTAGGATTGTTGAGTGGGGCGGGGCGGGGCGGGGGGGGGGCATTCGGGAATGTGAGTCTGATTAAGAATGAATAAAGCATTTTATTTAAAACGCGTTTGCGTTTGTCTGGGTGCTGACAAATTAAAAAACAATTACTTTTTGACAATGAAAAGCTGTGTCTCTCTCTCTCCGCTGGCATTTGTAATTTAATTAATTAATTGCTTACACTAATATAGCACTTTATCTGGACACTCCACTCAAAGCGTAATCATTTTTATTTTTAAATACATTTTAGCAAAGTCATGTACCATAAAAGTATGGTAATTAATACTTTCGCTGGAGTTTAAATAAAGTCGATGTTTTCTCTTTTTGGCTAGACTTTACTATCTAGCCATGAGATAAACAATAGTTTGTCATTAAACAACTTTATGTTTATTAATCTTCCTTGTTATGCACAGTGAGAATGATAATGTAATGAGAATTAATTTAATCACAGAGTGCTCATAAATTGTGCTAGGAAGAAAACAGATAGGTGTTCTGAAAGGTCACATATAAACAGGTTTTCAATGGAAAGAATGATAGTGTAACGATGACGGACACAAAAACTCAGACTTGCGGAGTTAAAACCTGCCTTTCTTTTCTTCTCTGTCACCCACCGCCTGCCTGCCGGCTGTCCCGTGCCCCACCCAGAGAGATCTCTTTGATTAAATTAATTCCCATTACATTACCATTCCCACTGTGCATAACAAGGAAGATTAAAAAAACAGAAGGTTGTTTAATGACAATCTATTGTATATCTCATGGCAATAAAGTCAAGTCTACCCTAAAAAAAGTCAAGTCTAAGTGTCACATGCTACTATTTGTGCATGAACATAGTCATACTGTTACATATTTCTTTAGATATGTGATTGCATGTTTTTTTTAAATCCCTGGCGGGACCGGGCATCCATAAGAATCAAGTTAAAGGTTTCATTGCGCTTTGACAGAAACCAAAGAGAAAAGAGAACAACTTTTTGTTTAAGAGAAGAGTCACAGGATGGGCTGGATTTGAACACACAATTTCTGGTTTACAAGGCAGGAACATAGACCACAGTACCACCAGCAAAGGTCACATGAGAAGCAGTGAAACAGCCCTACACATACAGAATCAACAGACGTTGTACAGCATGTACTACTGCGTTGCAGTATATGAATATAATTATATCGTTATTAATTTCTTTAGATACGCGATTCCATATTATATTAGCAGAAAAGCTTAGAACTACCACTTTTTATACCTGCTATTTCACATGTTAGTTAAAGACTTCGATGCTTAAAATTTTTAGGGAGAAATGGAATACTGGTGTGTATTTTTTCTTTAAAGTACCGATTCCTGGAATCTGACTGGCTGACACCCTTCTGAAGTGGTACCATAATCTCTGGTATACGGAAAAGAAAGCGTAGATAAAAAAGCTTGGATTCTCATGTATCTTATACAAGTATCTTTTAATACAGTCTTTGCTGTGCTCTTGAGGATCCTTGTGATATTTTGCGCTCTGGTTGAATGATGCGTTGCAGTTTAAATAATTTTCGTTGTTAGACATTATGAAACGTTCTGTTAAAAGCAAGGGAGTTTTTATTATTGTTATTGTTGTTATCAAAAATGACTTGTTGTGATATTTTGAAATAAAAAAGTCAATTGATTGTCCATAATATTGCTATTCTATCTTTTCGAAGAAATGTTTGTTAAAAGAGAAGTCCAGCACCAGCTGGATTTGAACACACAACCCAACAGTTAGTAGGCAGGCATGTAGACCAGTAGACTACAAGGGAAGTCACATGAAAAGAGAAGCGAAACAGCCCTACACAGCCCTGTCGCAGTACACTAATCATATCGTTATTAAATTCTTTAGATATGCGATTCCATATTATATTCCCTTTTAATCAAATTCTAAAAGTATGCTTGTTGAATCCGGTATCTCTTTAGTTAAAGACTTCGATGCTTAAAATGTTTAGGGAGAAATGGAATACTGGTGTGTAGTTTTTCTTTAAAGTACCAAGACCAGCCATATACTGTATATTTATGTTCCAAAATTAATATCGTTTATGGCCTTCACACACGTTACAGTATGCTCCTATTCTTTTTATGCTCAGCTACTAAGATTTCCCTTCAGTGGTTAAATTCAATATCTACAACGGGCACAGTAAAGACGTTTACTGTAAGTCTTTCTACGACAGACCAAGTGTCGGTCAACCAATCATGTACCGAGGTACCCCGCGTCATCTTGCATCATGATGCTCGACGCCGTAGCCAATTACCTCAGGCACGTGTCTGTACCGCGCACTTTGAATGGCTGCATCTGTACTGAAGTCTGAAACAGAATATGAGAAAAGGAGATTATTAATATTACAGAATTACTCTAGGCTGATGGCAATATCACTGTCATAACACTTCTCCTGTCATTTTGACTCTCTACTTTGACTCTCTACTTTGGATGAGTCGTTGCTGCGCTCTTGGGGTAATTTTGGTCAGCTGGCCCCTCCTGGGATGGTTCACCACTGTTTCATGTTTTCGCCATTTGTGGATAATGGCTCTCACTGTGGTTCGCTGGAGTCCCAAAGCTTTAGAAATGGCTTTATAACCTTTTCCAAACTGATAAATCTCAATTACTCTGTTTCTCATTTGTTCCCATAATTTCTTTGGATCGCAGTATGATGTCTAGCTTTTGAGGATCTTTTGGCCTACTTCACTTTGTCAGGCAGGTCCTATTTAAGTGATTTCTTGATTGAGAACAGGTGTGGCAGTAATCAGGCCTGGGTGTAGCTAGAGAAATTGAACTCAGCTATCCAAAGATGTGATAAACCACAGTTGATTTATGTTTTAACAGGGTGAGCAATCACTTTTTCACACAGGGCCATGTGGGTTTGGATTTTTTTTCCCTTAATAATAAAAACCTTCATTTAAAAACTGCATTTTGTGTTTCCTTGTGTTATCTTTGTCTAAAACTTCAATTTGTTTGACGATCTGAAACATTTCAGTGTGACAAACATGAAAAAAAAAAGAAATCAGGAAGGGGTCAAACACTTTTTCACACCACTGTATATACAATATATATTTTATTGAAGTTCAGTTTGTTTGTGTGCCTCTTCAGCCTGGACTCCTGTGATGGTCACTGCCACTGCCACTGAAATGCTCTGGGATCCCAGTCCGACGGGTAGTTGCAAGATAGATCAGGAGTTTAGGAGCTTTTCCAGCTTTCTGTTGGTACCAGCTGAGGCGATCATTATTGTACACTGCAGGACTGGTCTTACAGCTAACAGTGACTGTCTGTCCTGGAGCAGTCAATATTGTAGGAGCGTGGGTCACAAAAATCTGTCCACTAGATTCTGAAAATGAAGAAAACATTGCAAAAAGTGGGAAAGTATTGAAAATACCAATTTATTCTGTAAATCAGTAATACATTATATGATAGACATACAGTATGAAAACAGAATAAATTAATAAGATATTTATTATGATGCTTTAATATTTTTTATTTTTAAATTAACATAAATCTTGATTTCTTCTTCACATAATACAAAAATGTTTTAAATTCTATAAAATATCCAAACCCATTCCTACCCTGATCAGTGATGAGGAGTGTCCAGATAAATATGATGAAGAAAGTCATTGTTCCTGTGGGTTCTGTTACCATGAAGCGCAGCTCTCAGTCTGGAAGTGTTAAACTCACAAGGCTATAAACACTCCCAGAAGTGTCTTCTATGCAAATTATCTTTCTGGGTTAGGCTGCACTAGTAGCCAGTCAGTGCTAGAAAAACAGGCTTGGTGCTGCGTGATGTGACAGAGCAAGATGAGCAGTTTAACATTAACACTCCCAGGACAGCAGGACTAGACAGAAAGCAGCTTTATAAGGAGCAGAGGATTATACACAATCAGCTGAGTCCAACTTGAATGGAGTGGAGTGTGGAGAGTCTGGTTAAAGCAGTACTTGGTTTTGTGTGTTCAGGTACAGCAGGATCAATAGTTGAACTAAAAACGTATTTTACAGAGACTGAAGCATGCAAATGCACATATTAAAAACAGTCATGCAACCCACATTTTATATAAGTTTACACTGTCACAAATCCACTTATCAGCTATGTCCGCATTTCACCCAACATAGCTGGAATGGGGTGGAGTGCAGAAAATCTGGTTAAAACTGCACTTGGCTCTGTTTGTTCAGATGCAGCACAATTACTAACTGCACTGACTTAAACACTCTTAATACTTTTGGGGCAATACAAGAGAGGCAAAATGTTCAGTTCAGATCTGACAAAATACCTTGTTATATGTTTGTGGTCCCATGGGACATTCCTCACAGTGTTGAAGGAAAGAAATTTTAAAAAATAAAGTTGCTTCATGAAACTCTGAAAAGTAAATAGGGAGCAGGAACTTGTTTGTCACATCGATTTATCAGTACAGCTCTTTTCCCGAGACAAGAAAGAAGAAAGTGAAGCTCCACTGGAACCCAGAGGTGAAGATTTGAAAATTGGGGAGGGGGGTTTAGGGAAAAATCAAAGCATGGTTTGAAACAGGGATGACCAACATCCACCCCGAACACAAGCTCCATGGCTTGGTAACCCAGACATTTAAGTTTCAAGGAGACTTTTTGCGCAGCAGCAGCAGCAAAGAGAGGACATTAGTTAGCCAATATGATAAAAATGACTTCTTTTTTGTTTTTTGTTTAGCACATTTGAACATTTTCAAAAACTGTCCAATCCCTAGTTTGTCAGGCATTTTTTTTCGCCGTGGGAGTGCTCCCACTTGTGCTGGTTTTAGTGCCTGCTGCCAGGATATTACCCCAGCGCTTTGTCATTAAAATTGGGTTTCCAATAATGTGGAAGTAAACTCTTGTTTTCATGTCTACTATAACAGACATACTGTAATCTCCCTTGCTTTTAACCAAGCATATCATAATTTCTAAGAATGAAAATGATTTAAACTATGTGACACTATCATTCAACGAGAGCACAAAATATCACAAGGATCCTGCAGAGTGCAACAAAGACAGCAAAAAAAAGCCTATGCAATTGATTTGATTGACAGTTATTTATCAGTCAGCGCATTGATATTTCTTTATCACACAGTAAAATGTCAAAATTCCTTCCAGGGTGTGCGTATATCAGAGAATATAACACAGCTTCAAAAGTGTGTCAGCCAATTAGATTTCAGGACCGGAACTATCTTTCCTATAATTAGAATTAAGGTGCAATTAAAGATTTCTAATAATCTTTGTGTACCTTGACCATATAACCCGGTGCCTGCCTGTGTAAATACTCTACATAGGAATGTAGCTAAAAAGCTTGTTATCCTTATGATCTCAGCCTAAGAATGACCTGGTGGTTTTCACATGTGGGAAAGTAAGAGAGATGACTTTGTCTTCTGGATAACGATCCTTCCTACAACAGAGGCGATCTAAACTCCCATGGTGGATGTCCACTGCTAGTGCCTCGATGTCTAGTTGAGAGCCATAGGTACATCTGGATCTGATCTTTAAAGTCACAGGGCACGTTCAATCACCCAAAGGAAGATCCACCGATGAGTGACCTTTAAGGTGGGCCCTAGTGGTATACCTGATGGTATCTCAGACAATCACCAACTTCTGATGCGATACTACAAAACTGTAACTCAAGTCATTTTCCATTGTTTAGTTCATGATAGTTAATGCATATTCACTTGTGTCTGAGAATATGAATATGATTTAGTTTTACGAGACTGATACAACCTACGAGCTAGACTGTAAAACATTATCATCTCTGCATATTTTAACTCTGAAATTATTAACTCTTTTCTTTGTAATCCCCTTGTAATCAGTCATTCATATCACAGCAGATCATTTCTCAGATGTATTTTGTTACGCTTGTTTGTTATGCACGTATTGATAATACTGTATTAATAAACTGTATGTTGTTTATTCGGAATTCCTGCATGAGACTGTAAATTATGATGTTTGATTGGTTTCTAAAAGTCGTCAAATTGTCACGGGAGCTGGTCCTGACTCCCAGGTAGTGCGTACTTTAGACCCTATGCAGATGCTATAATCCGGAAGTGACTGGAATAAGACCTCAAGGGAAACACAGCAAGAGCAGGACGGGATGACAGACGGGGGGGCGTGACGGCTGTGATCTGATGACAAGTCCTAAGGCAGTCCAAAGGGGAAATCGGGTCACAGTCCAGGGTCCAGGAGCTGGGAGATCCAATCCGAGACAGACAAGATTAAAACCGGAATGGGATCTGGAACAGGAATAGTGACAGGGATTCAGGAGGATAAAAACAGTAATGAGGCCAGGTGCTCCGAGCCCTGGACTCAGCAGGTCAGGATGCCTGATGAAGCCTATGCCGTTGGGTCCCTCCATGATCCGCTGGTATGCGGGCTTCTGGGCGTACGTATTCCAATGCAGAGCGTGGAATAGTGGGAGTGCCAGGCTTTAAATAATAACAAGGAAAACATGGACAGCTGCACATAATGAACTAAAATAGGAAAGGGTCGGAGCGCCCTTTAGAGGAGGGATGACGATCGTGACACAAATCCTCTTGCAATTTGCTGTTACAATTTCTAATTGTAACAGCAAATGAAAACCCCCATCTCCACCAGTGTGTATCCCACCATGTGCCCGGTGCTTTGCAGGATAAGCTCTGGGCCACAGAAGCCCTAAATTGGACAAGCAATTATTGAAAGAGTTGTGATATGATGTGAAAAAGGTACAACGAAGGCCTGTTTACTTCTATTCTTTAACCTGTCACAATATATTGGTTTGGTTATTATCAGTTTTTACTTCAGCATGAGAAAAATATTTTATTTCCCTTCATCTTTTCCTCAGCACAGACATATCTGTGTGATCCTACAATTTAAATCTAAATGAATATTATAATATTTTAATTTCCAAGTTGTTGAGAACAGCTCTACTTGCCACCATTTCAGACTACTTCTAAACAAAAAGCTGAGCTCCTCCATGGGCTATGTCCTGTGTCTGTAACGAACAGTTCTTTCCGGACCCTATGCGTACGACACAATCCGACGGAGTGGGGAAACACTGGGAAACGTCATGCAGGAATACGGGGCTGAAGACAGGGGGTCGTGTCCAAGTTGCGCTGGTGCACGGGGGAGGTGTGGCCGAGGCGAACAATCCCAAAGAGTAATCCTTAGAGTATCCAAAAACACACGAGAAAGTCCAAAACCAGAAGATCCATTAGAAGAAGGAATTAAAAACCATGAAGGCCGGGTCGGAACCGGCGGACGGGGAACAGGAACGGGAACAGGAACAGAGATTAAAACCTTAACGGGACCAGGCGCTTCCAGGTCCCGGACTCGCACGATATGGAAATCAGATGCAGAGCCCGGATGAGCGTCAGCGCCTGGCTCTTAAGGTGGGCTGGTTATAGGGAGCAGGTGCATAGAATAAAGTCTTAAGTGAAAGGGCTGGAGCACCCTTAAGGAGGGGGAACTATAATCGTGACAGTGTCATTACTTTCAGCCTCAGCTTCAGGTCGCAGCTGACCTGCTGAGGGAGTTATTTCTATGTGTGTAACACTGGAGGGAGAGACAGCTATTATTGAGCTCATGGTAACTCTGACAGTAACAATCTGTTGCATCTTCAGCCTGTACTCTTGTGATGGTCAGAGTGAAGTCAGTCCCAGATCCACTAACCCTGAAATGCTCTGGGAATCCAGACTGACAGGTAGTTGCTCCATAGATCAGGACTTTAGGAGCTTCTTCAGCTTTCTGTCGATACCAGGCTAGTCTGTGCTTGGAGTCATAAACTTACACTGCTGTTCACCGGATTACGAAATAAAAAAAATCAAACAGCATATGGTAAAATATTTGGAACAATTCATTAAACACTTATTTACATAATTTAAACTTTCAGTGTTTTTTTTTGTTTTACACTTAATAATTAATTATTAGCACTTTAACTATATTGATTTCAGCACAAATGCTTCATTTGTGAACTGAGATAGATGAGTCAAACATCCTCTTATAGTTTGTAACATGTTTTTATGTTCTTCTGACTGTATCTAGAAGGAGCTGTTGTTATTTAACACTATACAGGCACTTACAGTAGCTAGTTATCTAGTTACCTGCATTTACATACTAGGAGACACAGTAGTGATACCTTCTGGTGCAGTTTTAGAGTCATTGGCAGGAGCTAAGACTTCTCTGTCTCTGTCTGCAAGTCATGTAATTGAAAGACACTGCAGACTGCTAGTTTACTTTTAGATTATGTTTGTTTCTGTTTGCATACAGTAATCTTGCTGTATCTGAACACAAAGAGACAAGACTGTCAATTCCATGAGGAGTATAGTCTTTGGTCTCTTCTGCCCAAAGTGAAAAAAGACCCTATGCGTAGTGGCGGAACAGGGTTTAGCCCGGGTTCAGCTGTCCAGGAAATGCTATATAGAAACCTATGCCCTCAGGCCACGGACATGGAGCGACCTGGTGCTAGGCGAGTCTCAAGAAATTCTAAACCTCAATGCTGTGTGAGGAGGAAAGTGTGACCCAGAAATATATAGCCCCAGACAAAGACACAGCGGATGGACAAGCAAAGTACAGGGAACTAGGGACAGGACAGAGTAGGAGCGCCCTCCAGATGTAGAGGGCATGACAATATCAGGACACAATGTTGTGTTGCAGATTTCCCTAGGGGGATTGGAGCTGCCTGACAAGTCCACCTCCATTTTCATTAATATTTAATTTATATGGCTCTTCTCTTGACACTCAAAGAGCTTTACAGGGAATGGGGACTCCCCTCCACCGCCACCAAAGTGTAGCCTCACCTGGATGATGCAACAGCAGCCAAAGTGTCCCAGGAGGAGGCCATGATGAGTAGAGGACATGGGAAATTTAGGTAGGATGCCAGGGGTAACACCCCTACTCTTTTCAATAAACACGCTGAGATTTTTAATGACCATAGAGAGTCAGCACCTTGTTAAGGTCTCATCCGAAGAACGGCTCCTTTGTACAGTATATGTTGACTGTCACTATACTGGGGCATTAGGACCCACACAGACCACAGAGTTAGCTCCCCCTACTGGTCCAATTTTCACCTTTCCAGCAGTAACCTTCTTCTCTTCCAGGAGCTACAGGGTGATATAGCTGATATACTGTATCTCAGACTGTGTCTAAGTGTACATAATGTAAACCCAGAGAGCAGTGTGTGCCTAAATGTTTCTGATGTAAACCCAGAGATCAGTATTTGTATGATCTTAGAGCTTAGAGTTGACAATGCTAATGGTGGTGCCCACTACGTTCAAAACTGGCCAATTAACTTCAATAGCTAGTTAACTATAGTATAAGTGGAACGATGGTTTGTGACATAGAGTCCCTAGTTGGCAATAGGAAACTGTGGAGAGACTGTAGATATAGGACTAAACCACTTGGGGTCGCAAGTGAAGGGTTGACAGGGGTGGATGAGGTTCTCAGCTGAGTGTGGTCAGCAGAGTAAGGCTGATGAATCTCTAAAGAGGTCTGAGGCACAGCCCTTTATAAACATGCTCTTTTCACGACAATGATAGACAGAGTCAGTCTGGACATGAGTATTTTTGACAGCTTCTGTGTTGAAAGCACTAAAAATCAATTATGCAATCTCACGTTTTAGAGAATTCAGCCCTTAGCCAGCCAAGGGAAGACAGATCGAACCTCTGTCTGAGTCATAAACTGTGCAGCCCTAATTAAACAAAAAGCCTGTATTTACTGTAAGTGTTTAGCTTAAGTAAAATGTGATTTTAAGTAATAGCTGTTTATTAATATTCCAATAGCTGTAGAATATGAAATACAAACTGTGTATTTGCAAACTTCAGTCTCTGTTAAACATGGTATCACTTCCACCAGTAATGTGTCTAAACACACAGAGCCAAGTGCTGATTTAACCAAACTCTCAACACCCCAATCCATTCATGCTATGCTGAATGGAAAAAGGTCTCAGCTGATTGTGTCTCATTCTCGTTTCCTTATAGAGCTGCTCTCTGTCTAGTCCTGCGGTTCTGGGAGTGTTCATGCTAAACTGTTAATCTTTTTCTGTCACAACAAACACCACCAAGCCTGTGTTTCCAGCACTGACTGGCTACAAGTGCTGCTAAAGCCAGGAAGACAATTTGCATAGAAAAGACACTTTGCATTGGCAGTACATGCTCTGGGAGTGTTTATAGCCCTGTGAGTTTAACACTTCAAGACTGAGAGCTGCCCTTCAGGGAAACACAAGCCACAGCAACAATGACCTTCATCACTATTTTCATCTGGACACTCCTAGTCTCTGCTCGAGGTAGGAATGGTCTGAAATATTTGATGAACGTAGTTTACAACTATAGGTAAAAATGAAATGTTTTGTATAAAACAGGAAATCAATTAAATTTTTAATGATATTTTAATGATATTTACTACTTTCTCATTTGCAGAATCCAGAGGACAGGTAACTGTGACTCAGACTCCAGCAATGAAATCTGTTCTCCCTGGACAGACAGTCACTGTGAACTGTAAGACCAGTGCAGCACTATACAATAACAGATTCCTAGCCTGGTACCAAAAGAAAGTTGGAGAAACTAATAAATTCCTGATTTATGCAGCAACTATGTCAGACTGGGATCCCAGAGCGTTTCAGTGGCAGTGGATCTGGGACTGACTTCACTCTGACCATCACAGGAGTCCAGGCTGTTATTAATACTATAGTAATATCTTCGGTAAAGGCTTTTATGCATAAAATATTTCTGCATCATTAAAATATTTATGATAAAGGTAGGTTGTGCACTTTTGTCCAACTGAGCAATCGTACTTTCATAAAATATACCAACTTCTTAATGACTGATGATTAACATGCTGTAATACACAGTTTAAATTTAAAAGCTTAAATGCTGTACATGAGAGGTTAAGCTGTATTGGCTCCACCTGGCGGTTTTACAAGGTGATTCCGGATACTTTCCGGCATGACGTTAAATGATGCGATACACCGGGTGATACCGCGTTTTGATGCGACACGCCACCGAGGTATACCACGAAATACCCCACCCGTTTTGAATGGCTGCATCTGTATATTCCCATGTACGGTTAGAATGTGTTCATTGTCTTCCAATGAAAGACAAGTTCCTTTCCCCAAAGTCGGGAGACATTAGAAGCTTGCCACACCCGGACTGTTAAACCAACGCATTAGCACGTTAAAGCTATCCCATTGAGGAGCCGGGCAATAATTGTTGCGTTCCTTGATTTTCTGATCTGCAAGGCCATTTGGCTGCAGCGAATGTGAATTCTGTCTGGCATTGCCAGATTGTGAAAAAATAAAAGTATTTAAATCAAGATATGGGTATACAGGTACAGACTTCAAGCTGCACCACTGAATCGCTTTGGTAAGGAGACGGACTGTGGCCAAATCATGAAGACTCTCTCAAGTGCCATGCTTTGCAGTCTCCGAGAAACCATTAGTAGCATGGTGAATCAGAGAATCTCAAAACTTACTTTGTGCGACTGGAAAAGAATTTGTGATCGAATCAACGAAATACTTCGAAGAAGGAGGCGCTCTTTTCCCCTAGTCTAACAGTATGTCCAGAAACAAAACATTCCTGTTAAACAAGAGGAATGTAAAAAACAAAATGGTACAAAAGTAAAAAAAACAATTTCTTTTTGACAGTGAAAACCGGTGTGTGTGTGTCTCTCTCTCTCTGCTGGCGCATGGGTGTGGTGGGGTGCTGTGCCAGCCGTACAAAAAATTAACGTGTCCCTTTCCATTCAATGGGTGTCTGAGTCGCTGTGTTCCAATGTCATCGAGCTAAAGCCAGCACAAAGCAAGAACTGATCAATGCGATTTACAAATTCTGGGAGAAATAACTGACCGAACAAAATTGTAACCATTTTATTAACATGCTGTTTCGTGTTCTTCCTAGGATTGTTGAGTGGGGCAGGGCGGGGCGGGGGGGGACATTCGGGAATGTGAGTCTGATTAAGAATGAATAAAGCATTTTATTTAAAACGCGTTTGCGTTTGTCTGGGTGCTCACAAATTAAAAATCAATTACTTTTTGACAATGAAAAGCTGTGTCTCTCTCTCTCCGCTGGCATTTGTAATTTAATTAATTAATTGCTTACACTAATATAGCACTTTATCTGGACACTCCACTCAAAGCGTAATCATTTTTAGTTTTAAATACATTTTAGCAAAGTCATGTACCATAAAAGTATGGTAATTAATACTTTCGCTGGAGTTTAAATAAAGTCGATGTTTTCTCTTTTTGGCTAGACCTTACTATCTAGCCATGAGATAAACAATAGTTTGTCATTAAACAACTTTATGTTTATTAATCTTCCTTGTTATGCACAGTGAGAATGATAATGTAATGAGAATTAATTTAATCACAGAGTGCTCATAAATTGTGCTAGGAAGAAAACAGATGGGTGTTCTGAAAGGTCATATATGAACAGGTTTTTGATGGAAAGAATGATAGTGTAACGATGACGGACACAAAAACTCAGACTTGCGGAGTTAAAAGCTGCCTTTCTTTTCTTCTCTGTCACCCACCGCCTGCCTGCCGGCTGTCCCGCGCCCCACCCAGAGAGATCTCTTTGATTAAATTAATTCCCATTACATTACCATTCCCACTGTGCATAACAAGGAAGATTAATAAACATAAGGTTACTTAATGACAATCTATTGTATATCTCATGGCAATAAAGTCAAGTCTACCCTAAAAAAAGTCAAGTCTAAGTGTCACATGCTACTATTTGTGCATGAACATAGTCATACTGTTACATATTTCTTTAGATATGTGATTGCATGTTTTTTTTAAATCCCTGGCGGGACCGGGCATCCATAAGAATCAAGTTAAAGGTTTCATTGCACTTTGACAGAAACCAAAGAGAAAAGAGAACAACTTTTTGTTTAAGAGAAGAGCCACAGGATGGGCTGGATTTGAACACACAATTTCTGGTTTACAAGTCAGGAACATAGACCACAGTACCACCAGCAAAGGTCACATAAGAAACAGTGAAACAGCCTTACACATACAGAATCAACAGACGTTGTACAGCATGTACTACTGCGTTGCAGTATATGAATATAATTATATCGTTATTAATTTCTTTAGATACGCGATTCCATATTATATTAGCAGAAAAGCTTAAAACTACCACTTTTTATACCTGCTATTTCACATGTTAGTTAAAGACTTCGATGCTTAAAATGTTTAGGGAGAAATGGAATACTGGTGTGTATTTTTTCTTTAAAGTACCGATTCCTGGAATCTGACTGGCTGACACCCTTCTGAAGTGGTACCGTAATCTCTGGTATACGGAAAAGAAAGCGTAGATAAAAAAGCTTGGATTTTCATGTATCTTATACAAGTATCTTTTAATACAGTCTTTGCTGTGCTCTTGAGGATCCTTGTGATATTTTGTGCTCTGGTTGAATGATGCGTTGCAGTTTAAATAATTTTCGTTGTTAGACATTGCAAGGGAGTTTTTATGTCCGTTACAGTAAAAGAAAATGCCTGACAAAGTAGGGCTTGGACAGATTCCAAGTGCTTCTACAAATGTGCTAAAGAAATGAGCAAAAAATGTCATTAATTCCTTTAACATATTGGCTAGCTAATGTCCTGTTAGTTAGGTCAACAAAATCTAGTGGTGTTTGTCAAAGAAAAAAATAAAAGTATTTCCGTTTAAAATGAAGGTTAGAAAGAATGTGGACCAGAGTAATACTTTGAGTTTACAGCTTGTCCAAAGTCATTCATTATTAATACAATTAGTAATATCTTCAGTAAAGGCTTTGATGCATAAATATTTCTGATAAAGGTAGGTTGTGTACTTTTGTCCAACTGAGCAATCTTGCTTTCATAAAATATACCAACTTTTTAATGACTGATGATTAACATGCTGTAATACACAGTTTAAATTTAAGAGCTCAAATGCTGTACATGAGAGGTTAAGCTTTATTGGCTCCTCCTGGCGGTTTTACAAGGTGATGCCAGATACTTTCCGGCATGACGTCAAATGACGCGTTACACCGCGTGATACTGCGTTTTCATGCGACACGCCCACTGTGGTGTATCGTGAAATACCCCACACGTTTTGAATGGCTGCATCTGTAACTATAATACAGTGGTCAGACAGGCCCTTGATGAAATTGCCCCGTTAAACACTAAGGTAGTTAAAGCCACTATACACTCTCCATGGTATAATGATCCCACATGATCCCTTAAAAAAGAGTGCCGCAAACGAGAGTGCAAATGGAGGTCTACTGGTCTACTATTCAAGTCAGCATGGACTGATAGCCTGCAACAATATAAGAAAGTCCTATATAGAGCTCATTCGTTCTACCACTCTGAACCTATTGAAATCAGTAAAAATAACCCTCACTACGAATTTAAGACAATATATGTATTAAATGTGAATTTGTGTGAATTCCCACGCAAAAAGTAGAAAAAAGGCAAAAACATGGTTTCCTAACTACTTTTATAGAATTTCAAGATTCTTAAAATTTTAAGTGAATTTAAATTTAAAATGTATTATAAATTTTATAATATAATATACAGAAAAACATTTTTGATAGTTAATATTACAATATAAGGGCAGGCACATTCATTAGCATTGCTGGGGTTTAATTCAAGTCCTCAGGTGCTATCTGTGTGGAGTCCGTATGTTCTTCATGTTGCATGGGTTTCCTGTGAGGGGCTTCTGGGAAAATTGGCTTTGTGTGTGATTGTGTGCCGAAACTAAATTAAATTGAATAGATGTCAGTTTACAATCAGAAAAGGTACCATTTAAAATTATTCGGGGAGATAAAATGGAAAGAATAAAAATTATTATCATATTTTATTTTAAAAAATAAACCCTTAGGACATGTAATAAACATCTACAGCAAATATCTGTATTTATATCTGAAAAGCTTACTGTAAAACATTCTGTGTGTTAATTTAATTTGATCAAATATTTTGTGTTTGGAGAACAAAACCTAATGGAGGGCTAGTGTGTGGAGGAGAAGGTGTTGTGTTTCTTTTTGCCATCAGTATATTTACACAATTAATAAACTCATTAATGTAAAAGCAGCTCATATTTAATTTGTTTATTGGATCTACACGTGTTGCATAAACATTAAGGGATGAAGCTTTAGAGTTTATATGTAACCCCGCTCAAAACTGGTGACACAGCTGTTGATGTAAATGATAACTAAGAGAACTTTATTTCAAGGTCAGATATATATATGCCACCTTAAGTCCAAAGAAAAATCCAAAAATAATTTCTTCAGACTGGAGCTTATAGAACGTCAGCACAACTATATGATTAAGTATTTGCGCCTTGTTTCAAAGCTTACGTTTCACAATATGTAAAAGTAAACGTACACAATTACTTGTATGTATTTTATTACACACTCTTTAAGAACAAGCCTACTCACGATGCAGAATGAAACACATACAGTACAACCTGCAGCTTTGTGTTTGTATATTGCATACAGCCTCAAATATATATTTCCCCCAATTCAGTTCAACAGCATCATTCTTTTACTTTCAAATAATTCCTGATGAAGAAATAGTCAAGGTATCCACCTTCCACTCAATAATCTCTAATCTTATTTACAAAATGTAAACAATAATCTGGTAGTCTGTCAATTTCCTTTCTGTTTCTAATCTCCACAGAGTCCTCTGTCTTGACCCAACACCAATACGGGAGAAGATAATTTAGGTGTGTACATTCAGGTGACAGGAGAGAGTTTAAGGAATTTGGGAGAGTTACTGTTAGCTATTCATCTCGAGCACTGGGCACTCCTCAGTGACTGAGCTGCTGTGATTTGTTGTGCTTGTTCCCCAATTGATATAATACCAATATTATTTTGCAACAGTTGAAAACATCAATCTATTGCCCAAACCATCACTATAACCAATTTAATAATCAGCAAGGTATGCGATTATGTGACTGCGCCTACTAAAGTAGGGGACTTGATGTTCAGTAAGAGTTGCTCCACTGGATTTTTCTTCCTCTACTTGGAATTAACTATCATCATAATAATAATAATTGCTAATACTTATATAGCGCTTTTCTGGACACTCCACACAAAACATCCCATGCTGGCCCCACTAACACCTCTTCCAGCAGCAACCATAGTTTTTCACAGGAGGTCTCCCATCCAGGTACTGACCAGGCTCACACCTGCTTAGCTTGAGGGGGTTTTCAGTTATGAGTTGCAGAGTGATATGGCTATAGGCTGTAATACTCCACCTCCTGAGTCATGGATATGTCTTGATAACCCATGAAGAACTCAGGTGCATATTGATTAAGAGTCTGAAGGTTAGCACTACTAGGTGCTAACACTACTAGGTTAGGTGTCTTCTTCATTTGCAGACATAAACTCCCCTTCTAACTGACACGAGCCCTGAGTTTCTGGCTGCTCTTTAGTATCCAGGTTCACTGGTAAGAATCTACAGGGAAGCAAAAGTTCCCTATTTAGAACATCTCAATCCTCAAGGCTCACCACAAAGTGAAATATCTTTATTGGGCTTTTCACCACAATTTACACTGTTGGCTCAGCACAGCACTCTCGAGCTGCTTTCTAAGGCCCACATTTCATACGTACACCTGTTAACCCATGTCAATGGTAGAACTGGTTACTTTGGCATCACAACGCCTCTTATTCATTAAATGTCTTTTCTCTGCAAGTTTGGAGACAAGATTATAGGCATATTTAAGGCTGTTTTTCAAATCCTGCACATAACAAGTTTTGGGATTGTGTCCCTCTGGAATGATTCCAAAACAGAGATCAATAGGAAACCAAGGTTGCATACCAAACGTTGAAAGAAAGGATGTCTCCTCGGTTGCTTCATTACGAGTACAATTATAAGTGTAGACAAGAGCATGTGGCAAATTTTTGCCAGTGCTCTGTCTTTCACTGTGTGCTTCCAGAAGATCCAGCAATATCTTATTGAACATATCCAGTGGATTCCTGTTCCACATCCCTCCTCTAGAGGGCACTCCTACCCTTTTCTGTTAAGATTAGCTTCTATTATTTAGTGGTGTGTCTTGTTTGAATTTTGGTTGAAAGCCTAGCGTCTCCACAGGTCCTGGCTCAGCATTGAAAGACAGACGCCCGGAAGCCCGCCTACCAGTGGGTCCAGGAGTGACCTGACAGCATAGGCTTCACCCTGGCGTCCTGGCCTTCTGAGTCCGGGGCTCGGAGCGCCTGGTCCCGTTAAGGTTTTAGTACTGTGTTGCTGGTCTTGGTTCCCCTTCCCAGGGATTTTAACTGTCTCCATTCCCAGATGGATCTCCCAGTCTCTTGACAACAGACTGTGCCCTGATAACCCCTTTTTGGACCCCTTTGGACTTGGTCACCTTCACCCTGTCTGTCATCCCATCCTGACCCTGCTGTATCTTCACTGATGTCCTTCTCCATACCCTTCTGGATTATACCGTCATGCATAGGGTCCTTAACTGTGCACTACACAGGAGTCAGACCTGGATTCCATGACAATTCCCTCCAGGTGATAAGGTGTAGTATGTGATTTGACCCCTGACAGTTTACACAATTTAGCTACAATCTCAGATTCAAAATTGACACCTTAGTCACTGTGGATCCAAGTTTAAGGATATTTTTTGTTTCAGATTTCTTTCTGCAATAGGAGTTCTGAAACCTCTCTGTGTGCACATGAGGGTTGCAGTGGAGGGATCATCTTGTAAGATGGGGAGGTCATCATTAATGGTCCTGAGAAAAGAAAGTTTATTGGGGTGGTAAGGAAGTACCAGTGGAATGTGATTGTCCAGGAGTCGCTATTTGTGTGCTTAAGGGCTATCATTGTGGGAAATGACAGTGTGCAGAGATTGATGTTCATGGTGAAAATGAAACATTCTGTGCCCTCAAAGATGGTAGTTGTCTAAAAGCTGGAGAGCATGGTTAGTGTTCCTAATATATCAAAGAAGTCCTTCGAATGGTGGTATGTATTTTATATCTTTATATAGCATATACAATCTGCCATATTTTAAAGACATACTGTATGATTATTAGACTGAAGTAAGATGTGAAGACAGGGTTCATTTTAAGTCCTTTCTGCATGAAGATTAGACTTCTAAACAACAAGCTGGAGTTTATGGCAGGAAAGGGGGTTAACTGATAAGGATTCCAGATGCGAGCTAAGAACCCCCTGGGGGTGTAATCTTAAACTGACCATTTGGCCAGGATCTCTTAACTGGCAAAATACCATGACCCCCTCTTTACTATAAGAACGAATGACATCCGATGCAGCAAGGAAGGACTATATAAACCTAAAGTTTGTACCAGCACCTTGAACAATACTTTGGTTTTGTTGTTTCTTGCAGGAAACAAGACTTCGGCTTTATTGTTCCTTGCATGCAATAAACTCATCTGTTTAACTTCATCCTGGGATCCAGAACCTTATTTTTTCTGTTACAACAAGACTAATAAAAACATAGATTAAATGAAGCTTCTATTTCACTATTTCACAACTAACATTACAACACAAGATCCACCTATCAAGCAGTGAAAGGCAGGTTGTAGCACACTAGCCCAAACTGTAGTGTAATACGGTCTAGTTACCGTTAATGTGAAATTTGACATGCATTATACAGTAGATAGCTGCAACTGTATTTGTGCAATTTACTGTAGAAAATATTTCCAGATCGGAAATGTCAGGACCAGCTTGGTTCTGTCATATGATCCATCCAGTGTGCTCTTATACTCCCTTGCTATCTAAATCAATTGTTGTCTCTAAATTTCCATCCCAGTATATTTGTGATTGAAAAATATTGCTCCAGAATAGAGTAGCATCCCATCCAGGGTTTCCATCTTGCTCCCTGTACCTGTAGGGTTAGGCTACAGTTCTCTGCAGTTGCTTTTTTTGTTATTATTCCTTATCATGAGACACTCTTGCTAAATCACTAGTGAAACTTGCTCTCTGACACCAGATTTTTCAGTTGGTCTGCACAGAGATTATGGTAATATTCGTGGGATGAGGGAAGTGTTGTTTTTTTTTGCATGCTTTAAAGCATTATGTTTAAGAAATTCTAAAAAAAGCAGATGAAAGAATATAAAGAATTTATTACAGCACAGCAACAGGCTTTTAATTTACAATTTAAAAGAAAAGGTAGGCACAGAATGAACAAACACCTGGAATATATCTGATTAAATCGAGTCCATTATATAAAAATCATCTTCCCTATTCAAAATCATTTTATTTTCAGCCACTTTGATGATTATTCATACAGTATTACCAAGCAAAACTTAATTTGTTAAACTATATAAACCTTCACCTGGTTCCAAATTATGAAAAGGTTGTTTGAAGGCTATCCATTAAAATCATTGACAGTTGCTTTAATTTATCCAATTGAATTGATAGAACAGAATCCAGCAGGATTCATTTATTCCAGTACTTTGTCATCCAGTGGAACAACAAGCCTCACTGTAAGAGGCTCTTTTGTAGGATCTTCACAGCGACCAATAAAAATGGGAATAACACTGGGGTCTCCAGGTTTCAGAGGCACTCTGTTCACACCCACTATGAAAACAAATGAACGATTGATTGTGATGCTGGATAAACGTTGCATTGTGAGACTTTGAAGTGTCTGCATTGTTACCTGTGAATCTATGGGAATATTTTCTCCCGCTGACGCAGATTCACAAATTATTCCAGAGGGTGTAACACTTATTTTGACATCTGTTGTCACTTTTGGCTTGTACTGTGGACCAGGAGCAGCTGAGGAAACATAAATGAATGAAAATTAAATGCAGAATAAACATTATTAATCTGTACCTATCATAAATATAACATAGACAGTAATTGCAAAGTTTGATATCTCATGGGATGCATATACAAGTAAGGCCATAGACACCAGATTTCTAGTTCCCACTAGAGGATGCAGGCAAGCTGACTAAAGTTGTACTCTGAAGGAATGTGCTCACTGTGCCTTCTATCTCAGGGATGTACAGTATATTGTTGCGTGTTTCCCTTTTCACTACACTACTGTCTTCATACACACTCCGTTTCACACACCTTCAATCTTACTACAAATTATTATGGCCAGAAACACATAATGTAACATAATGTAAATCCTAATATTCATTTATTCACATATTTAATAAATATAGTGTTAAAATGAATAGTTCATAAAAAAATATTAAATGACCAATCTGAATACAAAATCAGACATTTCCCCAATACTGTACATCAATACAACTTCCAAAAAGGTGAAAAGTGATTATTTAGGCATTTATGAATACAGTACCGGGTGGGATGTGAATGTGCATTGAAAATCCTAGAATAGGACTGCAGTCTCTCAACATTTCCACATGAAAGAAAATGATGATGCTCTAATGACTTACGTGTAAATGTTTTCCCAATGTCCACATGATTAGTAGTCAGCTGGCACACTAAATCGGTCTCAGCTATAAAGTGTGGCATTTTGACCTGCATCTCTTGCACAGACGCCTTCAGGACCTCTTCCAGGTTGATTTCATGAAGGTGTTTCTCAACTGTTTGCAGCTATAACATGAAAATGTACGATAAATTACCTGATGGCACTGAAAAAATATTTTCAAAATGGTGGTACAAATACAAAAAAGTCATGTTTCACGTAAAGTATCAAATCTTTATTTGTCAAACCAAAACACTTTTCTGACCTGACTACCATGAAGGACCTACATTAACATGATTGTTCTATATAACTGATGTATGTGAAACCATATCCAACTAATTTGAATTCCTTAAGTGGAAGCATTGCTTGAAATTACAATCAATCATTTCAGCTCCTTTGTTATTTAGAATTGAGTATGAATTGCACTGAACTGCCTCCAGATTCCATAACACTGCCCATAATGAAGAAGACTATGGAACTCAGTCTGATTTTACTTAGGATAAAGTAAGCGAGATCAAGAAGAGATCCATGAAAGGTGAGATCAAGAAGAGAAAGCACAAGCACTGGAGATAATGAGCTTTGTCCTTCAAGCTACTAAAATCAGATGGGTCTAATGATCTCCTTTCTGAGACCAGAGTGGACATATGGTTGCCACTGAGCAAACTGTCAGTCCTGTACAGTATTTTATAGCTAATAGTATTATAGCTATAGTATCATTGTATAAATTATGATGCATTAGTAAAACCTTTGAATTATATGATGTAATTTCTATTTACTTGTGTAGACAAAATATAGTAAGAATACTGTATTTTATGATTCCCTTCACATCAGTATTTACCTTAGAGTGTGTATTTATTATTAGAAGGGCAGGACCTACCTTGCTGACATCCTCTGTCATCAATATGTAGAATCCAAGTGCATCTCCATTTAATGGCAGCTCCAGGGCTGTGACAGCACAGCCAGCGATTTTAATATTCTTGGTTCGAAACTTGCCTGTGCCTTTCATCATGGTAATGTCAATTTCCTATTTAAAAAAAAAACAATGCCTTTCATGAGAGCTATTTTCAAAACTAAAAGCATTGTACTAGAGTGGACACAATGCTCACAAGCAGAAAAGGAAACACACAGTACAGTCATAGTTTAGAGTGAAAGTAAGAGTAAGACAAAATCCTTCATATAAAGCTGTAATCAGGTTTTAAAGAATCCACAGCCACATAGCCTCTAAACTGTAAATAGCTTTGGGTTGGAAATTTATATAGTTTTTCAAGGAAATTATTATTTTTTTAAGTTTATTTTCTCACTCAATTAATAGATAATTTCAATTAGGCAGCATTTTTCTATTAAAAAGCAACTGAAAGAATACCACTGTATTTTCATCTGTTTGCTGTCCTCAAAATGTACCTCTATCTAGCATCTACCGAAGAGAATAGACAGAAAAGTAAGTTCAAGTGTATTTTACATCTGTTGAGAGTACATTACTGTACGTACAGATTGATGCCTATAATAATATGCAGGCTTTTTTTATATGAAGCACATAGGTGTCTTATATGCTTTACATAAATATACATAATGTGATTTAAGTTGTGAAATGATAAACGGAACCGTAGATATTTAGTTGCAAATCAAATTCTCTAAGCTTTTCACTATATATACTGTACACCTTCATCCCTACTGGCCACCACATGTACAGTAAAACTCCACAGAAATCAGATACAAGGAATCAGATACTTATAATTCCTGAGTAAAAACAAGGATAGAAAAAGCATACATACAATTCCAAGCATACTGCAGTGACTCTTCTTTAGTCTATTAATTCTATCTTTAAGTACTGTATATTTCATTCATAGGAATGGGAACTGCCTATAAAATATAATTCAAGATGAGATCAGCACGATGGCCCTGGATTCAGTTCCAGACCTGGAGTGCTATCTGCCAGGGGTTTGTTTGTTCTCCCACATTCACGTGGGTTCCCTTTTGGCACTCTGCTTTCCTCCCAGTGTTCAAAGACATACTGGTAGGTTTATTTACTGCTGGGAAATGGGCCCTGATGTGTGTGTATCTGTGTCCGTGTCTGTATGTGCTCTGTGATGGATTGGTGTCCATTCCAGGGTATACAGTATCCAGGCTTGTATATGTTGCTTGCTGGGATCTGGCTTCTCTGTAACTCTGTATTGGATAAAGCACTTTTAAATGGATGGATGGATGGATATTGAGTCTCCTGAGAGTTTCAGTACACATGTCACTAGGATTATGGATGACATGGTCTGTTTTTCAATACTGTAAATCAATAGCCCCAAACAAAAGCCTGATATGATCTATTTAGTGAGAAAAGGAAATCTACAGGATTGAAAGTGAAGTCCCCAGATATTCACTCCACTGAACCTTTCAGTGCATGCTGTTTACCCAACAAACAGCATTCAATGCATTAACTGTACAACTTAATGCATTGTGAACCAGACAGAGATACACCTCTATGTCTGTTGAAAGGAATACCTAGAGTATGTGCAGATGTGAGTGATGCAGGAGTCAAAGATTTTAACAAAAACGTTTAGTCTTACTAAAAGAGTGTTATATTTTTGTTCAAACAATTTAATGTAGTCTGTATCTTATAAAATATTGTGCATTTTTACACATTCATTTTTCTTTTTACTTGCAGATACCCGTAACTGATCAACTTTGCACGGATTTGCAATGAGCCAAAATCATGCAGTTGTACTTCACTTACAGTAGGGCTGTTTCTCTTAAAGCTGATTCACCTCAGTGCTCTTTGTTCTTGCCATGACTGTACTTAAATTCTTTTAATTTCCACATTTTACCTCTGTTTGAGAGCAGAATGTCTGAAACGTACATACTGGCCAGACATCAGCACCCAGACTGCATTCAACTGCAACTGTGTATCCTGTTACTATTTGTGTTGAAGACAAGAAGTAAGAAAAACAGGTGCACATGCTCTCAGCCAGTGAGACTTTGGCCTGAAAATGTGTTTCTTGTGACAAGACTTAAGTCATGCTTAGTGGCACCCCCCATCAACATCGTAAAGCTAATCCTGTAACCCTATCTGTAGATGGTTCTGAACTTGAGCTTTAGTCTAAATTGAAAAGCCTTGGGGTGATATTCAATTCTGGCTAAACATTCGAGGGTTTTGCTAAACAGTAGTTGACCCAGTGGCAGACAGAAATGAGTTAGACCTTCAGAAACTTTTCTATTTGATTCCCAAAGATGCAGAGCAGAGTTGACACAAAGCTTGACTGATAAAACAAAATGAGGCAAGAATCTCACTATATTTTACTGGTAAAGAGCAGCACAGAATGTTAAAACTGAATGTAGGCTAAACTCTCTAAATTATTGTCACTGTTGTAAAGAAGAAGTTGGTGTAGAGTCACAACAGTCAAATTTCTGAATGGGGAAATTAGTAGCTCACAAGCTGAGCAAGGTCATGAGCATCAAAAGAAGCAGATGTGGTGCCTAGAGTGTCCAAGAGGGCCAAGAGGTCTCTGAGTCCCTGGAGGGACCAGAATAAGACCAGAAACTGATGACAAAATGCCCTGGCTCAAATCTCCAGAGGAGCTGGGTGATGATGAGCTGCTATTCCTATCTTGCAATGCCAAAGAAGTGAAGGAATAGCCTCACCCCATACTGTATATTCTCAAAAGTAAATGGAAAGACACCACATGAACTCTATCATTTACCCCTATATTTCCTGGAGCAGTAGAACAAAATTGTATCAGGACAGCATCTGCCCCTATTCCCCCAGCAGCATTATGGGAGCAGGGGTATGTTGGTATCTGCTCCAACATCTCTGAAATACTGGGAGAGATCACTGGGCCATGACCTTCACTACTGCCACAGAAGAGAGGGAGGACTTTACAGATTATCACCCATGTTAGCTCTAGAGTTTGCTACCAAGTTTGTCCTACAAAAGATGATCTCTGACTACCGTCCAGTCCTTCTGGAAAAAATAAAAACTTTTTTTCCTCAAGCACTAGGAACCCATTTAAATCTGTTTGGTTTGGGGTTTGTTTTAACATGAAGGTTGCAACAGAAAACATGAAAATTAGGCCATTTGCATTTTACAATGAACAACAAAAATGACAAAGAGATTAGTAGATGGAAAAGTAATGAAGAAGTGAAGAGTTTTCTGGAAATGTATCAGGAATAGGTTTGGTGCACATAGTTGACAGAAATATTTCATTTTGGAATCTGTCCAAACAAGCTTTTTGTATTTTTACACTGACACACCTTTTCCATAGAAGATAGAAACATTGTTCACAATGCAGTTTTCAGTGGAAAAATTATTTCATTCTGCCTATATTTCATTTTCCCATGCCTGTCACTTAAAATATGATTTACCTGTGTGAACACTTATACTACACAGTTTTGTGCAAGAATTAAGTGAATTTTCAAACAGGTATGTCAAGGGTTTCTGCTCACTCAGATATCTGTATTAACCCCGATGTCTGTGTGTATTTAGCCCTCAATCTATGTAACTTCAGCACTGTCAGTGTGTCTATATTAACTCCTCTCTCAAACTAAAAAAAAAGACAAATTAAGAAAAGTTAAGCAAATCCAAATACACATGGCAGTTACAAAAACAACACAGTTGACTAAACAATAAATAGTAGTACAGACAAACTTTAACTAGTGTAAGAGTTTGATTCTGGAAATCATTCTGTAAATTTGATATTACTCTTGAGTCACGTACACACTGTTTTATACTTTGTTGGCAGTAAGTTCTTAACCCATTTGTGCAATGTGTACTGTAATAGCGACAAACAATTTCATTAAATACAATGATTACATTGTTGAGATAGATTGTTGTTACCATATTGTCACCACAACGATACGTGCAATAATATACTGTACAATATGTCTCTGTACCATATAACGTAATATCGTCTCACTCCCCTGTTTTATAGGATTATCATTTTGTTTATTACTCAGTATGCAGAAAGTTTGTAACCTAGAAATCATGAAAGATAATTTTGTTTTAGATTTTGATAATAAAATATGTATTATATAAACACTGCAGTGGCATTAAAGCCATACAGTATCATAATGTATTTAAAAGCAAGTAAACATACAAAAAACAAAACAAAGGCCAGATTAAAATAATGAGTACTGACTTGAATGACTGTTGAATACTGTACAGTAAGTTACATTGTAGCTAATGTAAATTTGCACTATATTTACATCAGTATATTTAAATTGTTAATATCAGAATTTGCCATTGAGGTGCTGTACAGTATGCTCTGCTCTAAACATTTATATAGTATAATTTAAACAATCGCTTGCAAAACACTGGTGTGAGTAATGGCATGTAAGTAGCCTGCAAGAATGAAGCTAATCGGTACTCTGCTGTGGTAGATGTACTATACTTTACTGTATGGGTATCCTTGGATAATGAGCTCATGTGATTCTTTAATGTGTGTGGCACATAGGGATATGTAGTCATTTTGTTAATGTATTCACCTCATATCATTGACATATAAAAACTACATGCTGTGAAGGAACTACTTCCTGTTCCATTTTAAACACTGTGTAAAAATAAAAAAAGGTGCTGGGCCATCTTTAATCATCTAGAATGTGGACATACCAGGTTTTAAATTAATAATATTTTAATAACAGAGATTTAATACTTTAACAATTTGTCTGGCAACCATGAATTCACCTGGCAGTTTTACAGAGTAGTGAATCAGATGATTAAAAATATATAAACATTGTGACACAGTGCTGTTCTTCTTGACTCCTCGCTCACCGCGTTAAACCTTGCACATTCCACTTAGCTGCATCTGTAGGTCTGTACAATACATTTTTTTAATAAGACAGAAAATTAAAATAAAAAACATTTCTGAAATAACTTATGTAGTATTTTATTGTAAGTTATGCAGACAATGTTGGAAATATAGTACAATTTATATATATCATAACAGATGTGAAATTATACAAAAAATCAAAGCAAAAATTATTCATACAGGGCTGTTTCAAATCTCACAGCACCCAAGACTCTTGCTCAAGACTAAAAATGTTCAATTCTTGCAGCGTGTCAGATTATGAGATTCTTTTAAATCCTAGAATAGATCTGTTTTCACTTCTCTGGACTGATTCCAGAGAAGCAACACATGTTTTATAATGTGGTGGCCAAAATTGTAAGATTCTTAATTAAGTCTCACCAATGTTATACAGATTTAAAATAATATCCCTTGATTCAAATTTCACACTTTTGACTATATACTATAGCCTTAAATTTGTATACTTTTTATTGTTTTCCATATTGTCTGAAAGATATGTGAATACCCTTCCGCATACATCTGTGAATAGACATCGATAGTTTCAACCAGGAGGAACATTTTTCCCATTATATAAAACTCTGTAAAACTACTTTCCACCAGTTAGTTAAGTGCCTGACCAGAGAAAACAAAACACTGGACTTATTATATGCCAATGCTAAGGATGCATATAATTCCACAGCCCTTCCCCCCCTTGGCAGATCAGATCACAACCTTGTCCTGCTTACACCATTATACATGCCTATTGTCCAGCGCCAACCTGCAACAATGAGGACTGTAAGAAGATGGTCTCAGGAGGCTATGGAGGATCTACGTGGTGCTTTGGAGGCTACTGACTGGGATGTGCTGTGCGAACCACATGCTGACGACATAGACAGCATGGTGGACTGTGTCACTGACTACATTAAGTTCTATGTTGACAACACCATCCCCACCAAAGATGTACATTGCTTTTCTAATAACAAACCCTGGATCACCAGTGACCTGAAGGCTCTTCTTAATGACAAGAAGAGAGCCTTTAGGAGGGGGGATAAGGAAGAGGTCAAGCGTGCACAGAGGGAACTAAAGCAGAAGTTAAGAGAGAGCAAGGACGCCTACAGGAGGAAGGTAGAGGACAAGCTGCAAAGGAATAGGGTGAGGGATGTATGGAGCAGCATTAGAGAGATCACTGGCTTCGAACAGGCTGGTGGTGCAATGGAGGGGAACCTGGAGTTGAACAACGAGTTGAACCAGTTTTTTAACAGGTTTGATTCAGGGCCCTCTGAATCAAATCACACCAATCCCCCCACAGCCACACGCTTCCTTCACAGCTACGACTGCCCAACACCTCCTCCATCCCCCCACAATCATGGCCGCCTACAGCTACAACCCCCAACAGCTACTCACCCCCCCCATCCCCCACAGCTGCCACTCTCCAACCTGCAGCACTGAAAGTGCTATGAGCACCATCCCCCAGGCCAGGCTGACCATCACGGCTGACCAGGTGAAGAGGGAGCTGAAGAGGCTGCACCAGGGTAAGACCACAGGACCAGATGACGTCTGTCCAAGAGTTCTGAGGGCTTGTACTGATCAGCTGAGCGGAGTGCTCCAGCTACTGTTCAACCTGAGCCTGCACTTGGAGAAAGTCCCTGTGCTCTGGAAGACATCATGCATGGTCCCGGTACCAAAGAAAGGGCGCCCCTCTGCCCTCAATGACTCCAGACCAGTTGCGCTGACTTCTCACGTCATGAAGACACTGGAGAGGCTGGTCTTATCCCACCCGAGACCCCTGGTTAGCTCATCACTGGACACCCTACAGTTCGCCTACCAGCCCAGTGTTGGTGTGGAGGATGCAATCATCTACATGATGCTCCAAAGGGCCTACTGACAGCTGGACAGGGCTGGCAACACCCTAAGGATTATGTTTTTCGATTTCTCCAGTGCCTTCAATACTATCCAGCCCTTATTTTGCTTCCGGTTCCGGTCGAGAGGGAACGCTGGCGCATTTGGCTGCCGCTCCTCTCACCAGTTTTTCATTTCTATCTACTTATTTATGTTTTTTTCCCCTTTTTCTCCTCGATTGCACTGATTTCTAGTTTATCTATTTTCATCCGCTTCACGTTACAAGTTCACGGGTGCGACTTCCACTGCATTGTGAACTTACTCAACTGAAGACCTTCACCTCTTGCTACCGCCTTCTCTGGATTTCCTTCCCGTCTCGTTTCATCAATCATGTCTCTGAGGTACACTGCACTGCAACTTCTTCAACTAAAACAAAGCTACTTCCTGGTCAAAGACACATTCGATTACTGCCGTTCTACTGGGATTTTACGACCGACTCGCTACATCCATCGCAGCACAGGACGCCGTTCTCTACGTTCGTCTGCCTGCGGAGTCTCTATCCCTGCCTTTCGCCGCACGTCTGTAAGTCCATCACGTACCGGCGCCGATCTAAAAAATCTCCTCTCACTACCGCACCTGGACCGCACTCCGCTTCCCCCCGCATCACCGAGACTGGCCAGATCAGCGCTACTCAACACCCGCTCCGTTAACAGCAAGGCTCTTCTTTTATGTGACATTATCAAAGAAAAACAACTGGACCTTCTGTGCTTAACCGAAACCTGGCACAAACAAAACGATGGACTCCTGCTCAACCAACTAGTTCCTCCTGGATATGGTTTGTTTGACCTTCCGCGTCTTGCAGGCAGGGGCGGGGGCATCATTGTTATTTACAACCTTTTTTACAGTCTAAGTCCTATAACTATACCTCCTCCCTCTTCTTTTGAGTGTCTTGTTTTAAATGTTTCTATCCCCCAATCTACTATTATTGCCACAGTTTACAGACCACCCAAACCCAGTGGAGTCTTCTTAGGTGAGTTTGCTGATTTTCTCTCATTCTTATCCCTTAAGTTTAAAAGGATCCTTATTCTAGGGGACTTTAATATACACATTGATTCAACCTCTTCCAGTCTGCCTAAAGACTTCCTTTCTCTTTTGGGATGCTTTGACCTAACTCAGTTTGTTTGTACCCCTACACATAACAAATGACACACCTTAGATCTAATTATTGCAAATGACTCCTTTGTCTCCCACTGCTCTCCCCTTGATCTAGGCCTCTCTGACCACTTAGCCATTCTCTTCAATCTGGAATTACCTGTTTCTAACACCTCCTCCCCACGCTCTGTAAATTTCCACAATTGGCGATCAATTGATCACCCAAGGTTTGCAAATTCTCTTCTGTCCTCCTTATCCTGTTTCTCTTCCTCTGACCCTCTAGAGGACAAAATACAGTTACTTGACAATGCTCTTTTATCTACCCTCGACACCTTTGCTCCTTTAAAAACTCGAACCATCTCCTTCTCTCGCCCTGCCCCCTGGTACAATGACCATCTGCGTTTCATGAAGGCAGCCTCTCGCAAACTTGAGCGTAGGTGGCGTCTTTCCGGCCTAAATGTACATTATCAGGCCTGGAGAGATTACTTATCTGATTATAAGGTTACTATAGAGTCTGCTAGATCCACCTACTTCTCTCACATCATTGAAAATCACCAAAACAATCCCAGACATCTTTTCTCCACCATCAACAGACTGCTCAAGCCAAACTGCCCCACCACATTACCTGCCTCATCACAACTTTGCAACACATTCTTAGATTTCTTTAGTTCTAAGATTGACAACATCCGGCATCACATTCTCTCCACTACGGATATAATTTCCACACCTCCTCCCTCCTCATCCAACTTCTCTGGTTCCCGTCTCTCCAGCTTCTCTCTTCTTGACTCAGCATCCCTAAACAAACTAGTTACGCGCATGAAACCCACCACATCTATTTTAGATCCCATTCCCACTTTATTCCAGTCCTGTTTCTCTTCTCCCTGTCCCATTGTCCTCAATATAATACATGAATCCTTGAGCATTGGCATTGTACCAACGGTCCTCAAAACTGGTGCTATTACCCCAGTGCCAAAGAAGCCTAACATGGCTCTCGACAATCTTAACAACTTTCGCCCCATCTCCAACTTACCCTTTCTCTCTAAAATTCTAGAACGTGCTGTCACACTTCAGTTACATAACCACCTCATGACAAACAACCTTTTCGAACCCCTCCAATCTGGCTTCCGTCAACTTCACAGCACAGAAACCGCCCTAGTCAAAGTCACCAACGATCTCCTAATAGCTTCTGATTCTGGTTCTCTTTCCATACTCATCCTTCTTGATCTCAGTGCTGCCTTTGACACTGTTGACCATAACATCTTGCTTTCTCGTCTCGAGACTGTGTTTGGAGTCTCTGGCACTGCCCTCAAATGGTTTAAGTCTTACCTCACTGATCGCTGTCACTTTGTCTCTCTCAATGGGTACAGGTCTGAAATTGGTCTTGTCAAGTCTGGTGTCCCTCAGGGCTCAATACTGGGCCCCTTGCTCTTCAGCATTTACATGTTCCCACTTGGTCAGCTTTTAAGATCACATGGCCTCAGGTTTCATTTTTACGCTGACGATACTCAAATATACATCCATACCAAACCCGACACTGATGTGGCTGTCTCTATTCTATCTAATTGCATCTCTGACATAAAAATTTGGATGACTCAAAACTTCCTTCATCTTAACTGTGACAAGACTGAAGTCATGCTTATTGGTACCCCCCATCAACTTCGTAAAGCCAGTCCTGTAACCCTGTCTGTAGATGGCTCTGTACTTGAGCTCCAATCAAAATTGAAAAACCTTGGGGTTATATTCGATTCTGGCTTAACATTCAACCCACATGTACAGCATACTGTCAAAACATCTTTTTTTCACCTTAGAAATATCGCAAGACTACGCCCTATGCTATCATTAACTGTGGCTGAAAAGCTGATCAACATATTTGTATTCTCTCGAATTGACTACTGCAATGCTCTGCTCCCTGGGGTATCTAAATCTACTCTGAACAAGCTGCAGTATGTCCAAAATTCAGCAGCCAGAATCCTGACCAGATCTAGTGCAAGTGTTCACATTACTCCTATCCTGGAGTCCTTGCACTGGCTTCCGGTCAAATTCCGCGTAGACTTTAAAATCCTCATGCTCACCTACAAGGCTTTACATGGCTTGGCACCTCAATACCTGTCTGAACTTTTATCGCCCTACTCCCCACCTCGCAACCTCCGCTCTTCAAATTCTGCCCTCCTTACTGTCCCCCAAGCCCGTCTACATTGTATGGGCGACAGGGCCTTCTCCTGCTATGCCCCCAAGCTCTGGAACTCCTTGCCCAAGGATATTAGAGAGTCACCTTCTCTAAACTCCTTCAAATCCAGACTCAAAACCCTCCTTTTCAGAAAAGCCTTTACTTAACTGGTTCCATTCTTCACCCCTCTGCTCTTCTTAATACCATCTTCCACGGTCTCCTCTATTGTTATTGTTGTATTGTTGTAATTATAATTGTGTCCTGTCTTGTGAAATTTTCTTATTTATTGTTGTAGTCTTCTTATTTATTGTTATTGTCATCCTGTAAAGCGCTTTGAGAAGCCACCTTTAAAGGCGCTATATAAAATAAAGTTTATTATTATTATTATTATTACTTCTAAGGAGGAAGCTGGAGGAGATGCAAGTCGGTGCCTCCATGATCTCGTGGATCACTGACTACCTGACAGGCAGACCACAGTCTGTGAGACTTCAGAACTTTGTGTCTAAACAGGTAGTGAGTAACACAGGGGCTCCTCAGGGGACGGTTCTTTCTCTGTTCCTCTTCACCCTCTATACTTCAGACTTTAAGTACAACTCAAAGTCATGCTGAAGTTATCAGATGACTCTGCAATTGTGGGATGTATCAAATGTTGGCAGGAGGAAGAGTACAGAGGACTGGTCAGCAGCTTTGTGGAGTGGTGTGGGGAGAACCACCTGCAATTGAATATAACAAAGACAAAGGAACTAGTGGTAGATTTCAGGAGGAAAAAGGTCAAACCTACTGCTGTCTACATCCATGGGAGTGGCGTGGAGATGGTGGATTCATACAAGTACCTGGGAGTGCACATCGACGATAGACTGGAATGGTCTAAGAACATCGAGACCATTTACAAGAAGGATCAGAGCTGACTTTACTTCTTGAGGAGGCTCAGGTTCTTCAATGTGTGTAGTAAGATGCTACATATGTTCTATCAGTTGGTGGTAGCGAGCGCCATTTTCTATGCGGTGGTATGCTGGGGCTCTGGGATTAGAGCAGTGGATTCTAACAGGCTGAACAAGCTCAGGAGAGCAAGCAGGAGGCTGTGTCTGAGAGGAGAATGGTGTCCAAACTAGAGGCCATCATGGACAAAGTCTCCCATCCCCTCTACGAAATGCTTGTAGAAATGAAGTGCACGTTCAGCAATAGAATGATTCATCCACGGTGCGACAGGAAGTGCTACAGGAGGTCATTCTTGCCTTCTGCCATAAGACTGTACAACGCATCAACCTTGCGTCTGGGCAGAGGCAACATTGACAGTGACCTGTTTCTGGACTGAACAGTAAACTGATACATCTGTTCTTTTTCTTTTCCCGTTTACAACCGTTTTTGTGCAATATATTCCAGGGACCCGTGCAATACATTTATATTTACATCTATATTTATGTTCATATGTGCAATACGACTTTTTTGAGTACTGTTCTGTTCCAGTTTGTTCTTTGTGTGTTCTGGACTGTGAGTAACTCTTTCAGTGCACTTCTCACTGTACTGATTGTGTTGTATGTATTGTATCATTTTTATTATTATTATTATTATTATTATTATTATTATTATTATTATTATTATTATTGTATCATTCATTACACTGTGGCTGTGTTGTCTGTGTTAAGCTGCTGTTGCACTGCAATTTCAATCACGGGATCAATAAAGTATCTATCTATTAGTACTTTTGGTCTTGCTCTAATAACAAACATCTTCATCCACAAGTTCACTGTTCCATTAACAAATAACTGTAAGTTTCCTTTTAACCATAATTGCTTTTCTGTAGAAAAAAATAAGAATCATGAGAATCGCTCAGCTTGCATTCCTCACACACACACCCATTACATGGAATACAGATATTTTTCATCATCTGCACTTATTTTTAACTTGGATGTGTTTCAGCTTGCCACAACCTCACCATAACCTTAAGATAAGAGAACAATGACATTTCTTCAGAAATTACTTGTTTCTTCCTCAGATACTGTGGAAATACAAGCTCTCTGATTCTCTGTGTAAAGAAAGATGATAGTTCATCCCAGCCAGAACACAACAGCTCTGGGGTGAGTTTCCCGAAAATGATTAAGAGACTAAATGATTAGTCTTAGAGACTAATGAGCAACTTTACGATGTATGTAACGTATGAGCTACTTTTTCGTGCGTTTCCATAAACCCCTCTTAATCGGTCATTTAACGAGCGAGTATAAAGTACTTCTCTGTTAACCCCTCCCCTGAAGTCGCTTAGCAAAAACCATCACAATTCGATTGAAAAACAATCGATCAACAATACTTTCAATATATGGTGTCGGTTTTGGTCCTTCAGTGGGATAAAATAAAGTTGGGAAAAGGAATATGAAGCAACATGACTTCATAATTTAACAACCATTTAAGCGAAAGTGTATAGATAGGCACAAAATGGGACCCTTATTGTTTCTAAGAGAAAATAAAATAAATGCTTGATATACCGTAAAAGAAAACCAAGTTTAACTGTGTGGACAGTGTATGCGTCCTGCACGACGTTTTCGATTTAAAGCAATATTTTTTGGCGTGCTGTCATCGTTAAGAATCACAGTGTTTCCTGAGAAAAAACTGTTGTTATTTATAGTTATTGGGTGTATTGGAACTCAATGGAAAAATTAACTACTAAGCTTGGCATATGTCACTCAACAAATACAGGACCTATAATCATATTTAAAAACAAGTAGGTCTAAACTTTACCATCAACAATCACAACAGAACATAAAACGGTATTCGAACTTTAAATATTGTAATCGACCGCGGGTTTTGGTCGACAATATTTATTACCCGTAACGGGTTTCGGTACGGAATAGAGCACACGTGGGACTCAGGGAATGGGGTTGAACGACACATTTATTAACTCGAATTGGGAAAGGTACACACAGAGGGACAGGGGTTACAGCGCTGCACCTACACTAACATACGCACTCACAAAGGGAAGAGACTGTATCTCAGCCTCTGTCCCACTATATACAGTCCGGTAGTCCCCAGCTGCTGTTCTCAGCCCACCCTGCATGGCACTACATTGTAATACATGTTACATGTTTCACGTTCTTTATGGAATTTAAATACAATTTAACCCCACCTCAAAAGTACTAAAAGAGGGAGTATTATATATAGGGAACATTTGACTTATGAATATGAAATTTACCCAAGATGACTAATACATTCATTATTGTATAAATAAATGTTCTTTTTTCAAATGTCCTCTTACATAGTACAACAAAATATCAAAATCCTTAATATAAAATCTTAGTATTCTATATTTCCAGGGAATTCCCATGACGTGAAATTAATGTGCTCTGTCTCACGATGTCTGTCGCTAAGGTTGGCGCAAGAGGTAGCCAGTTTAAGAAGCACTTAGTGATTAACGAGTGGGTCGGGGAGCACGTAGATTATGAAGGATTTAACATGCTACTTTAGTTACGATGTTTTGTTTTGGGAAACACTTGTAAATTAACGATCGATCTAGATCAAGTTTACGATGTTCTTAGCTTTACGATGCTTTCAGGAAACTCACCCTTGATCCACAGTGGTGTTGCTCTCAATGTACTCTAAAACAATGGTAAATTCACATCATTTTCATTCCTGTTTAGCTTTGTAATGGACATATTGGACATAATATATATCAGTTCCAGACAGATTATTATTTTTACCTAAAAGAGGAAGGAGCATTCTTACACTACATGTCTGGCTCCTCCGATCTTTTAGTTAATATCTACCTGAACTGTTATTGCCTTCTGTTCTTTGTAGGCTTTTATATTCACATATGCTTAAAGATCATTTTCAAAATTCAAATCGTAGTGGTTAATGTAGGAAAATTAAATTGGTTTCAACATTGTCAGATGTACTACAGTATATGAAAGAAAGCATGAAACTACCTGGTGAACAGAACATTAGAACATGAAATAAGAACACATGAAACTTATAAAACATAAGAATATAAAGAATATGATGGTAACAAAAGAAGGGTGACTTTGTTCAAGCAGGCCTGAGTGTCTCTGGAAAGGATTTGTGAGGCATCAAATAAAGTTAAACTAAGTTTAATTCTGCTCACTGTATCCAACATGTATAGATGCAGCCATTTAGAATGTGTGTCCAAATTTGAGTTAGCGTTAAGAAAGGTGAGGCATACTGCAGTGTCTTTCAGCATGCCTAATTTAGCACCACTGCCTAAAGATTGATAGATGACAATATATAACGATTACTTGAGTATAATAGCTTTTCTGAATGTTATTAACAATATAAATTTATGAAAATAAGCATAATATTTTTATGTAGCTGGTAGTGGTAGCTGAAAATAAAAAATAAGGTTAGAAACAATGTTACACTTTTTATAAATATTTTCTGGATCAAATTTATTAACTCGGTCACTTGCTGCAGTAATTGTGAAAAAAAAAGTTTTGACATGCTCATTTTAACTACATTTTACCATGAAGACTAGCTGTTGTTATTGTTGTAACAGACAATTAGATGCAAATCAAAGTGATATGTTGTCAGTTTAGTGGTACAATTCAATTCCTGGCCAATGAGAACTCTTTCTGTAATAACAATAATAACAATAATAATAATAATAATAATGTAAACTATACTGAAATTTGTTGAAATTGTGCATATCATAATATGTTATATATTCTTTTCACATTTGCAATCACTTAAGCCCATAGCAGCTGCCTAGCACATAGAAAAGTTTCAAACTATTGCATTACTATTTGTTTTGGGGACGCATCAGATAAAAAAAAACAACTGAGAAGAACATATTGAAGAGATTCCCACAAATATTTAGCTTTTAATTATAAATATATATATATATTTTCCTGATAGCTACTGTAGCTAAACAGAAAACACTGAACACTAGAATTGTTGCACCACCATGAAGCTGTTCTTTTGCCAAGATTCTAATCGCATATTTGTGATGGAGCCCTGCAGGTGCACATCCTGTACAGTATCAGCGAGTGTGATTACATATATTTTTAATATCAGATACATATTAAACATACTAGGTTAAAATTATAAAAATATTATACATAATAGCTTTAAAAATTCAGTATTTAAAAGCAAAGAAGCAAGTAAAAAGTATGATTTCTGCCTAAGGGTATCTTTAAATTCCCTTACTCTCTGGTGGTCAAATGACAGGTACTGTATAACAAGTTTTTTTTTAATCCCTCATGACAGTGTCCACATGTTTGGTACACTCTTACAAGGATTTGACCTTTATAGATTTGAAGATTTCTGTTTTGAGTGCAATTTAAATGACAAAAGTGAATAAAACCACTATTAACCGACCAATGGCCCTGCCGCTCCTTACTTCTGCTAATGTGATCGTCGCGGTTCCACGTGGTGTCGTGCCCCCCGCCACCCATTCCGTCCCGCACACCTTGGGCACGAACCCAGATCTCTGGCATAATGCAACAGGTCCCCAACCGCGTGAGCTAAAGGAGACCTCCCTCAGCCCAGGCAGCTGAGGTCCCTGCTACGCGCAGTGAGGGCGTTGACGTCAGCGCACTAGCTCCCGTACACTAACTCAGTTAAACTTTGACCAAGCAGTTACTGAAACCAATGGAAAACCTGAATGAAGCATTAATCTCGACCTTTACCAGTTTTTCAGTAAACTGTCATAAACCCACATGTCATACAGTAAATCCACATGTTAGTTATTGTTACTAGACTTAATTGCCCAAATTTATCAACAGGCATTGCGAGAGTGAATAACAGTCCAACGCACTTCCCCGATTCAAAGTCCTAAATAGAAACCAAATTAAAACGCTTAATTTAATAATTCAAAACAGATTCAGTAATTATGAACAGTTACAGTTAATAATAACAATAATAATAGTTTAGTAAATAGTTACCTTACGTTTTGGTGTTTAGTTTAAGTAATTTGTTTATAAGGATGTGCAACCAGTTCCTTAATGTTAAGAATCACATACATCACAGACACCATTTTTCCTTATTGGAAGATTTCAGTGAAGCATTCTGAGTCACCTACACTGTAAAAATCACAACCCTACCTGTGAACAGAGTCTGAGTTTCTTTTAATCCTATTCAGACATCATAGGCTTATCAGACTACAACACAAACTATATAATGTATGCTCCTGAAGTTTCACACACGAGAATCAAGTCATATCTGTAGATATAAAACAGTACCATATAGTACTCAACATTATTCTTACAGATGTTATTACTATCTCCACCGTTTTGCAAGAGATTATTAATATTATATTGCATAAATGTTTTATAGAGGAGCATACATTTAAAAAGACTAATGTCATTAAAATGCAGACTTGTATTAGCTGCAACACAACTTACTGTACAGCACATGATAGACAAAGTCATCCAAATAAAAATATTTTAATCTGGCCTCAGTTTTGTTTTTTGATGTGTTTGTTTATTGGCTTTTAAATAGTGTGACACTGTTTAGTTCTAAAGCCACATGATTATCTCGTTTCTAATTACTTATTTCTTAATTTAGCATTAAGTTAAAATATTATGTACTGTATTTTAATGTCAATGCAACTCGAAAAAAACATATCACAACAGACTATTGTTATACAGTATATCCTGCAAATATCTCACATTCTGAAACACACCCAGGGTGTCATGTTTATTTTTAATCTAAATTTAATATCTATCAACTGTGATACTTAAAAATTAATAAATATATTAATAATAAGTTTCTATATATACACGTTTTAATTTTAATACATGTAATCTTTTTAATTTTGTTTAATTTAAATACATTCAAAATTGTTATTATTAAAATAAGAACTGTGTAACAGCCGTGACAGCACGGTACATTGAGAGACCTGCATCAGATTATTTGAAAAAATCAAGACTATAGTATATCTTAGCCTGAGCACAACAGCTCTGGTTGAAATACACTGCACAGTGGTGATGCAATGAGGAACTCTAAAGCATGTCTACTGTAAATGTCATTTATCAGGTGTTTGCCCACTCAGGATTTTTTTTCTAAATCTTTTTCTTTTGGAATTTAATTTGCTACTTCTACAGTGTTTGCTAATACTCATAATATTGTACCATCTGCTAATATGCCTTCTAAAAATATAAGAATCTCTGTTATTAATATAAATGAAGAACATCAGCAGTCCTAATGTGTATTCCCACAATATTGTATTAATTACATCTCCCCAGTTTGAAAACCACCTGAACTATATTGAGGAAAGCCCACATTCCACAACTAGAGAGACCATAGATTGAAATGACACACCAAACCTGCAGATACTTCAATCTCTGTAAAACTGTCCTCACCCTCTGAGTGGCTCTCTGAAAATGGAGAGGTGGAGTACTGGCGATGTGGAACCCCAGGACATGTGATTGCAGAATGACCACACAAATGGAGGTAAAAGAGTCAGGGCTACACGGACATTTTCCAGTACTCATCCCATTCCAGTCCAAGACTTCATGGCCCAGGTAAAGGTAAAAGGATGTCAAGACTATCCCGAACATGGGATGCAGTCTGACCATAATCCATGAGCACCTGATTCCTAAGAGGGGTAGGGGTAATGGCACCCAGTCTCATCCTGTGGTTCTGATACAGTGTATTCACAGATAAGGGAAATGGTACAGGATCTGCTACTAACAGTTACAGTTCAGGGATGCTTGAAAAATGTACTAGTAAGACCTAAATTCTAGTATTTTGCGTTCAGATTTTATTGTTCGTCACCACTGAGATGACTGCTGATTTCAGGTCAAAGTTAAATCCTCTAATGTCATACTAAATATGATATTTATAAAGGGATATTTTCAAAAATCTGGAATGTTGCGTAGGGTTGCAAATGTAAAACCTTGTCACAGAAACCAACATGAACACCAAGGCTGTTGGTTTGTGGTACTAAAGGCACTGAGTGATAACAGTCACAGGAGTGAAAGACAAGACTGTTGTGTGTCGATGAAATATTAAGTAGAAAGAAATGGGAAAAAGGGTGTTTGCATTGTTTTCAATAAGAGAGAAATGGAGGAAAGGAGAAAGTATTCTAGTGATTATCTTTTCTGCAGTTCCCTTTTGTAGTTCATGAAATTGGCATACCATAAATTTGTGCTCTGTACTACACATTGTATCATGCATGATCCTGAAAACAGGAAAACAGGGCTTTTCAGTCTCCTTTGCTACTGTTTGAGCCATCAGCCTGTTTCTGATATGAAGGAGACTTAATCACAGAGCCTTCCAGGATTGCTGAGATTTCTTTAAGCACAACCCCAGTGCATATAGAGCAATATTGTTTTTTGTGCAAGGTCCTGTAGCAGTCACTAAGGCTAGTCAGAAGCCTTGGGCTCAGAGAAAAAGGAGGCCTTGGGCTACTGGTAAAAGTAGGATTTTACAATTAAATATAAAAGATGGTTGACTTTTCAAATTAACATTTACAATGTCTTAAACTGACAGCGTTAAGAACTACAGAAACTAACATTTATTGTGATTTCAGAATTTCCACAAGCAATGTTACAGCCGGTAGAGTTGCTGTCATTTGACAAGTATGTTAAATAAAGGTCTGAGTAAATTGGGTTGTAAAACACAGTGTTTTGGCAAATCTGTGCTCTGGTCATGCACAATATGGCCTACCTGAAGGTACACCTCAGTTCAACTGGTGAAACAATTTCTCGCTTCTTTACTTGATCTGCTGTATAGTAGGACTGCTGGTACATGAAGGGTATTGGATTAAGTGTAAAACACTACATGTAAAGCATGAGGACTCCTTTAGAATGAAAAGCACTTGTCAAGAGCTGTTCCAGCTATTCACTGATCAGAGGGAGTATTTGGTGACCTCTAGTGGACAATGTTGATTAAAATCAATTGTAAATCATTTATTGTTTGTTTCCATTTAATCTCCAGAGTCCAGTGGGCAGACTGTTCAGTCTCCAGCAGCTCAGACTGTTCTCCAGGAGATTCTGTCTCTATCAACTGTATATTCATCAGAAACTTTGCCAGGCTAGACAAGCACCTGGTTTATCTCACATCAAACAATCAGTCTGCAATTCCTAAACAATTCATCATGAGTTCGTCTAGAGCAGCCTTAACACTGAATATGACTGCAATCTACACCTACACCCACTGATCCTCACCAACTTCTACAGATGTACGGTGGAGAGCATACTGACCAGCTGCATCACAGTCTGGTACGGCAACTGCACCGCATCCGACCGTAAGGCACTACAGCGGATGGTCAAGACTGCCCAACACATCATCAGCAGCGCCTTACCATCCATCCAGGAAATATACAACACCAGGAGTCTGAAACAAGCCACCAAAATTATGTCTGACCCCACTCACCCCAGTCATAACTTGTTTATTCCCCTACCATCTGGCAGAAGGTTCCAGTCACTCCAGTCGCACACAACTAGACTCCAAAATAGCTTCTTCCCCAGAGCTGTCAAGTTGGTGATGCCCCCACTCCCTTCCACCTTATTATGATCTCTCCTAACACCCTCCTGTACCCACAACCACTGTACTCCTACACCACCACACACACATGTAAGCCAAAATTGTACTGTCCCCTCGATAGCCCAGTAAAATTGTAACAGGCATAATAATATTTAATATTAATTAACCATACTACTTTTAACCACACTATTTTTTTGCACTGTTCCAAGAATTACCTTGCACCGTTTTTGTCCTGTTAAATTTTCTCTGTTTGCTGAATTTTGCACAGTTTTCGATTACTTGATTACATGTTATTTATGTTATGTTATTACATTACTATTATTGCTATTGTGTAACTGTCTATTGTCTCATCTTCTGTCCTATTTATATACTGCACCTGAGTGACTAATGAGAAACACATTTCATTATACTATGCACCTGTGTAAGTTTAATGACAATAAAGTTGAATTGAATTAAAGTTGAATTGAATCCAGACTGATGACGCAGGAGATTACTACTGTGGACAGAGTGGTTGTAGCTCTCCTCTCACATAGTGATACAGATCTGTACAAAACCCACCCTCAGCTCTTCAGGAACTGGACCTACAGGGTAATGAGACAGAGAACAGCTGCACAGCTGAAACTGTGGGACTGAATATGTTTGGGTTAGTACATCATGTGTGAAATTAGTAAATAAACACATTTATATTAATTCAGTTTCAGTCTGGCTCCACACTCCCCATAGTTATAAAGCTCTTGCAGTGAGCCTTCTGTTTCCTTCGTGAACCATCTGTGTCTCACCTGTCATACACCCATCCCTCCCCACCAGCTCGATCAGTCAAATACCCCCCGGCTGTCCCCCCCTTACACAGTGTCACAGGACCCTGCAGAAACAGTGGGACTGAACACAGCTGGATTTGTACATTCTGTTAAAATACCCTGTAATAAACATGTACAGATGTACAGTAAAAAAGTAAGTACACCCCATGAAAAGGTTTGTCTTTTGTTACATTTTTGGACAAAAGGATAGTCATTTCAACAATACTGATAGCTAAAGGTGATCTCATTTTAAAACTCAACATTGAAAAATCAAATTTTGCACTCATTTGTACTATTTAAATCAACAGAAAGGCAATTTCCTTGTGGGAAAAAAGTTAGTAACAGCTACTTTTATCATTGTATCAAATGCCTAAAATTAGAATCAGGTGCAGATGATTAGAACATCATTAGAGAGTAACTTGGAGGGCACTGCCTTATAAAAACATCAGAAACCTGTGGTCTGGATTGGTCTTAGCAATTGAGGTGTGTGGCTACATCATGCCAAGATCACAAGAGCTCTCTGAGGCCCTCAGAAGAAAGATTGTTGATGCCTATCAGTCTGGGAAGGGTTTTAAAGCCATTCCAAGCAATTTGTAGTGTCCACTGTCACTCCACTATTAATAATGAATGACCTTGGACAAGCTGTAAGTGTAAACTCAAAGTATTGCTCTGGTCCACATTCTTTTTTTCATTGACCGTCTTTGTAAAAGTAACACCACAGCATTTCGCAATCACGCATTTGTTTCCAATCATGCAAAGTACAGTAATTTTTGAGAATCGATTCACCATGCCTTTCATATGCTCATAAAAGAGATTGATTTAGGAACATAAACATATTACCGTATGCAAACTGTACTGTATACAGTATGTATATGTATATTTAATGTCTTAACTGTGCCCGTTTAAGTATTGAATATTCATATGGAATTTTACCACTGAAGGGAAATCTTAGTGCCTGAGCATAAAAAGAATAGGAGCATACTGTAACGTGTTTGAAGGCCATAAACGATATTAATTTTGGAACTTAAACATACAGTATATGGCTGGTCTCGGTACTTTCAAGAAAACATACACACCAGTATTCCATTTCTCCCTAAACATTTTAAGCATCGAAGTCTTTAACTAACGTGATACCACAGTCCACAAGCATACTTTTAGAATTTAATTAAAAGGGAATATAATATGGAATCGCGTATCTAAAGAAATTAATAATGATATAATTATATTCATGTTGCAAAAAAACTGCAACGGAGATAAAAACTCCCTTGCTTTTAACAGAGCATTCCATAATTTCTAACTACGAAAATTATTTAAACTGCGACACTTATCATTCAACCAGAGCTTGAAATATCACAAGGATCCTCTAGAGCAGTGGTTCTCAAACTGTGGTATGCGTACCGGCAGTGGTATGTGGAGTGCCGCCAAGTGGTACGCCAAATGACCCTGGAACTGTGTCGTGTGCGCTGAAAAATCGGGACGGGTTTTTATATTTTGTATTTTAATATGTGTCGAATACGCAGCCTACGTACTACGATACAGTGCGCGTTAATACTTCAGTGGACAGAAGAGATACTCTGTAATTCTATACCACTCTATAGGGAATGCGTGCTACGGATGCAAGTGACCAATTGTATTTAAAAAAAGCTACTGTATCTCCAGCAAATAGGGAGAAAGGAGAATGTGCGTGATTTTGGAACTATGCCAACGTTGTAAACACAGGAATGCATAGAAATGCATGCTATGAACGCAGGTCATCTTGTGAGCACACAAAAGCGTGATAACAGAAAAATATTTAAGAACTGTTCTAATTTGAGAAAAATACACCTAGCATCTCTGTGTTTCGCTCCCATGCGCATGAAATAAAAACTTTAAATAAATACGGAAATAAAAATGGAAAAGCAGAAAAATGCAAGCTTGCGTATTGCTAAAGCAGGTAAGCTACACTATTTTTGAAGAACCTTATTTACCGTTGGCAAAAGAGCTGACACGTATTATGTGTAGAGAAAAAGCTTCTAAACAGCTTGACTTGCTGCCCCCCTCCCCCTGAAAGACAGTCATTCATAGAATTATTGAAATGAAGGATTATATCAAAAGTACACTGATAGAGCGCGTTAAGATGACCAGATGTTTTTCACTGCAATTAGATGAGTCTGTAGTCGATTTGGCCAATTTGTTCGTTTATGTTAGATACGAGTTTGAGGGCATGTCCCATGAAGACTTTCTGTTCTGTAAACCGCTACCAACAGGAACTACAGGAGAGCACATATTTCAGCTTCTGAATGAATTTATCGAAGAGAATGGCCTCGACTGGATAAAATGCGTCTGAGTTTGTACAGACGGTGCTAGAGCAATGACAAGCTGACATAACGGTGTAGTTGCACGAATTAGAGAGGTTGCTCCAGAAATGAATGTAGGCATTACAACTTCCACCGCGAGACCTTTGCCGTCAAGAAAATGCCTGACGATTTAATATCTGTTAGACTCTGTTGTGAATTGTATCTAGGCTCGAAAAATTAATTCACATCTCCTTTGCTCAACTAAACAGGCTCACCTCTCTCACTGAAATGGTGCTTTTTTATTAGTTGTTGTTAATGTTTTAATGTTTTTTTTCTGTAAAACACTTTGAGAAGCCACCTTTAAAAGCACTATATCAAATAAAGTTTATTATTATAATATTTATTATATGTATGTGTGAGTGTGAGTGCATGCGCGCTCATGTTGGTCATTGAGAATTTCTGGGGTTCCTATGAGAAGATGACTTGTAGGTGGTACTTGGATGCTTTGGTTGGATTAGGGGTGGTACTTGGTCCAAAAAGTTTGAGAACCACTGCTCTAGAGCACAGCAAAGACTGTATTAAAAGAATCGCGTATCTAAAGAAATTAATAAGATATAATTATATTTGTGTAGTGCGACAGGGCTGTGTAGGGCTGTTTCACCTCTCTTCATGTGACTCTATTCAAAAGCCATTTAGCAAAGAGGGGATGAGAAGAGTGACAAACTAGTATACAGTACTTTAAAACATTAATAAAATAATAATAATAAAAACAATAATAAAAAATATTGCCACACCCGGACCGTTAAACCAACGCATTAGCACATCAAAGCCCATTTATGAGCCGGGCGCAGTAACTATTTTGTCCCTTGATTTACTGATCTGCATTAATTACAGAAATCGAGTTCCTGCTCTTTGCAGACGACCTGGTCCTGCTGTCGCCCACAAAACAGAGGCTGCAGCAGAACCTGGCACTGCTAGAGCAGCACTGTCAGGCCTGAGCGCTGACAGTCAATCTGGACAAGACCAGAGTTATGGTTTTCCAGAAAAAAAGCCAGACCTCCATTAGTCTTCCTGAAATCGTCGGATTATGAAAGAATAAAAGCATCTTATTAAAAACACGTTTGCGTTTGTTTGGGAGCTATATTATGTATTTTTCATATGTAAGATATAATGATGTGTTCCCGCTTACACATCGCACGACTTTAAAAGCTAGAAAAACAGGTTTCGATTCACATTATCTGGTGAGCCTTGTTTTGTCAAAGGACAGCACAAAAAAAAAACAGACATTGTGTGGTACAGAACGGAGCTCAGTCAATTCAAACAAGTTCAGTTTCAAAAAAACTGCAACGGACATAAAAACTCCCTTGCTTTTAACAGAGCGTTTCATAATTGCCAACTACGAAATTTATTTAAACTGCGACACTTATCATTCAACCAGAGCTCGAAATATCACAAGGATCCTCTAGAGCACAGCAAAGACTATATTAAAAGTATACTAGTGACAAACTAGTATACTTTAGATATTTTTTTCTGAACCAGGGAAAATCTGATCATGATCATGTTTCTCTATAACAATAATAAAAACATTATTTTACATATCACCTTTATGTGATATCACCTTAAGGACAGCACATACAAGGGTTAATTGCACAATGGACTGTGCAAAGAAATTTAATATAGTCTTCTTTAGGTGTGAGGGTAGGAGTGGATCGCAGCAGGCATAATCGGCAAATTAGGAAAACAAAGAACTGGACAGGCGAGACGTTTATCCAGAGAGCGAGTGATCAGAAAAAGGAACAGCTGTTACACCCAGGTTTTACGCTCTATCTCTGTTGAATGAATGAAAGCATTTTATTAAAAACGCGTTTGCGTTTGTCTGGGTATTTACTTTGTAACCTGTGGTTTACATCTACTGTATTGTTTTGAGATGCCACTTTTAAAGGTGATATGTAAAATAAAGTTTTTTATTATTGTTATAGAGAAACATGATCAGATTTTCCCTGGTTCAGAAAAAAGACGATTAAAATCTGTAATATTTGCACTTGTATGTCATCGGAAAATACAATCAGTTTCTGCTTTGTGTAAGGATGGTGTGGTGAGAAGGTGAGAAAGTGATGAGAAAGCTGTTCTCCTCAAAGCGCTTTACAGGATAAAAACAACAGCAATAGTGTTAAGCTGGGCAAACAATTTTTTTATCGAAATACAAAATGAGATATAATGATGTGTTCCGGCTAAGACATTAACGAGTACAACCCCCCTCTCTGCAGGAGTGCTGGCTGTGACGAATTAAACCGGTTTCACAGGTATTTTCAAAGTTGAAGGGGCGAGATTTCCAGCAAAAGACACCCTTCCCCCTCAAACACCCAGTAAGTACAGTACTTACTAGTTAAGAAAGCTAGGCTCCTCAATGAAATCGCTTTAACATGCTAATGCGTTAGTGTAAAAGTCCGGGCGTGGCAAGCTTCTAATGTCAACTCGACTCGATTGGAAGACAATGAACATATTCTAGCCCTAAATGAATTAATAGCAAACATGGTTTACATAAAAGACATTTTTCCAAGAAAGTTTATACAGATGCAGCCATTCAAAATGAGCGGTAAAAACCCGCGGTGCAGTAACCAACCCGCAGGGCACCGCAGGGCGAGTGATTGGCTGGCCAAAATGACCGACAGGGGCACTCGTGGTGCATTGGTTGGTAGTGAAAAGATTTAATCATTTAATGTCTTTACTGTGCACATTTCAATCCACTTAGTTTTGAATATTTATATGGAATTTTACCACTAAAGGGAAATTTTTGTAGCTGAGCATAAAAAGAATAGGAGCATACTGTAACGCGTGTGAAGGCCATAAACGATATTAATTTTGGAACATAAACATACAGTATATAGCTGGTCTTGGTACTTTAAAGAAAAAAATACACACCAGTATTCCATTTCTCCCTAAACATTGTAAGCTTCGAAGTCTTTAACTAACGTGATACCGGAGTCAACAAGCATACTTTTAGAATTTGATTAAAAGGGAATATAATATGGAATCGCGTATCTCAAGAATTTAATAACGGTATGGTTATATCCGTGTGCTGCGACAGGGCTGTGTAGGGCTGTTTCGCCTGCCTGCTCATGCAAGCTGTCTTGTAGCCTACTGGTCTAGGTGCGTAACTTCCAACTGGCAGGTTGTGTGTTCGAATCTGGCTGGTGCTGGACTTTTCTTTTAACAAACATTTCTTCGAAAAAATAGGTAAGCAATATTATGGACAATCAATTGACTTTTATATTTCAAAATATCATTCATCTCTAAATAAACTTTATTTTATATAGCATTTTAAGCGAATAGGTAATTAGATTGCTCATAAACCTAATCGCTTTTTCTACATAAACAGCGTGATTGCTCTCTGAAAATGCTTTTCCTTTATTTTTAAAGTAGGCTAAGATTTCAACTATAGATCGTATTATTATAAACTTTCTTGGAAAAATGTATTTTATGTAAACCATGTTTGCTATTAATTCATTTAGGGCTAAAATACATTCATTGTCTTCCAATCGAGTCAAGTTGACATTGGAAGCCTGCCACACCCAGACTGTTAAACCAACGCATTAGCGCGTCAAAGCCCATTGAGCCAGTATTGGCTTTAGTATTCCCCCCTTCTCCCCTCAATTCAATTCAATTCAAGGTGTTTTATTTGCATGACAGATGGGTGCAAGCAGTGTTGGGTATGTATATTGTAACGCTTACGGCAGACAGGCACTGTGTAAGAGCCGACGCACCAGAGCAGCGCACCGAGGGAGCGTCTGCATTTATAACTTAGTTTTTAAAATTAGTCAAGCAATATGAAGCATCTCCTTTTACTTAGTGCCTGAGCATAAAAAGAATAGGAGCATACTGCAACGCGTGTGAAGTCCATAAACGATATTAATTTTGGAACTTAAACAGTATATGGCTGGTCTCGGTACTTTAAAGAAAACATACACACCAGTATTCCATTTCTCCCTAAACATTTTAAGCATCGAAGTCTTTAACTAACGCGATACCGGAGTCAACAAGCATACTTTTAGAATTTGATGAAAAGGGAATATAATATGGAATCGCGTATCTCAAGAAATTAATAACGATATAATTATATTCATGTTGCAAAAGAACTGCAACGGACATAAAAACTCCCTTGCTTTTAACAGAGCGTTCCATAATTTCTAACTACGAAAATGCCAGGTGAAAGGATTTGTAAACATATTTTGTTAAAGCAAGTCAGTTTTTTCCGCAACACATAAAATACATTTTTCCAAGAAAGTTTAGCCTTTGTCACTAATGAAACCACTAAATAAAGACATAAATATAGAAATCTTAAGATTTGTTTTATTTAATGTTGGTAGCAGGATGAACTGTCAGAGTGTATATTTTGTCGCAGAGTTGCTGCAAGATGTTAACAGTGAAAAAGGTATTTAGAAATGAGTTATTTCAAGATGAAAATTTTCAGAATAATTGCAAATCTAGCAGGATAGAGAAAGCACAGAAAACTGGCAGTTAGATTGATCAGATTAGTATGAAAAGTCATTTAGCAAAGGGAATGAGAAGAGTGACAAACTAGTATACTTTAGATCTTTTTTTCTGAACCAGGGAAAATCCGATCATGTTTCCCTATAACAATAATAAAAAACTTTATTTGATATATCACCATTAAAGGTGGCATCTCAAAGCAATACAGTAGATGTAAAAACAGATAAAAGGACCACAGATTACAAAGTAAATGCATATAAGAAAGACAAGCAGTTAGAGGTGCTACCAAAATTAGAAAATGAAGCAGATACAGACACTAAGTCTTCTGAAAAGAAAGGTTCTGAGGTTAGATTTAAACTGGCCCTGGTGTGTGTGCCTTTTTTGAGGCCTGTTTAATTGTGTCTGAAGTCTGATGTTGTAAATTTTATTGTTAAAAAGGTCCATGAAAATGTCACTACTAAAGTTAGCTGGTACTGTTGGTATTGTAAGTGGCAAGTAGAGCTCATATTTTAGATTTTGTGTAGTTGCTGGCATTGAACTGTGTGTTGGATGCACATGAATTGAAGGAATGGGCAAACATAGCTGATGCGGATCCACAGAGCCAGCATATTAAGATGTTTATAATTAGAGGCAATTTGTTTAAATAACTAGGTATGGATACTGATGTGCAAGAGAGGTGGAAAGGCTGTTTCCTTAAGCCAGCACTATAAAATGTTTTATTCTCAGTGAGATTTCATAGTGGGTTTCTAACACTGTGTATGGTTCCATCCACACAGTGCCTTTTCTTCCATTTCTAATCTCTTTATCCAGTACAGAGGATTTGGAGCCTATCCCAGTAAGCAACGGACACAAGGCAGAATACACCCTGGACATAGCGCCAGTCCATCACAGGACAGACAGACAAAAACACACACACACCAGGGCCAGTTTTCCCATAAACCAATTAACTTACCAGTATGTTTTGGAGTGCCAGAGGGAGTCATATCACACATATGGAGAAAAACCATGTAACCCAGAGAGAACATGTAAACCCCACACACACAGGATGGCAGGAATTGAACCTAGGACCCCAGTGCTGCAAGATAGCAATGCTAATCACTTTGCCACCATTATAAATGGATGGATATCTTAGTTATCTTTCTAGTTCACAAGTTTGCATGCATAATTTAATTTTGAAAGCCACTGAGACATCAGGTACTACTGCTGTATTTATGAAAAAGAAACAAAACAAAAAACATACTAACAACTGTGCCATCATACTCCTTAGTTAATACATTTTATTATTCATAAACAGTTAACATTGTTAGCAAAATATTTTGAATTATATTTAACCCTATTTTTTCTTTAGTTTTGTATTTAACTTATTATATGATAGTCAGACTTAATGTATATTTGAACAATGAAAATATATTTTTACAAGATTTTATATTAAGCACTTAAAATTAATATGGTTAATAATAGTAAACTGTAACATGCTGTAACAAGATCGGTTAAACTGCGAAGAAAATGCTTTCAGAGAAAATGTTTCAGGTGTGAAGAACATAGATCTCCAATGCAATTTCAACCAAACCTGTTCCCACACACCCTGCCCCCACTACCATTAGAATATACACAAAGCACTCAAATCTTTCGAGCTAATGATCAGGTGACCCGAGAGAGAGCGAGAGAAACACCAAGGGGTGCGGAACTATTTACATGGAAAACGGGGGATCTCCCCAGACTGTCCGCCCGTTTCACTGTTATCTGGATACCTCTTTATTTAGAACTCACTAACACTGATTTTTAGTTTAGAAGGATTCAAGTAGGGTTTTAGATGAAAGGCAGCGACCTTAATCAAGCTCAAATCATAATTGAACCCATTCAGAGCCTACATTACATTTTAGCGTTTCATTCTGAGCAGAAGACCCTCACACCTGAAGAAGGGGGAGGTGTTTTTCGCTAGAAATCTCGCCTGCTTCTACTTTACAACCGGAGTGCTGGCTGTGACGAATTAAACTGGTTTTACAGGTTTCAATCACAGACCATGTGACATGGGAGTCAGGAAACTAACACACAGCGCCACCGGATTCGATAACGCTATAAAAACGCTATAAAATAATGTGACTTGGCACAGAACAAGTTTACAGCACAGTACAATCATAAATGCTGACCATGACTTTAGAAGCATAAATTGCCTTACACTCAATTTAAACACAAGCTGTCTTTAGCCCTCTAAGCTGGTTCATACAGAAATGTAGAGATCCAGGCTCGGAACACACAGCTTCATTAGCGAATACATATGCAGGACAACTAGAGAAGACGTTTTACAGAGGATGGATTTATAGAAACATCCCATCAGTGACATCACTGAAGTCAACTCCTAGGTACTGTAACTGTCGTGTGGATAGTTTCACAAGAATCAGACAAAGGTTTAAGCATCGCTTGTTCTAGATAAAACTGCAAAAAAAAAAAAAAACAACAACCTATAATGTACTTCTTTGCGGCTCTGTTTGCCCAAATCATATATTCACAACGTGAAATCTAGAAAATAATATTACGTAACCAAAATCCGCAATATGGAAACAGAACCTGTGTAATTGTTGATAGATGATGTACTCGTAACATTTTTTCAAGACGAACTACAACATTTAAAAAATGACTTGTATGTACTTGATATCTCTAATCAATCCACGGGTCCCAGCACAAAACGAAACTAAAACGCATACCGTTTCGCTCTTCTTATTAGTTGCTCAAAAGTAATTTGACCGTATGAAATGCATAATATAAACCTAGAAACATATACGTGAGCAGTACTTAAGCACTGTAGTATCGGTGTTAAGACATACCTCTCAAATACTGTAAATCAAGTTAAAAATATCTCAAGACCGATTCTGGTCATAATGAAACCATGTTTCGTGTATGTTTTCTTTAAAGTACCGAGACCAGCCATATACTGTATGTTTATGTTCCAAAATTAATATCGTTTATGGCCTTCACACGCGTTGCAGTATGCTCCTATTCTTTTTATGCTCAGCTACTAAGATTTCCCTTCAGTGGTAAAATTAGATATGAATATTCAATACTTAAACGGGCACAGTTAAGACATTAAATATACATATACATACTGTATACAGTACAGTTTGCATACGGTAATATGTTTATGTTCCTAAATCAATCTCTTTTATGAGCATATGAAAGGCATGGTGAATCGATTCTCAAAAATTACTGTACTTTGCATGATTGGAAACAAATGCGTGATTGCGAAATGCTGTGGTGTTACTTTTACAAAGACGGTCAATGAAAAAAAGAATGTGGACCAGAGCAATACTTTGAGTTTACACTTACAGCTTGTCCAAGGTCATTCATTATTAATACTATTAGTAATATCTTCGTTAAAGACTTTGATGGCGACAGCTCAAAACATGAGAGGTTGAGCTTTATTAGCTCCACCTTGCGGAAATTCTGGATACTATTATTTTGCTTGCTGTATTATAGGAGAATTTACGGTAATGCGCGGTATTTACCGGTAACTCGCGGTAGACTGCGTACAGCGTACCGCAAAATAATGCGGTATCGCCCGCGCATTTTGAATGGCTGCATCTGTTATAATACGATCGTTGAAATCTGAGCCTAAATATAATATGTTACGACCCCAAGTGTCTAGGGGAAAAGGGGTGTAACATTTAGGATAATTCTTTTGGAAGCAGGTGGGTTTTGGTGAGGGACTAGGAAGCGTGATAACAAGGGTAAGGAACTAGAGTGGTGCCAAAGGAAAGAAAATAAACAAAATGGAGCTGGCTAGGACAGTGAGGGAAAGCTAATCTGACTACAAAAGAAAACCCGAAACACACGGTCTTCGGCGTCTTCAACACCCTAGCTAACCTGCACTGACTACCCAATACCATACAAGACAAATGGCACTCACCCGTACTAAACTAGTGTACTAATACAAAATCAACTACGTGTGTAAGTGTACCCAACAACCTAAACTAACCTCATATACAAAAGTTCACACAAAAACACAAGTGAACCAGGAATACAAATAAGGGAAAACAAGAGTAATCAACAGGAGCAGGGTACAAAAGAACACAAAAGTTGAACATGTAACACTGGGGCAAGGTAATGACAAAACAAGGATGAACACACAAACAAACGAAAGTACAAAGAAACTAACGTAAAACCAACAAAACAACAAAGCCGAAGCTATACGAAAATACACACACACAAAGCAAAACAAACGAAGCCGAAGCAATAACCAGAAGCAAAGCAATAACCAAAACCAAACAGGACCAAAGTCAAACAAAAGGCCTCTCCTTGCTGAAAACCTCCATGTTATATAGTGAATAAAATGTGTTCTGATTGGCTGAGGGCTGATTGATGATGACGTCATATTGAAACAGTGGTGTGATGGTTGGCCAATGGGGAAGGGAGAACAATCAAGGGTCAGCAGTGTGGAACATAGAAAAAACACACACAGAACACACACTGGGACGTAACAAAAGAAAAAGCATTTTCAGAGAGCAATCACGCTGTGTTTATGTAGAAAAAGAGATTAGGTTTATGAGCAATCAATTACTTATTCGTTTAAAACGCTATATTAAATAAAGTTTATTGTTAATTTGCTGGACAGAGCGGTGAACATTATTATGGATAAGACAAAGATAACGATCCTGATCAGTTTAGAAATCTGTGTACGCTGTAAGGTTTTTACTTCTTAAACTTTTAAAATACACGTTTCGAATAGAAAGAAATCATCTTCCTGGTACAGTATGTACAGTATAGCAAACCAGCACGTCTTTTTTCTCCAATCAGAGGGGTTAGACGCTCGGTTAAAGCAAAGGAGATTGTCTGTTATAGTGGACATAAAAACAAAAGTTTGCTGGTATTATATCCTAGAAGACACAGATCGGCGCCAGACCAGGAGAATGCCCGCAGCGTAAAAGAAAATGCCTGATGAACTAGGGATTGGACAGTTTCCAAGTGCTTGTACAATCGATGGAAATGTTCAAATAAATGTGCAAAAGAAATAAAATAATCATTTATTTCTTTATCATATTGGCTAGCTAATGTCCTCTCTTTGCTAGTAAGTGGCTGTGTTTCTGCGTTGGGTAGCAACGGGTGACTGTTCTCAGGCAGAAGATGTAAACAGCTTAATTTTCGTGTTAAATAATTTTTAAAAATTAAAATTCATTCCATACAGCAATTGCATATTTGGGTACCGTTTCATAAAACTTTCATGCTTAAAATGTTTAGGGAGAAATGGAAGACTGATAATGGAATGGAATGGAATGAATGATAAGTGTCACAGTTTAAATCATTTTCGTAGTTAGAAATTATGAAACGCTCTGTTAAAAGCAAGGGAGTTTTTATGTCCGTTGCAGTAAAAGAAAATGCCTGACAAAGTAGGGCTTGGACAGATTCCAAGTGCATTTTTGCAATTTACGTTGCATTGTCCATTGTGCTGTTGTAATACAGTTTAAAATAAGTCTAAACTGTATCAGCTTTATTTATGGGTTGCAATTTAGAAAAAGTCAAAAACTGAAATCAAAATGCAATTTAGAGCTTTCTGGCAAGAGGAGACACCCAAATTAATAATGTAACATGCCACTGTTTGTGCATGAACAAAGTTATACTGCTATTTCCTTAGATACGTGATTAAAAAAAATACATTTTTTGAATCCACGGCGGAACACATTCCATAAGATTCAGCGCTTTTATATATCGCCTTTAAAGGTGGCTTCTCAAAACGCTTTACAGGACAAAAACAACAATAACAGCAACAACAACAATATTGTATTTCATTGCACTTTGAAAACCAAGTAATAACTTAACTATCTGTGCAAACGTTTTATGATATGTCGCTGTTGTGAATGTCTGAGGAGTGTATCTTATTTGCCTGTCTGTCCTGGCTCTCTCGCTCGCCCTCCCCCCTCTCTCCCTCAATTCAATTCAATTCAAGGTGCTTTATTAGCATGACAGATGGGTACAATCGGTGTTGGGTATTAACTTTGCTTTGAGATTCCACTTTTAAAGGTGATATTTAAAATCAAGGCTTTAACTTGCTTTAACTCCGCAATGTATTTAAAAAATAAAAACGATTACAATCGAATCTTTCCACGTTTGATCCCAAGATCCCAAGAAAAATAAATCTAAACGGGGAGAAAGCTATGCTGAAAGTTTATTAAGATACTTAGAAGACAAAGATATCAATTTATGTTGCATTTGTCTGATTGTGAATCAAAAAACACATATATTTAAACCCGCGTTTGCGATTTGAATCAAAATGTGATTTAAATCAATATAAATGTTTATATTGTAACGCCTAGGTGACTTAGGTGTTATTAAAAAGACTTAAATTCGATCATGTTGTGATATTTAGAAATATAAATTTGTTTAGTGCAAGTGAGGTTTTATTTAATCTGTGACCAAGGGAAACGTCATGGTTCCACAGTCGGATTCAATCACAGACCATGTGACATGGGAATCAGGAACCTAACCAACAGTGCCACCGGCAAGGTCACATGCAGAGTGCTGAAAAAGCACTACAGAAACATTATCAACAGACAATGTACAGCGTGTACTATTCTTGTGTTGCGGTACATGAATATAATGATATCGTTATTAATTTCTTTAGATACGTGATTCCATATTATATTCCCTTTTAATCAAATTCTAAAAGTATGCTTGTTGACTCCGGTATCACGTTAGTTAAAGACTTCGATGCTTAAAATGTTTAGGGAGAAATGGAATACTGATGTGTATTTTTTCTTTAAAGTACCGAGACTAGCCATATACTGTATGTTTAAGTTCCAAAATTAATATCGTTTATGGCCTTCACACACGTTACAGTATGCTCCTATTCTTTTTATGCTCAGCTACTAAGATTTCCCTTCTGTGGTAAAATTCAATATCTACAACGGGCACAGTAAAGACGTTTACTGTAAATCTGTCTACGACAGACCAACGGACCACGAGTGCCCCTGTCGGTCAACCAATCACATACCGCGGTACCGAGCGTCATCGTGCGTCACAATGCGCGACACCATAGCCAATTACCTCCGGTAAGTGTGTGTACCGCGCATTTTGAATGGCTGCATCTGTAATACGTGTCAGCTCTTTTGCCAACGGTAAATAAGGTTCTACAAAAATAGTGTGGGGCTTATCTGCTTTAGCAATCCGCAAGCTTGCATTTTTCCTCATTTCCGTTTCAGGAGTCTGTCTCAGAAGTTAAAAGAAGTTTTTATTTCATATGCATGGGAACGAAACACAGAGACACTCAATGTATTTTTCTCAAATTAACCTAGAACAGTTCTTAAATATCTTTCTGTTATCTATCATGCTTTCCTGCGCTCACAAGATTGCCAGCGTTAGTAGCACGCATTTCTATGCATTCCTGTGTTTACAACATTGGCATTGTTTCAAAGTCACACACATTCTCCTACCTCCCTATTTGCTGGAGATAGCTTTTTTAAAATACAATTGGTCACTTATGTTCATAGAATGCGTTTTTATAGAGTGGTATAGAATTACATTGTAGCTCTGTGTCCACTCAAGTATTAGCGCGTGCTGTATCGTATTACGTAGGCTGCGTTTTCGACATGTATTAAAATAGAAAATATGAAAACCCGTCCCGATTTTTCAGTGCACACAACAAAGTTCCAGGGTCATATGGCGTACCAGCTGGTGGCGCTCTGCGTACCACTCCCGATACCTTTAGAGGTTTTAGAACAAGATGCATAATGCTGTTAATTGCATCATCAGTGCCCCACCGGTGTTTATATGCAAACTGATATGGATCCAGTATAGTGTTCACTTCAGAGCACAGCATGGATACCATAATCTTCTCAAAGCATTTAATCACAACAGACGTCAGTGCTACTGGCCTGCAGTTATTGTTATCTGAGGGACAGGGCTTTTTGAGTATTGGCACAATTATTGCTTTTTTCCACAGGGCTGGAACAAAGTGAGAGTCAACTGACTTCTAAAAGATAGGACACCATGCTGGTGTTAATTCCTCTGCACATTTTTTTAAAAGAGAGGCAGTGATGCCATCAGGGTCTGTTGCCTTTTTCGCACATATGTGCTTGAAAGATTGTCTGATCATCTGTGGACTTATTACAAGCCTACCAGCACTACTGTCAGCTGTAATAGTATCTAATATACTGTCACATCCACCAGAGAGGTCCTGTGTCTCAAACCTCAGATAAAAGTCATTCAGCTCGTTTGGTTTAGCCAGCTCATCCATTGTATGGAAGCTCTTCTTTGAAGAATTCATGTTTGTGACTATTTTCATTGTTTGCCACAAACTCCTGGAGTTCATTGTTTTAAAGTCCCTTTTCATTGTCTCCTTAAGTAAGCATGTACTTTACATAAATGAAATGAGATACGTATATATACAATATAAACAGATCTCTGTATGCTGTAGAAGACAAAGCCCAGGACACAAAGGAACATATGTGGAAGTACATTTTAATCCAGGAACAGGAAACATTTTTTGTACAGAAAATTGTGGGAAAATAGAACAAGCCTTCTGGCCATGAGGACTCCCCTCCACCACCACGAGTTGTATCCATTACCATGATGGCAGGTAAACTGCACCAGTACGCTCCCCACACACCAGCTCTCAGTGGGGAGGAAATCGGAGTGATGAAGCCAGTTCAGAGATGGGGATTATTAGGAGGCCATGATTATTAAAAGTCCGGGGGAAATTTGGCCCCAATAAACACCCTGGGATTAAAAAAACACAGATTCAGGATCTTGGCTTTATTTCTCATCTGAAAGACAGTGACTTTTTAACAGAATATTGTTTTCATAGATATACTGTGGCATTAGGACCCACACAGATCGCAGGGCAAGCTTCCCCTTCTATTCAGAAAGGTACTGTAACCTGTGCTTTGTAAAGTTCTTTTATCAATTTTTACAGTCCAAATTTTTGGATGCAGCTCATATTAAGATACATATGGTGGTGAGACAACTGATAAGTTAATTATTATATATATAATTATTGTGATAGAATGGTTTTTAACTGGACAGCACAGTTAGGATGTACCTGGGAGTCTTATAATAAACTAAATGTGTAGGCAGCGATAATTAGATAATTAGTTGATAACTAGCTGATAATTAGTGCAGACAAGAGAGCAGGAGTGTCTCTTTGGTGAAAGGACCAGTGGAAATAGAGACAGAGAAAGGATACAAGATATATTTACACAGTTGTTATTGTTTGGATGTTTTGAGGTTTGTGACTTGCCCTGGCTTATTTCTCTTTAGGGAAATAATTATTTAAAATGTAGTTGCTGTGGGACTCCAGGAGTATGTTGTTTTGATTGTTTTATTTCTATATATAATAATAATAAACTTTATTTTATATAGCGCCTTTAAAAGTGGCTTCTCAAAGCACTTTACAGAATGGCAACAACAATAAATAAAAAGAATACACAAGTTAAAACACAATTACAATATATAGAGGAGACCGTGGATGGTGGTACTAAGAAAAGCAGAGGGGTGAAGAATGGAACCAGTTAAGTAAAGGCTTTTCTAAAGAAGACAGTTTTGACTCTGGATTTGAAGGAGTTTAGAGAAGGCGACTCTCTGATATCCTTGGGGAGAGAGTTCCAGAGCTTGGGGGCATAACAGGAGAAGGCCCTGTCAACCATACAGTTTAGAGGGGTTTTGGGGACAGTAAGGAGACCAGAATTAGAAGAGCGAAGATTGCGAGGTGGGGAGTAAGGTGATAATAGTTCAGACAGGTACTGAGGTGCCAAGCCATCCAGAGCCTTATAGGTGAGCATGAGGATTTTAAAGTCTACACGGAATTTGAGGATAGGAGTAATGTGATCATTTGCACTAGACCTGGTCAGGAATCTGGCTGCTAAATTTTGGACATACTGCAGGTTGTTCAAAGTAGATTTATATACCCCAGCGAGTAGAGCATTACAGTAGTCAATTCAAGAGAACACAAATGTGTTGATCATCTTTTCAGCCACAGTTAGTGATAGCATAGGGCGTAGCAATATTTCTGAGGTGAAAAAAAGATGTTTTGACAATATGCTGCACATGTGGGTTGATTGTTAAGCCAGAGTCGAATATAACCCCAAGGTTTTTCAATTTTGATTGAAACTCAAGTACAGAACCATCTACAGATAGGGTTACAGGACTGGCTTTACGAAGTTGATGGGGGGTGCCAATAAGCATGACTTCAGTCTTGTCGCAGTTAAGATGAAGGAAGTTTTGAGTCATCCAAATGTTTATGTCAGAGATGCAATACGATAGAATAGAGACAGCCACATCAGTGTCAGGTCTGGTATGGATGTATATTTGAGGATCGTCAGTATAGAAATGAAAGCTGAGGCCATGTGATCTTGAAAGTTGTCCAAGTGGAAACATGTAAATGCTGAAGAGCAAGGGGCCCAGTATTGAGCCCTGAGGAACACTAGACTTAACAAGACCAATTTCAGACCTATACCCATTAAGAGAGACAAAGTGACAGCAATCAGTGAGGTAAGATTTGAACCATTTGAGAGCAGTGTCTGAAAATCCAAACACAGTCTCAAGAGATCAAGAAGGATGAGTATAGAAAGACAACCAGAATCAGAAGCTATTAGAAGATAGTAAGTGACTTTGACCAGGGTAGTTTCTGTGCTGTGAAGTTGACGGAAGCCAGATTGGAGGGGTTCGAAAAGGTTGTTTGTCATGAGGTGGTTATGTAACTGAAGTGTAACAGCACGTTCTAGAATTTTGTTAAGAAAGGGTAAGTTGGAGATGGAGTGAAAATTGTTAAGGTTGTTAAGGTTAATTGTTAATTGTTAAGGTTATATCAAAGAGGATGTCACCAGCCTGTTGACAGTAGGAAGACTGACTATAAGTGTAACTTTGAATAAGACACTTCATCAATGGGACATTAGTATATTGAGATGAATGAGTGCTACGTTTATGTGTGACCTGTTTATTCTATTTAAATAACATATAGTGACACCTAGGGGGGATACTGAGAACTCACAGTGAGCTGGTATTTGGACTTGATTATAAATCTTTGGACAGGTAGGTAGGTTTACGTTCCTAAACCCACTAACATCTTACTTACTTGATATGTGCATGCTTAGTGTTTTCCACAATATTACATGTAATCACTTTTCAGAGTATTTGATTTGAGTAGGTGATCACCATTGTCTCCTTGTGTTGGTTCCTTACATTCCTGAGTTTTGGTTTAAACTCTTTTTGCAGTAATTTCATTTGCACTTGATCCTTGTTTTAAAAAGCGAGTCTTTTACGGTTGATGAAGTTTATCACATCCTTAGTTTTATATGGTTTATTATTTGGGTACACTGTTATGCTTTTCTTGGGTATGACACTGTCCACACAGAAATTAACGTAGTCTGTGACATTCTCTGTTGCCTCATTAACCTCTAGGTTATGAAATATCTCCCAGTCCTTACAAAGAAAACAAAGAAAACACCCTATTAGCATCTCAATACTATCATCTGTCCATACAGTTACAGTCTTAGTAACAGGTTTGCTGCTCTTGAGAGTTGTCCGGTAAGTGGGGATGAGGTGAACAGTATTGTGATCAGAGTTAGACTGAGGCGGTTTGGCTTTGGTGGTATAGGCTTGTTTTATCTTGCTGTAGCATTTGTCTAGAACTCTGTTACCTTTCGTTCCACATGTGACATCAGACCCATGCAATGCCATATCCAGTTTACAGTGGTTAAAATCACCCAAAATAAACATGGGAGCTTCTGAAGTCTGCTGGGGTTGCTCATGTAAACAGTCGGGTACCTGAGTAGCAGCAGCCACTGTATTTCCACTGGGAGGAAGGTAAACCGCGCATATAATAATGTTACCGAATTCTCTCGGAAGGTAGAAAGGCCTGAAACTCAGGCACAACAGCTCAAGATTTTTATTGCAGATAATTTTCCTCAAGAGTATTGTCTGCACCACTTATCGTTCACAAAAACACAAATACTACCACCTCTGCTTTTCCCAGATGTTTCAATTCTATTAGAGCAAACATGGGAAAACCCCTCAGTTTCCACAAGAGAGTTCCACAAGTCTTGTTGAAGCCAGGTCTCAGTAAAGATCATCATACAGTGATGTAGGCGAGGAGACGGTGGATGCTTATCCTCTACATCATAGGAATCTGTTGTTTCATTGTAAGAGGTTTGAAGTGAAATCAAGAGTACTTGAGGAGCATGTGAGGCCATCTGTCAAAAAGCTGAAGCTGAACCGTAAGTGGACCTTACAACTAGACAATGACCCAAAACACTCAAGCAAATCCACAAAAGAATGGCTCCAAAAGAAGAAATGGAGGGAATAGTCAAGTCAAAGCCCAGATCTTAACTCCATAGAAATGCTGTGGGGGAACTTGGAGTGGGCAGTACATACAAGAAAGCCCTCAAACATCACACAGTTGATGGAGTTCTGTAAGGAGAAGTGGGCAAAAATGTATCCAAGTTGATGTAGGAAACTGATAGACAATTACCTAATGCCTATAAGAAGTGATTTCTTCCAAAGGGGGCAACAACAGCAATTGAAGCTAGGGGGTGTACTTATTTTTTCCGCAGCAGACAATTGCATTTCATTGTTATTTGTTAAATTAGATCACCTTTATCTATCAGTATTGTTGAAATGAAGATCAAATATCCATACATGCAAATATGTTGAAAAACACACACCTTTTCATGGGTTGTACTTACTTTTTCACAGCGTAGCGGAGCTAGTTCGGATACGGTGACGTCATTGCCCTCACTGTGAGTAGAAGGGACCTCAGCTGCCTGGGATGAGGGAGGTCTCCTTTAGCTCATGCAGCTGGTTCCCTGTTGTGTAACACTGGATACCTGGGTTTGCGCCCCAGGTGTTGCGGGATGGAACGGGTGGCAGGGGGCACGACACCGCACAGAACCATGACGGTCACAACAGCACTGTATATTAATGTTATATCCTATCCATCCATTTTCTAATTGCTGATTTCAATTCAGGGTCATAGGAGAGCTGGAGCCCATAACAGCAAGCAATGTTTTCAAGGAAGAATACACCGTGGATGGGGCACCAGTCCATTGCAGAGCAGATACAAACACAGACACACTCACACCACGGCCAATTTTCCCGGAAACCAATCAAGCAATCAGCGTATTTTTGGACTGAGCACCTGGAGGAAAGTTCATACAGATCATACCCCAGGTACAGAATTGAACCCAGGTTCCCAGTGCTAACCACTGCAGCACCATGCTGCCCATGTAATATTCCATGTTGCAATAAATTAACTTCTAAATATATCTAAGTTAATAAATTGAAGAGTAAAAACACAAAAATATATAATCCTAAATATTGTAAACGTTTTTTTTTAATTCTTAAAAGAAGAAAAACAAAAAGTACCTTTTCTGCGTTTTTAGATATCAAATGTGTTATCTGAAAAACTGTGTGCAGTAATTCCATTCCCAAAGACTGAGGACAAACGTAACTATTCAGGTTGTAGAATAAGTTTCTAAATGGTAAACTTGACTTTGCACAGGTTAGAAGGATCAGATGAAGCAGAAACCTGGAAACTCTAGCTCTAGATGTTTCTTGCTCTGGTACAATTCTGATCGAATTGAGCCAAAAGCAACACAGGGCCACAGTGATGATAATGATGGCCACAAGATGGAGACAGTTAAACTGTGGCCAGTTCTCATTTTGTCAACTCAAGTCTTTCATTGTTGGTGCATTTTAGACATATTTTTTATAAATCCTTTGTTCTTTTTTCATTATCACAGACATATGACAATTATGTATTTGTATAGTATTGTAATGTTGTCGGGTTCGGCCAGGATTGACGCATTAATTCAGACTCTCGTTTAAAAGAGAAACGTCACTTTTATTTTTCAGATGGGCGTCCAGCACAGCAAGCATAACCACAGTGCCCACATGCAAGCAGAGAAAGAGAAAAAGAGAGAGAGCGAGAGAGCCAAAAAGAGAGAGAGAGCACAACACACTGGGGTATATTTGGGTACAGTTACATAGGGATAAGGTGGAAATTAGGTACAAATATAAAAGGGGTGCAAAACCTTATATAGGTGCAAAATAGCAGGGAACTATTTACACGAGTCTGGGCGATCTCACCACTCTGTACACTCATTTTACAATGGGTCAGCTGCACTGGTCAGTGGCATTCCTAATCCCCACCCTGGCACAGCTGTTTCAGTGTTTTCCGTGTGATGTCTGAGGTCTGCAGTTAAAGCCCTGCTGTCGTAATGAATTTTCTTTTAACAAACATTTCTTTGAAAAACGAAAATAGCAAATATTACATTGACATTTTTTATATTTCTAAATATCACATGTTCGAAGCTAAGTCTTATTGTTTATTAATAACAACGAATAATTTCAAACTGCTACTGATATTATTACTGACAATAAATATTATCGACACTATATTGTTATTACAAACGTACGTAATGTCGGCCATACGGCGTATGCATTACTGAAGCTAAAAGTTTAGCCTTTGTCACTAATGTAACCACTAAATAAAAACATAAATATATAAATCCCTACATTTCAAACTGTATATGGCTAATATTAGTAGTGTAGCGGCGAGGCTTATTAATAAGAAAGAATTAAGTGTTTCTGAGCTTTCCCAAATTAGGCCTCATCTCTCTGTTCATCTCTGTGGTGCAGCCACAGAGAAACTATTCATGCAGGCTGATTTAAGGTTCCTTTGATAAAGGACAGCTCCCAAAGGGGGATGCACTTAGCTAAGCCTGGCTATCATGATCAATGGTCATCCATTGGCGCCTATCTGTCTAGGGAGGGCTATTGGACATCTGGACTGCATTCCTAAGTGCCAGGAATAAGTGACTCATATCTCACCTTGATCAACCAATCAGGGACTGGTAGGGCCGTGTAACCCACGTGGGACTCTGATGCCCATGGAACTTTCAGCCAATCAACGAGCTGAAGTTCCTCCTGGTAAAAACAGGCAACACAGAGAGCCTGGGAGATTCAGTAGGGAATCAGGAGACTTCTGAGACTTTTCTAAAGGGAATTCAAAGGAGAATTCCAGGGCAGGACGGCCCAGGAGCAGAAGGCTCCCAAGGGCAGGACATTCTCGCAGCGTGCCTCCTGACCATCCTGAGACTCAGCCCGGACAACCACGGAACGGCCAGTGTGTCCGACTGCCAGAACTTTCCTTTGTTCTAAGAGTCGAGAGCGGAGGTTGCCAGAGAGTAACCAGAGGATCCACCCGAGGTTAGCAACAGCAGCAGGCCTCGTGAACAGGCGCGGATTGGACAGCAACAAGCCTGCAACTGTTTCTTTGTGCCCGCAGGAGATCTGAATCCCCAGAGATTGGATGAGTATTCAACTTCAATGCATTACAGCTCGAGAATTCAATTGTTATCTCAACCAGTTGATATCAATTTAATTCCTAAGAGTTATGTACTTGTTTTGAGTATCGAATGTAGAAGTTATAACCAAGTTCATTTATGAAACGGTCTAAATGAATGATATACTGAACGTATGTCCTCTTGATATGTGTAACACTTTGTAACTGATTGAATATATATCTTTTGTATTCTGATAACCCTCTCGATAAGATCTGTTAGGTTTACATGCATATTCTATGTATTAATAAATGGATCTTCGTGTATTAGTACCTGTGTGTGTGCGTTGTTTGAGTTATGTCGCATGGTTGGATTCTAAAGCCATCAAAAGAATCAACTTTGTGATTTACTGCTACAATTAATAATTGTCTCAGTAAATGCCCATACCCTACAGAACTGGTGCCTTCAGAGAGCCACTACATTTAATTTTGCTATGGCAACATTACATATTTGGCGTCCCTGAGCCGGTTTTCTTACATATGATATATGTAACCGCATACTGTATATCAGGAGTTTCATAGTTTCTCCAGGTTTCTGATGGTACCAAGCAAAACAAGGGTTTTTTGAGTCACTATCATAACAGGTGTACACAGAGCTGCTGGTCTTAAAGCTGACAGTGACTGTCTGTACTGGGAAAAGAGATTTCACTGCTGGAGTCTGAGTCACAGTAATCTGCCTGCATGAACCTGAAAAAAAAATTATACATTTCACTTTTGAAACACTTAAAATGACATTTCTGCTAATTACAAATCTTCTTGTATTAATTTATTTGCTACTCGCCACGAGTACAGACAACAAGTGTCCATATAAAGACACTGATAAAAGTTATTGTTGCTGTGGATTCTGTTGCCATGAAGGGCAGCTCTCGGTCATGAAGTGTTAAACTCACAGGGCTATAAACACTCCCAGAGCACTGAAGCATGTGCTGCCAATGCAAAGTGTCGTCCTTAATTAATTAACCAAGCTGAGCTGTAAACACGTTTGTGCACTGAGGTCTGTGAAGAAATGTCTGGTTCTGCCTCATTATGCACAATAAACACAACTTCATAGCAGGAATATTTCAGGAGTACCTTTTGTCAACAAACCTGAGGGCTCAGTTTACCTTATGTTTTCCTGCAGATGTAGTTCATGTTATCTGATGGCATTCAGTTTGTGATCTTGTTGTATTCCAATGATAGTTAAATAGATACTTTGCTTGTTATTTTGGTTAGTGCTGCCTGTCAGGCAACACCAGGTTAAATTATTAAATGTTTTGCAGTTTTTCAGTAATTCTAGTAGAGTTCACTGTTGCAAACTAGAAATACACTGACTTTCAGTACTTTGGCTCCTCTTCTCTAACACAGAGTGGCTCATCTTTGTCAACACACAATGATACAAAATAAACTTCAAATGCACACACAGATCACATTTCTAATTTTATGGGTTACTGTATATACTGATAAGTATCCAATATAGTATTGTATATTGATCTATTTATGTTTATTTATTCTATATAGATATACTGTAGCATATTGCATTGTAGTCAATTAAGTCAATGATTTAATTTATTTGCAAAAAAAGAAATTGTATTGCAAGAATTTTAATGGTGTAGTGGAGGTGTGAATACTGTTTGCACTGATTGACAACTGTTAGATGTTTGAAGGCAATATTGTCTCACAAATACTGTACCTGAAAGCAAGCTATTTGTAGGTATAAAGAATTAGAGTATTTAGATACAGTATACATTTCTGATACAGTTTACATTTAAAATCAAAACCTCATTGTTTAAACCAGTCATCTACAGTTTCCATGACATGTGAAGCATCCTGGAAACACTCCTGCAGTCAAACTACATCTGTGGTACCCGTTGCACATTTCAGATACTGAATGAGAAGTTTAAACACTGCAGAAGGAACTAAACAAGCAAACGGCCACAAAGAGATTGAACTGACACCACCAGGGTTCAGGGAGCTGTGTACCTGGTTTGTCAGAGAAACACAGAGACAGTCTGATAAATTTCAACTCTCCCATCTGAGCAATTTCTCCCAACAACACAACAACTGACAGATTTTCCCTCACTCCTCTCTCTAAGATGAGGTGTGTATCAAAAATCAATTTGATATTTTTGAAGCACATATATGTATTTCTATAATGTGAAGTACTATATAGATCTCAGTCCCCTCCAAACTCTCAGAGCCCTGGGTCAGCACAGCTGCAGGGAGAGGTCCCAGTCAGAGCCCTGGAACTAGGAATCATTAGGGAGCTCAGGCTAACAGAGTGAGGATCTCCAGGCATCATAACAGAATCAGGATGCCTGGCTCCCTAGGAAGGAATAAAAAGGCTTTGCTGGGGAGCAGGAAGAAGAGGGAAAGAAAAGTAGCCCAGACAGCCAGAGAGAAAGAGGTGAGGAAAAGAAAAGAGTCTGATGTAATAACAGGGGCTGCCCAGAGCTGTACTCAGACTATAAAACATCCTGCAAAACTGCTGGGATTCAGAGCACCACAGGGATACACCTTGTGTGTAACTTGTTGCATGTCTGCAGAGTGTATGACATAAGAACTTATTCTAGTATAACTGTGAAACTTAAAAATGCCAAAGATTTACATTTATTTTCCTATTCACTTTGATAATCTAAGATGAATGGTTTGAAAAAAAAATAACTAATGTCATTGCATTTCCTCCAGCACCAGCACATACAAACCACACCAGATTCAGAATTGAACCCAGGGCACCAGCACTGCAATGCACAATAGTACCACTGTGCCATCATGCTGCCATATCTATTAACTTAGATACATTAGAAATGTATGTGTAAAAATGTAAAATAACAAATATCTACAGTACTTTCAAATATATTCAAAAATAATATGCTGTAGATGTGTACATTATGTACAAACCCAGTGTTGTTCAGTTCTCCTGTAACACCTCTGCTGTTCTTCTTAGTCTCAGACCTGCTGTGCGCCAGAGCAGCTCCTGTAGAGCTCAGGGAGGTTTTTGTACAGACGAGTATCACTGTGTGAAAGGGAAGTTATAGTCCTGCTGACAGTAATAGTTTCCTGCATCTTCAGACTGGACTCCAGTGATTGTCAGAGTAAAGGCTGTTCCAGACCCACTGCCAGTGAATCGATCAGGAACCCCAAACTGACGGTTTGTTGCATAATAAACCAGAAGCTGTGGAGCCTGACCAGGTTTCTGTAGGTACCAGTTCAGTAAGCTGTATCTACCACTGATAACAGAGCTGCTGGCTGTACAGCTGATAGAGCAGTTTCTCCTGGGAGAACAGTCTGAGCTGGAGACTGAGTCAGAACAATCTGATCACTGGACCCTGGAGAGGAAATAGTTATAGATAAGAGAATATTAATAATTGATCTTTATAAAAATGTATGTATTGTTTTACATGAGAAAAAAATAATTGCTATAATTTTCATTCAATTATCAGTAAGTTTTATTGTATCACAATTTTCAGAATGAATCACAGAATCACAGAATGCAAGAATTATCTTTAATCCTCACCTTGAGCAAAGAGCCCCAGTGTCCCCAGCAGTAGAATCAGTGGCATCATTGTCTTGTGTGTCAGTGACTCTGAAAGGACTGAACAGTGACTGATCCACACTGTGAGTCTTAAAGTATTTGGAGCAGTGAGGCGGCACAGGTATACAAAGATTCTTCCTGTATACAAATCTTGTCACAGACAGTTAGATCTGATCTGAACTGTGAAAACAGATGGAGTTTTTATAGGAGTCTGTGTCTTTGAATGTCCTCTGTTCTACCCCAGTACAAAGAGTAAGTTGGTGGGTTTTACAATGTTGAACGTGGTGGGTGTCCCCAGGGTTATTGAGCCGACTCTGAAGTGAAGGCTTGGAAAGGATGTGGATTAGCTCAGTCTTGGATTGGCAGAGTGGTCGGTCATCATGGAGGAGATGTCTGCTGGACAAGCTGTGATGTGGAAGGAGATCTATGTCTCAGAGGGTGACTGAGGGCTGACTTGACACCCTTCACTCCTCTCCTGTGTGTTTAACTGGACTCAGTGTCAAGGTCAGACATGAGGTAAAGAGGCTTCTGTTTGTATGTCATAAAAACATTTCAAACTCAATTTGATTTTTCAAAGATTAATGTACTTAGTTAATTCTGTAACCCTGCTTTTATCAACAGATATTTGCTATTTGTGTGGAAGTTGCACAAATATGTTTAAATAATTTAATTATAGATGTTCAATTTATTTTTGTGTATTATTTTACATTTTTTCATCACTTTTATTCATAAGAAAAATGTTCCTTATAAGTTCCAACTCATGTACAGCTACATCATTATTGAGCTTGGTGCAGCTATCGTACAGTAACATTGTTAATGAAGATCTGTGTTTGACTCAGGTCAGTTCCTCAACAGGCTGGGTCCTGTGTCTTTGTCTTCACTCTCAGCACCTGCAGGGGGGCCCAGCTCTCTGTGCTGTCCTGCTGAAGGAGGTTTTTGTACAGCTATGTAACACTGTGTGAATATAGGGCCGCTTTGGTAACCCTGACAGTAATAATCTGCTGCATCTTCATCCTGGATTCCTGTGATGGTCAGAGTGAAGTTAGTCCCAGATCCACTGCTACTGAAACGCTCTGGGATCCCAGTGTGACGGATGTGAGCTTCATGTATCAGGAGTTTGGGAACTTCCCCAGGTTTCTGCTGGTACCAAGATAGGTAGTGTGTATTAGCATGAACATCAACTGCACTGCTGGCTCTACAGTTCATAGTGACTGTCCAGGGAGGACAGATTTCACTGGAGGATGAGTCACAGTAATCTGTCCAGTGGATTCTGAAAGATAAAAAGAAAAAAAATATATATTTCTCCAGCTGTCATCTTGTCACATTACTTCTTGCTTTGTTTAATTCTTCTAGATATACTGAACGTGCCTTACCATGAGTACTGATGGCAAGAGTCCAAATGAAGATTCTTATTAAAGTCATTATACAGTATTTATGGATTTTGTTGCTATAAAAAGTAAAAGGCAGCTTTCAGTTATGAAATGTAAAACTCACAGGGCTATCAACACCCCCAGAACATGTGCTGCCAATGAAAAGCGTCTCTTCTACGCAAATTGGTTTCCTCTGTAGTGAAGCAAATGTCTGCAAACTCCAGTAGATCATGGAGCGTTATTATAGCAGTGTAATGAAAGCATTCTTTCCGGACCCTATGCAGACTACACAATCCAGGGATGAGTGAGGAAAACACAGGGAAAAAAACATGCGGGAGTCGGGAATGAAAACAGGGGGAGTGTCCATGGTGCGCTGGTGATCGGGGAAGGTGTGGCCGAGGCAAACAATCCAGAGCTGAGTCCAAAAGGGGTATCCAAGATGGGGCAAAAGTCCAAAGCCAGGCGATCCATCCAAGACAGACGAGATTAAAACAAGATCCGGGTCAGAACCGGCACAGGAACGGGAACAGGAACAGAAACTAAAACCTTGACGAGACCAGCCACTTCCAGGTCCCGGACTCGCCTGGTACGGGGACCAATGCAGAGCCCGGAACAGAGTCAGCGTCTGGCTTTTAAGGGAACTGAAAAGGGGGCTGGAACAGGGAGCAGGTGCAGTAGATGAGCAAAAAACCAGGAAGGGCTGGAGCGTCCTTAAGAGGAGGGGTTTATGATCGTGATAAGCAGTTGCTTGGAGCAGAGGGTTCGGCTTAAGTACGATAGCTACCTTTTTTTATGCAAATCCAAAAGTGTGTGACACTGACAGTTCTATATAATCAGTCAGAGTCCGAGATCAGTCCCTTCCACAGATTATCTTTCTCTTATTACAATACCAATAAAATGGACAGCACTGTGGCTCGGTGGTTGCTATTGTGTATTGTGTAGTGGTTAATAGTGGATACTACTGCTGCCTCACAGCACTTGAGCCCTGTGTTCAGTTCCTGGGGTGCTATCTGAATGGAGTTGGTTTGTTTTCACCATGTTTGACTGGGTTTCCTCTGGGTGCTTTAGTTTCTTCAAACAGTCTTAAAAGCCATGCTGATAGGCTAATTGGCTTCTGGGAAAACTGGCTCTGATGTGAGTGTTTGTGTCTGTCTTGCCTGCGATGGACTGCATTCATGTACAGGGTATACCTGCCCTGTTTGCTTGCTGGGAGAGACTCCAGTTCCACTGCAACCCTGAACTGGATGCAGCAGTTAGAAAATGGATGGATGGAATGTCGGTAAAGTCTAACAACATAAAAAGTCTTTTCAAATGCCTTACTGCTGATAATTGTTCATTATCATGATTTAATTACTCTGTATTTTCTGTAGTTATAGTGATCCCTTGTTTGTGTTTTGTGCCCCAGAAACACACAGTCAGTGAATCAGTGCTGTCTTTATTCTCTGCAGTGTGGGACAGGGAGTAGTCAGGGGATTTAGGGAAACTTTGATTTTTGGAGGTGTTTCAGGCATTCCTCCTACCCCTGTATGAACCTATAGACAAGAGGCAGAAAGAGAATTCTAACCTACCAAGTTTAGCTTCTACTGGACTGGTGAGATAAATGAATTACAAGTTGTGGCCACACTGGAACAGCAGACACTCTCAAGACTTTAAAGACAAGGGAGGACCCACTCCAGATCTCCAGCACTGTCCTTCTGTGGTCTCTGTATTACAAATGTTTCCTTATAAGACAAGTTGTACATAAAGTCCAAGAAGGGGAAAAGAAATTGTGTCAATACAGATACAATATTAAGAATTCTAAACAATATCTGCATTGTATTTTCAATATACAATAAGTGTCATTTGTCAAATATACATATAAACTTTGTATAAACATACTATAATTTTCAGATGAGAACAGGGATGTAAAAGGTGCCCCATAGCTTCCTTCACAAGTACAGTTAAAGACTGACATAGCTCAGCTTTCATTACTGCCCTATAATGTTGTGGCTGGAATGTGAAAAGTTGGTAGTTTTGAAAGGTACAAGTATAAGAAGAGAAAATACACCTGGTGTGAGAGGATACAGGAGACAAGGAGATTATCCTGACAGAGCTGGAGAGAAGAGGAAGAAGACTGATAGGCTGGAACCCACTCAAGCCAGGTAGAGATAGAAACAGAGCAGCTCAGTGATATTGATATGTTGATGTTGGCAAGGAGCGCCCTCTTGTGGGCATTGCAAATGTTTTTTAAGTGCAAAATTGTCATGGGCTGGACACAGGTGTTGGTGCAGACCGCATGATGAGTGAGGAAACAGGCCTTCATTGAAAACAGATTATAACACATCACCGGGGACTAAAAAGCCTTGATAGAATTCCTCTACAGACAGCTGCACAGCAGTGGAGTGCTCTCACTGCTGAGATATTCAGAAACACTTTTCAGTTAATGCAAATAATTTTGAAGACAGGATAGATACATATTTCTGTCAAACTAGAGTTTTCACAAAATGTAAATATGAATCTCTGTTGTAACTGAACCTCAGCAGGATTCTGTTTTCACTCTAAATGTCTTTAATACCTGAGAGTTTTGTCTTTAATTATGTGTATCTCTGGGTGAACCTGTGAAAGGTTTTCAGAGAAGGGGCTTTTAGAAGTAAATTCAGTCACTGATCCACTAACACTGAAATGAGGTGGGATCTCATACTGAAAGGTAGGAGTAAAAAAAATCAGAGCCTGTGTTGCCTAGTCAGGTACAGTATCTCTGTCTTTCCTGTGCACATTGTCACCCATAGAGGAACAGACAGGACTCCTGCTCTGACAGAACAAGGAAAGCAGGACTGGACAAAGTGTAGGAGATGATGAGACACAACAGCTGAACCCTTAATCCACTTAACACAGAGTGACCAGAGTGAAGTGTGGAGTGACTCTTCAGAGCAGCACTTGACACTGCATGTTCAGAGGGAGCAGGATAATAACTGCCCTGGTGGTCACTCTCAGGACAGAGGGTTAATAATAGGAAGGAGAATTCCTGCTTTTATACAACACCTTTCATGCCAGAGGATCCTTCACACACAGGAGGGACCCACTGCACTGAAGATCAGCACCAGCTGGGAGACGAGCAGCAGCCATTCTGCACCAGCAGCCCCACTACACAGCAGATTCCTGGGAGAAGAGAGTAACAGCAACCCCCTACTGACTGAGCAGGCAGGACCTCAATTTAAATCCTCATCTGATGGGCTGGCAACTCTTACAGCAGAGTGTCTATGGTCTCCAGACAGGAGCAACACCTGGGTATTACTGGCTAAAAACATAGCACAGGTGTTAAGAGTAGAATTAAAATGAGATTAGTATGGTCCTCTGGACACTCATTAAACTGTGTTATTAAATTATGGTTAATAAAACAATAACCTAATTACCTAAATTCTCTGATCACCATTTCTTTCCTCTATGTTGAGTGGCTCTTGTGAAGTTGTAGTATAATCTCACTGTCCCTCAAAAAGTCTTTAGTAACATTATAAGAAACAGAGTTTAAAGACCTCACAGCTCCCTCTGGTGTTACTGAGGACTCTCACTGGCACTGAGGACCACACTACTGGTGCCTTTCAAGCAGAATGAGACCATGTGTGTCAGTGAATTGCTGCTCTGAACACTTTAAGACACACAGTGTTGATCAGTCACTGTCCAGCATTTTAGAGTCACTGAGGACAGTTAAATTAATGAAAAATGTATCACATGTATTTTCTCAGTGTTGCAAGCTGCTTAAAAATAATGAGTGCAACTGGACAGAATCCTTCTCTCTCTCTGTATTTCTCTCAGTCTCTCTTTCAGATACCGGGCTGTCCCACAGAGTGCAGGAGTGCACCTTCTCTAGCTCTCCTGGCTGCCTCACACCCTGCTGACAAGAGGCCAACTCTTGTATAACAACTGACAGCTGACTCCTCTTAGGCAGTGACTCATCAGACTGCCTGTCACACTCAGGTTATTTCCATTGTTTATACCGTCAATATTCACAATCCATCAACATTTATAAATTATTTTAAATCACTTTCCTCTCGGAGTCCAGATTGTTCTGACTCTCCAGCGCAGACTGGTATTCCAAGAGGCACTATCTCTATCAGCTGCACAGCCAGCAGCTGCTCTGGTACCTGGAAACCCAGCTGAAGATGCACTAGATGCTGTTGTGGGTAAGACAGTTATCCAGGTCTGTCCAAAAACCCCATTCACCCTTTAAATGAGCTTAAACAATCAGGACAGGGGACTGAGGCTGAGAAGAGTTGCAGAACTGTTACAGATGGACTGAACAGAGCTGGGTTTTAACATAATTTGCAAACATTGGTTAAAAAACACATTACATTTATATTTTAGAAATTAGCAACTTGTACTTTTTTACAAGACAAAATTACAAAAATTACTAATAACTTGAGTTTCTCTGCAATGGATTAACATATACATAGAAGTTAAAAAAATGTTTTAGTTAGTAAGACCTTTCATCCATGATGAACAAGCCTCAACTCTATACATTGTTGAACAAAGTATTGCTGCTCTGCACCTGTTCTCAGCCTCAGTCCCCTGTGTTTACAGTTTATGAACAGAGCAGCTCCAGCTGAGTTGAAGAAGGTTTTTGTACAGGCGTGTATCACTGTGTGAGAGGAGTATGTGCACCCTGTCCACAGTAGTAATCTGCTGCATCTTCAGCCTGGACTCCACTGATGGTCAGACTGTAGTCCAGTCCAGATCCTCTGCCAGTGAAACGTTCTGGGACCCCAGACTGACGTTCAGTTGCCCAATAAATGAGGAGTTTTGGAGCTTCTCCAGGTTTCTGTTGGTACCAGTTCAGGTAGTTATAATACCCAGTAATTGAGCTACTGGCTTTACAGTGGATCGTGACACTTGCTCCAGAGAGGACAGAAAGAGCTGGAGGAGTCTGAGTTATCACAACCTGCCCAGAGGACTCTGAAAGAAACAAAGATTAAAACAGGCAGGACTTTTAAATCAAAATCAGTGATCGGTTTGTAAAGAAAGATATAGAAGAATGGATGAGATGTGTTCAATATTACAAATAACAATAATAAAAGTCCTCACCTGGGATATAGATGAGAACAGATGTCACTGATGGAGTCTGAGTCACAGTGATCTGGCCGCTGGAACCTGAAACAAATATTTGCACATTACTAACAAAATAATTTTATTAAGATAAAACATATCTGAGAAGCCTAGAACAGAATTGTGTTTTGTAAAAAAAAAGCAGGGTTTGAAACATTTAAAATTAAATTTGTACAAATTACAAGTATCCCTGTATTATGTTATACTAATTTAATGACTCACCATGAATGCAGACAACAAGTGTCCAGAGGAAGATGGAGATGAAAGTCATTGTTGTTGTGGGTTCTGTTACCATGAAGGGCAGCTCTCAGTCATGAAGTGTTAAACTCACAGGGCTATAAACACGCCCAGAGCACTGAAGCATGTGCTGCCAATGCAAAGTGTCTCTTCTATGCAAATTTTCTTCCTCAGTTTGTAGAAAATGGAGAAGAGTAGTTGCTGTCTTTGTGGGCCTGGTATGCAAAGCACCTTCTTCTTTTGTGTATAAATCCTGTTTCAGACCAATCAATGTGATCTGAGCTGGGAGCAGAGGTAAGACTTGAAAATGAATGGATAGTTTTCCTCTGTTTTGCATCATTCATTAATCACAGGGTTTTGAAAGATGAGAGAGAGGGGTTTTCTGTTTGATCCCTGACTGAATTTAAAAGAGACATTGAGCAACATGAGACCCCAGTAAGTGAGGGCCAGGAAGTGATCACAACATCTCACTGTGTACAACATCTCCCTCTGCTGGGGACTGTGGGGAGGGCATTATCATTACAACCCTGCTCTCCTCACGATCTCAACCCAGGAGGAGGAATTTCACACACAGCCTGCGCTCAGCCTCCAGGGGGACAGCAGCTCCCTGTAGAAGACAGCAGGGACTTGTAGCCTCCAGTCGACAGCAGAGGGAGGCTACACTGAGGGGGCTGTTCTTTCCACTTGCTGGAGGGTAGAGTTCACACTTTTACACACCGGTCTGATGAAGTGTTTTGTTATATACAGGGGCTTCAAGGTGGAGTCTGGTGTTGGGTTTTGAAGAGCCTCCAGAGGAAAGTTTTGCTTTAATAAAAACTCCTTGCACTATAATTATTCCACAGTTGCAAGATTGAATGTGCTGAGGCCACATGATCCACAGGTATTTAGGTTGAGAACTGTCACAAGTAGATATTTTTTTATATCTGTTTCCCCACCCTGTGGGGTTAAGCCATTAGACTGCTAAACTCCAGCTCTTAACCTCCACTCACACCCCGCTGTTTCTGCACTGAACTCACAATCCTGCCTCTGCTGGGCTTTTGCACACTGCTGCTGTCTGAATCCTAGTGAACATTACAGCTCTTATACTTCTTATTTAGACTACTCCTATTTTATTCTGTATTAATCACATCCTTATTCCTGCCAACCACAGTTTTATTTTTTTTTTATTTTATACTGCTTTGTACCATTATGCTGTTGACACACATGCTATTATGTTCCTGTCTCCAACAATTTGTGATGTCATCTGTTATATAATTTGTTACTGTCTGCATGCACATTCCTCCTGCTAATGGAAAAGCATGCTTTCATGATGTGCAGTCATTAAAAGGCAGGATCAGTCAGTTTATTTCGCTGAGTGGTACTTCAAAATACCACATAACAACAGAGAACAAATACCCAATAGAAAAATAAATAAAACTGAAATTATAGGTTAAATTGCTGAAGTCTTTTCTGTAGAAAATAAACTCTGTGAGTGCTGGAATCTCTGCTTTTCAGGCAACAGCTGAACTTCACAAATAGCCTGCACTAACTCAACAGTTGATAATAAACATCAGAAAATTTAAGAAATAGTACCACTCATCATGCATGACTGGTGTGTACATAGAGTTAGACTTGTATAGTGTGTGTGTTTCTGTTGTGACATATACAGAGCTCTGAAGATATTCAAAGACCTATTGTTTGCAATGTTCTGTTTCCTGTCATTTATGTGTGTGTGTAACGTTGGCAGTGTAAATGCAGTATATTGTGTAGATGTACAATAGTTACAAATGCAGAAGGAGGACTCTCATGGACAACAGGAGTGAGGAGGGACCACATTTTTCCATTAGTCAAAAATAAATCATTCCACTTGAACTTGTGTGTTACACACTGAGATCTTTTGAAGAAAAGGATTAGAGATTTAAAGCAGACAGCTTCAAAATTACTAAAAGACATCTGACTCAACAAAAGGATTTATTCTAAGTAAGTCTCATGTTCTCATGTATTTTATTTAAAACACAAGTTCCTAGCAACATGGCTGTAGCTCAACTTCCTGTTTGAGAAGTGCTTGATTTTTTTTTCAAAATAAATGACTCATACTTAGTAAACTAAAACCAGGTAATTTATATTGAATGGGTAAAATGTGTCATTTGTAATCTGTTACATTATAAAATGTAAATATAGAAAACAATGAAAAAAATGGAAATGTAGCAATAGATTACAACAAGGTTTACAGTAACACTTTGATAAGTCACACAAGCTATTAAGTGACCAGCTGGATGAACAATCTATACTAGTGTCATGGATGGAGACTCCTAAATGCAGGGACTGCTTTTAAAAGCTAGCCTTTTTAGCCAACTATGCAACCTAGCAATTTAAAAGGGTGCTGAACAACACAGTGCTTCATGCTTCCCCATCCCCCTCTTCGTCTCTGAGACCAGTTTGGGTGGAGAGGGAGGAAGACGGTGCTGGGACCCTCCTCCTCTGCTCTCTGTAGAGTCCCTGGTGTCCAAGTCCTTCCTGGGTCCTGTGGTTTAAACTGTTCCTTCAGTCTGTCGGTGTTCTGTCTGACCCCTGACTGGGTCTATGAAGCCCTTATCTATCAGAGCTCAGGACTGTTGTTTGGGGTGAGTGTGTAATGTCCTGGGTGTGGGCAGAGCTAATGGCTTGGGGCTGTATGGCTGTATGCAGATGCTCAGGTGTAACGTTGCATTGTGTCTTCAGTCAGAGGCCCAGTAGACCTGTCATGAAGTCCCAAGTCACCTCTGAACCATGTGGGGATTAACAAGTATCTTCATAAAGAAGACCCTTAGTCAATGGAGAAGGACAGCACTCCCAATCATTATTTTCTGTTCAAATGTAACAGGTATTCTTCCCATATAAACTTACAAATCACACGACCCTATTAACAAAATCAACCATGCAGATAAAAAATTAGAACAGAATAACCTTATAAATTATTACATCATCGAATCAATACTAATTAATTACAATCATATATCAATTCAACAGAAAATAAGACATGGAAATGAGAGCAATCAAGAAGATTATTTCTATGTGATTTTTAAAGGTAAACCTCAATCCGCATCTTCACTTCTAACCAGAGATTGAGAAACAATTAAACTCCACAGAAAAGATTAGGTTTTAAATGATGTATTGACATATGAGTACGGACACGTGCTCTGCAGCAATGACACATCAATGGCAAAGACCACCCTCGAATTGAATGTGGAAGGCCACCGGCCCCGTGGACGACCATTTACGTGCTGGCTGGATCAGCTGAAAGACGACATGCGCCTCGCAAAAGTCACCTGCTGAGACGCCGCAGACCGTACAAAGTGGAAAAATTGGTGCAAACAAGCAGACCCCACATACAGTAGTAATCTATCCACTGGATTCTGAAAGATAAAAAGAAAAATATATATTTCTCCAGCCGTCATTTTGTCACATTACTTATTGCTTTATGTTTAATTCTTCTACAAATACTGAACATGCCTTACCATGAGTACTGATGGCAAGAGTCCAGATGAAGATTGTTATTAAAGTCATTATACAGTACTTATGGATTTCATTGCTATAAAAAGTAAAAGGCAGGTCTGAGTCATGAAGTGTAAAACTCACAGGGCTCTAAAACACTCCCAGAGCACTGAAGCATGTGCTGCCAATGCAAAGTGTCTCTTCTATGCAAATTGTCTTCCTGGGTTCAGCAGCACATGTAGTCAGTCAGTGCTGGAAACACAGGCTTGGTGCTGTGTGTTGTGACAGAGCAAGAGGAGCAGTTTAGCATGAACACTCCTAGGACAGCAGGACAAGACAGAGAGCAGCTTTATAAGGAGCAGAGGATGAGACACAATCAGCTGAGCCCTTATTCCACTCAACACAGATGGGATGGAGTGGAGTGTGGAGAGTCTGGTTAAAGCAGCACCTGGCCTTGTGTGTTCAGACACAGCAGGACTGAAGGATTAAAGCTCAGAATGTAAGTTTCCAATGTAAGACATCATTTAACCTCTTCTTAACGTTCAGTGACACAGGTGATTAAGTCCCTCCTCAGTTCCATCACTTTGTGATTGAACAGGACAGCTTGACTTCAGGGAGAGACTCTGGGGGAGTGAGCCCTCTGGTGGAACCAAATTATTTTAATTCTTAGGAAAATAAATTTACTGAAACCTCCACTCTACAAATTGTCTTTTCACCTGAAACTGCGGCCTGAAATATCATTCCCATACATTGTGTTTCAGAATGGAGCTCATGCTTGTCATGACTTAGATAAAATGGTCAAGGAAAGTAAAAATTGTTAAAAGACACAAGAACGATTAATGCTTGGCTGGATCAATGGACTGCTTTGAAAGTGATAACCAAATTAATTGGTGATTTTTGATTATCAGAGTTTAATAGAATTGTCTTCACCATTATTGCCATGATAGCTTATTTCACGCATAGATGCCTCCTGTTCTTGAATGGAAATACTCTTTCCACTCGTACTGCTTTCCCCAAATCCAGCCTTGACCCAGGTGTTGATCTTGACAGAGGGTATCTGATAAGACCCCTCTGGGATTTTGAATTTTCAATCAATCCTTTTTGTAAGGGTTCGTATTGCTTTCCCCAAATCCAGCCTTGACCCAGGTGTTGATCTTGACAGAGGGTATCTGATTAGACCCCTCTGGGATTTTGAATTTTCAATCAGTCCTGATTCCTCTCCTGTGTTCTGTTTTCACTGTGAATGAAGTACGCAGTGTATCTGGCTTCATTCAATGTGTTTTAGACACAATATTTCAGCTGAAGCTACTCTACCATCACACACTGTACAAGGGGATGGTGTCCTTAAAGAACAACAGGGCTGGCTAACAGGTGAAGAACCCTTACAGAAAGCACTAGAGAAAACAAAACATCTAAGACCCAAACACCCTCTTGTAGCACCAGTTGTGTTTCCTGCTTTTAGAGAGCTTTCTGCAAGAGTTGCTGGTACTGTATAAATAGAGGCACATGAATTCTTTGTTCTCTGACACGGCTTTGGTGAAAAGAGTAATAACAGGCACAGTGGGTTAAACACATATTTGTTTACAAAGACAATACAAACAGCACACTACACACAATATAAACACACAGTACAACACACGAGTTACTGTATTTACAAGTATACAGACAAGGCCTACATCTAGACTACCCAGAAAACCTCAAGCTGCTACTGAATACTTGGCTTTTTAATAATGCGTACAGAGGCCAAAGGAGAGATAAGCTGCCGAGAGACAAAGTTTTCTAAAAGCTACAGAATAACAAGCTCTGCATGATTCAGTTATCGAGCTTCAATTGAGACTTTTCAGATGATCTTGAAGTAAGGACTCTTGCCTGGTACAATCTTCCAGTTCTGTCTGCTCTGATTTTCTCTTTCTTGTAGTGCCCTACTTTTCCTTCTTCATCTTTTCTGTCCTTCTCTTGATCTGATCTTATATAGTATCTTTCTGGACTTCTGATTGACACTTAAGTATTTACTGAGACCTTAATTAAGGTAAACCAAGGTAAACATTATGACTGCTTTGATCACAGAATCTGGACTCTCTACACCTCAGCAAACATTTCTCCTGATTTGAAGCTGGGAATGTTTACACTGCCAGGTGTTACACACTTTATCTAGATTCTTAGACACCTCAATTGCCATCTACCTCAGCCTTAACAATATTTACAAAAACAAAAATTCTAATGTTATTTAACTTGAAGAATTTTAATATGAATATGTCAAGGATGATGAGCCCTAAATGTAGGAACCTCTTTTAAATGTTAGCTTTGTACAGTAGCTTACTGACTGCACCACCAGGCACCTTAAAGGGTGCAAAGACCCCTTTACCCCTGTAACAGGCCCTCATAGACTGTTGACTATCTGTCACTGAGGACACTGTGAAGAGAAGAGCTATTTGTTACTGTTTCTGGTTATAAAAATGGGGAAGTTGCTCCACCTTATGGCCACTCTGAGTTGGTGTCTCTCCCTTGAGCATGTTTGTGTCAGGACTGTACTTTGATCTGAAACCAGAATGAAGAGCCTCAGGCTTGTGATTGCACTTTTGGTCTAGCACCTGTGTCCTTAACAGTATTATCTGGCATTCTCCAGACATTTTCACTATTGTACTGTTTATGGAGCCCAGACAAAACTAGCAACCAGCTTCAGCTAAAGGAAAAAGGAAACTGGACTGAAAAACTGCTTCTGTTTTGCTAAAAAGCAAATTTTTCAGTTTTAATTTTGCCATTTTAAAGTACTTTAACTTTGTCTTTTGTACTGTATAAACTTAGAGTATTTTCTTGTTTCAACATTATTTTCACTTAGAATGTTTTTTAATGCCATTACTGTCTCTTGCTACTAGTTTGTCACATTTTAAATAAGAACCTGTTTCAGTTATGAAAAATTCTGTGTTCACCATTCTTTTATGTTGCAGTTCCAGATGACTGTACTGTTTCTTCCTCACATGTGTAGTATGTCTTTGTAGTGTTGAGTCTGTTTTGTGTCATTTCCTGCTCTGGTGAGGCTGGAGAAGAAGGATGTTCTGTATGATGTAAGATCACCCAGCTCTGCCATAACAAATACACATTTGCTGTTATATGTTCTATATATCTCGTCACCTTCATTAAAACCCATGCCTACAATGCATTTCCTTGGATATCTTCAAATATTCCTATATTCCTATACAACAGTATAAACTTAAACTTGTTTTAAGTTCCTGGTGTTTACTGCTGCCATTCAAGTGTTTGTACACAGCAGTTGCAAGACAATTGGTGTGTTAATCAAGACCCAGGTCAGTGGAAACCCAAATATTCCCAATGTTATTTTGGTGATGAGTAATGTAACTATACTTATAGATTCACCCAGGTTCAATTACCTTCATTGTTTTAATTTAAAAAAATATTGGATTCTTAAAACAGGAAAGTAATGTAACTTTGAAGTAAGGAACATATATTTGCATTTTGTATCAGAATGATGTTAAGAATAATAACCGCACCTTTGTTGCAATGTAAGGGTTGTTTCATTTAAAATATAAAAGGGAATTTCAGTGGCTCTTACTGAAGAGCTTATTTTTACTAGGGAAGAGTTATCAGTATTAGTAAAGGACGCCTCAGTTTATTTATTTTTTTGTTGAAAAGGCTATGATCGGGCAAACAGTATTTGTCACTGAACAGGGTTTGTGAGGAACAAAATTAATAATTACATCTACAGGTAAGATAAGTTAAATAGCATTAAGAGGATTATGGTTTTTACCTAATATTTACAGTATAAATGATGTACAAACTCAACCCTATTCAGTGTGATTGAAGGCGTTCTGCAGCTGTTCTCAGTCTCAGTCTTCTGTGGTTCCTGTTGATGAACCAGACCAGCTCCTGTAGAGCTGAGGGAGGTTTTTGTACAGCTGTGTAACACTGTGTGAACACATCACCACTGTGGTAACTCTGACAGTAATAATCTCCTGTATCTTCAGCCTGGACTCCTGTAATGGTCAGAGTGAAGTCAGTCCCAAATCCACTGCCACTGAAACGTTCTGGGATCCCAGACTGACGGATTGTTGCTCCACAGATCAGAAGTTTAGGAGCTTCTCCGGGTTTCTGATAGTACCAAGCAAGACAGTGGCTCCATGAACTACCACAATAACAACCGCTGCTGCTCACAGAACTGCTGATCTTGCAGCCCACAGTGACTGTCTGTGCTGGGAGAACAGATGTCACTGATGGAGTCTGAATCACAGTGATCTGGCCGCTGGAACCTGAAACAAATATTTGCACATTACTAACAAAATAATTTTATTAAGACAAAACATATCTGAGAGGCCTAGAACAGAATTGTGTTTTGTAAAAAAAAAAGCAGGGTTTGAAACATTTAAAATTAAATTTGTACAAATTACAAGTATCCCTGTATTATGTTATACTAATTTAATGACTCACCATGAATGCAGACAACAAGTGTCCAGATGAAGATGGTGATGAAATTCATTGTTGCTGTGGGTTCTGTTGCCATGCAGGCAGCTCTCAGTCATGAAGTGTTAAACTCACAGGGCTATAAATACTCTCAGAGCACTGAAGCATGTGCTGCCAATGCAAAGTTTCTCTTCTATGCAAATTCTCCTGATATACAGTATCAGTACTTTCAGCCAAGAAGACCTGGAAGACTAGGCTGTGCATTGGGTTTTGTGAAGAAACATCTTCTGGTATCTGGTCCTGCATCAATCTGCTTGATAACCTGAGGGCTCAGTTTTATTTATTTTGTCTTGCAGATGAACTCTAGTTCATTGTTTCTGATCCCATTCAGTTTGGGAACTTGTTGTATTCTAATAACATATGATACTGTGATTAAGTTAACACCAGGTTGAGTAAGTTATAAAATGCTTACAGAGTAATACCAGCAGAGGGCACTGTTGTAGACTAAGAACCCTAGTTCTTCCCTCACTTTCAGCTTCTTGCAATACTAACAGATCTATAAACACACAAAACACCTTTCTGCTTAATTTATTAACAATTCTTCCTGGAGTTAAACATCGCACTGTAAAATCATTCACAATACGCAATGTTGTACACTGCTTGCTATCACAGCACTCATGCAATCTACTGTTTCAATTTCCAATTGCTTCAGGAAATAAGAACCCTCTATAATAATTACATCACTATAATGTGCTCAACTCGTTTGTTCAGAGAGCTTTTCTCCCCCCCCATCTCTCACACTTTGTCTCAGTCAACAAACAATAATACAAAACAGACTTCAGGTCCACACACAGATCTTGTTTCTGCTTTTACGGGTTGTATACTGATCAGTTTAGGTATTGGAGGTGTGAATACAGTTTGTACTGATTGATGACTGTTTGAAGGCCACATTGTCTCACAAATACCCCACAACATGCTATTTGTAGGCAGAAATGATTACAGTATTTAGATATACATGTCTGGTGCAGTCTACACTTATTTAAACCTAAAATGAATCATTGTTTAATTTAAACCAGTCATCTACATTTTCCATGACAAGTGGAGCATCCTGGAAACATCCGACAGTCAAACTGCATCTGTGGTACCAGCCACACATTTCAGATCCTGAATGAGAAGGTTAAACACCTGTTTAATGACACAACCAGGGTTCAGGGAGCTGGACACCTGGATTGTCAGAGAAACACAGAGACACAGACTGAGGGGAGCTGGTCCCAGGTGGTGAAAAGAAATAAATGTCAACACTCCCATCTGAACAATTCCTCCCAGCAGCAATCAATGACAGATGTGTCTCACTCCTCTCTCTAAAATCAGATCTGTGAGCTCAAGGCCAGAGCACATCCAGTGTACAGCAAAAGAGTACAGCAGAAGAGTAGTTTTTAAAGAATAGAGAATAAGATTGAAAGAATGGTAGAGAGGCTTCAGGCTCACATAATTCTAGCTAGCAGTTAGAATTGAAGAGAGAAATGAGCAGGTGTTACAGTGAGTGTGGTTAGTGAAAAGATAAAGCTGTGTGCGAAGATCAAATATGAGTTTGACTGTAAAGCTGATTACAGGTGGTAGAATTAATTATCCAGTAAATGGGAGAAATATTTTGCCTACAGTTATACAGTAGTTATACTGTTCCTAGTATATTTTATAGTGTTCCGGTTGTGGGGTTGTAAAACTCTGCAGTAATTCATGCTAAAGTACATCCTCAGCACTCATTGACCAGTCAGGATAGAGGTTACCATGCAGAAACCAGCTTCACACCAGCAGCCAAATACCACCTCTGCAAAGTGGAGCAACACTTTTGGTGTCTGTATTCTCAGCCCCAGAGTTCTTTTGCCAACCAGTTTGACCAGCATACTGATTGAAAATGAGAAAATTTGAAATGTTTGATTTTTGTAACAAACACCTTGAAGAAAGATGTGAAGACGGGGGTTTGAATGTAATCTTTTCTGTAGGGGGTTTAGACTTCTAAGTCACAAGCTGGGGTTTATGGCAGGAAAGGGGGTTGACTGATAAGGGTTACAGATGCAAGCTAGGAACCCCCCTGGGTGTAATGTTAAACTGACCATTTGTCCAGAACATCGTAAACTGGCCAAATACCATGAACCCCCCTCTTTACCATCAGACCGAGTGACTTCAGAAACGGAGAAGAAAACACTATATAACCCAAAAGTTTGTAACAGTACGGCGAACAATACTTCGGTTTTGTTGTTTCTTGCGGGAAACAAGACTTCGGCTTTATTGTTCCTTGCATGCAATAAACTCATCTGTTTTACTTCATCTCGGGATCAAGAACCTTATTCTTTCTGTTACAACAAATTTGGCGTAGTCGGCGGATGCTCCAGAAGGCGCAGAACTTCCCATCGGCAGGAGAGACGGTCAGCGCGCACATAACTAAGAGGTAAGGACTCCTCTTTTATTTAAAAGTCCCGACTCTCTCTGACCGATTGGGAAATTTCTGCTCCCTGCGAGAATCGCCCGAGATGACGGAGTAAACGTGAGTTTCTGAATTCCTCTGGCCCGGGGAAGACACCGGTGTATGTAATGGGTTGTTTGCTGTAAGCCCAGAATTTGGTCTGGCAGGGGTTCCGCGGTATTGTGTACAGGCGTTCGAAGCTGGTGTATGCCTTAATTGCGCGTGGAGTTTTGAACGGGTTTTGGACCCTTACCGTGAAGTTCAGAACTGGTGTGGGCCTTAATTGCGCCCGGAGTTCTGAAGGTCAGAACTGGTTTGGGCCTTAATTGCGCCCGGAGTTCTGAGGCTCAGAATCGGTGTGGGCCTTAATTGCGCCCGGGGTTCTAGAGCAAGTGGTGCATTAAATGCACGTAGTTCAGGACTGGTGTGGGCCTTAATTGCGCCCGGAGTTCTGAAGGTCAGAACTGGTGTGGGCCTTAATTGCACCCGGAGTTCTGTGGCTCGGGATCGGTGTGGGCCTTAATTGCGCCCGGGGTTCTGGAGCTGAGTGGTGCATTAAATGCACGTATAATCCAGGATTGGTGTGGGCCTTAATTGCGCCCGGGGTCCTGAGATTAGCTACGCCTTGATCGTGCACGGATTGGCGTGGAGTGGTTTTTTGTTTTAAAGGAAACAGGAGTAGAAGTGGTAAATGTATGTATGTTTTTGGTGTTTTCCTTGTTTGTGAAATACATATACACACGCACGACACTAACATAAACACACCTCATAATAAAAGAGCAAAGCATTAAGTAGCAGGATTTAAAGGACGTTGAGACCCGAGAATCGCCCTGATTGAGCTCAGTGCGTAAGTCCACCCCGGGGCAAAAGCAGTGATGCTGGCGTTCTGGGGATGGTGAATTACTGATCAAGAAAGGGGGTTTTCGAGGTCTCGTTTCTTACCTGTGAACAGTGCGGTGTAAGTCCTCTCTAAAGTCTCGGAGAGGCATTTAGATCTGGAGGTAACAGACGCCCTTAGCTGAATGAGTGCAGTAATGCACAGATTTCTCCAAGTAAAAACATCCCCCTACGGAATGAGCTGTTACCTCACACACGATAAAAGTAAAAGAGACCGAACATGTGTGCTAACTGATGGTTTGAGAAAGTGGTGGAAGGGTCCGTTTATATATCGGAAGAGCGTAAGTTGACGGAAAAGAAGGAGAAAAATATGGGAAAAGCTGAGTTTGTCAGAAGGAGTTTGGGGCGAAGACGCCTGTAAAGAAAGCATATGCGTATTGATTGGCAAAAGCAAAAGCATGTAGTTCCCACCCTGGTGCACGGCCGGCACCAGTGGTGGCAGATACATAAGAAAAAAAAAAGAAATTGGGATGTGACTTCTTAAAAGTGTGTTTACGGGAAAAACAAAAACCCAAAAGAAAAGATACTTTACTCGCTACGAAAGAGTATGAACAAAAGCGAAAAGAGGCGGTGCAGGAGAATCAGAAACTAAAGGAAGAATTAGTTCCTGGTCGCACTGCACTAGTTAATGTGTTACAGCCGTCAACTAAATTATATCCTGCTCTCCCATAGGGGAACAGACAGGCAGGAAATAAAAATAATTGGGATCAATTCTCACAGTGACCATATGGAGAGGGGGGGACTGGGTGGGATGACACTTGGTACGAGTGTGATAGAGACGGAACAAGGACTGCCTTCTTAAAGGGAGGGCGCCCGCAGATCTGTACTCTCACCCGAAGTGGGAAAGGACTTGATGTAGCGGGGGCTGGCGCTGTTGATGACAGCGTCACTCTAACTGTCTCGCACCCCGTCGAGGGGGTCCGCACTCGCACCTACCTTCCCTGATTCCCCCATTCGATCAAATCCAAAACCGGAAGATATTGACCGGTGGGCTAAAGTACCGCATCTGAAATTAGGAATGCAGCGAACCTGGAGTGCGCTTCAGGAATTAAAAGGATTCATGTAGAAGTGAAACAAGAATACAGCACATTGTAGTACGAAGAGAAAAATATATTCTCGATATGTGTGTGTGTTTTATGAATTTGTGTGCCGGCATGTATGTGTGTAACTGTGAGTTTTGGTATAGTAAATGACGGTGCGAGTGTGTTTAGCCAGTGGGACTGGCTAGAGACGTAACTAAAGAGACTTGACGAAAATCAACTTAAGGAGATTGGAAAATAAGATGTGAGGCGGCACAGGTATGCAAAGCACCTTCCTGAAACAAATCCTGTCACAGACAGTTAGAAAAGGCCTGAGCTGGGAGAACAAGTGCAATCTGCAAGGATTGGGTCTGTTGTTATGTGTATATAATATGTAGTGCACATACCGCAAGATCAGTACTCTGATGTTAGAGCTCTACCACATTTAGGATCTGCATATACGCCTCTTATCCAGCAGACAGTCACCTTCCCCTGGAGGTCCTTGCCAGCACTTGGGAATCTCAGTCCTCCACTGGCCTTGCTACAGAACCTGCTATTCCTCTGTCTGTTTATTCCCAGCAAACCCTCCCCAGTGACCCTGCTGTCTACTTTCCACACAGTTCCTCTTGCGCTGGTCTCCCCACCTTCTCCACAGACAGGTCGCAGTCTGCAGACTGCAGCCTTCACTCGCTCCCAGCCCAGTCAGCCCACACATCTCTCGCTCTCTGCTTCCTGCTCACTGCCTCACCTCCATCTCATCTCTCTGATCTCCCAAAGATCCCTGCAGTCCTGTGCTTGGGGCTCAACCTGTCATTTCACTGCAGGGCTTAATAGCAGCTGCAGCGTAACATACATGGTGTAGAACTTATTGATACAACACCAGAACTGTATAATAAACTATCAGTTTTAATAGAATATATTTGTGAAATGGTCTGCTGTGATAGGAAAGACTGATCATTCACTCAGGGATTACCAGGATAAGACTTAATAACATCAGAGTTAATACATTTCACATATGTTAACTCAAATGATCTCAAATCTCATAACATATATTGAATATAAAGGCTGTTGTCAACCTTGTAGGTCATATCATTATCAAACAGTTAAATCACATTTATTCTCACATACTGTACAAGTAAATATTATTTCACTATTGTGAACTATCAAATGTGTGTCAATACAATTTTTGTATACTTATATTTTTTTGTGTATCTGAACTTCCCAAAGAACTTATCACAGAAAGGCTATCTATTTTGTAGGACTTTGGAAAGATGTAATATTGTGGTTGGGAATCTTCCAGGATGTTCCACTTGTTATTTAAGATCCAGACCAGAAGCTTGGGGACCACATTTCAGGTGGGTTTTAATAGGGCTTTAGGGATAGGACTATTACTATATGATGACTGGCAAGTGTTGTGGAGTGCTGTGTCTTTTTTCCTTTCATTCCTTCTCTTTAGTGTTCTGTCTGTCCCTCTATTCCAGGTGTGGGCCAGACTGCACACATCCATTCTGACTGTATGGTAATTGATGAGCATCCAGGCATGTAGACACACTGTATGAATCTTCCTCTGTATGTGAAGAAGCTTCTGTTGCACTAATAGAGATAGCTTTTAAAATTATTTTCAATCAGAGCAATCCAATTGTTAATTATGATATCATTGATGCATTTTCAATTTTTTTTATCATACTATGTTGATCATCACATTCCATTGGAATATCCCTTACTGCCAAACTTTTATTAACTTTTTATTTCTGTATTTTGCTTGTGCAAAATGTTCTCCCCGTGTTCATATGGGTTTCCCACCAGGTGCTCTGGTCTCCTCTCACAGTCCAAATACATTGTTAGAATAACTGGCTGCTGGGAAAATTGACCCCAGTGTGAGTGTTTATGTATCTTTTTGTGTCTATCTGCCTAGCAACCGACCGGCTTCTCTTCCAGAGTGTATCCTGCCTTGCACCCTTTGCAAGTAATGCAAGTCATATAGTTTTACAGAGGGTTCTCAATTTACGTGAAGATTGTGTTCTGGAAACCCCTGCGGATTGTACATTTCGAGTATTTTTAACAAATTTTTCCTATTTAAAATAATGGTAAATGCTATAGTTGCGTCTGCACGCTCTGGTATGCAAAGCACTTTCTTCTCCTGTGTATAAACCCTGTTTCAGACCAATCAATGTGATCTGAGCTGTGAGCAGAGGTAAGACTTGAAAATAGATGGATTGTTTTCCTCTGTTTTGCATCATTCATTAATCACAGGGTTTTGAAAGATGAGAGAGAGGGGCTTTCTGTCTGATCCCTGACTGAATTTAAAAGAGACATTGAGCAACATGAGACCCCAGTAGGTGATAGCCAAGGAGAAATCACAACGTCTCACTCTGTATAACATCTCCCTCTGCTAGAGACTGTGGGGAGAGCATTATCATTACAACCCTGCTCTCCTCACAATCTCAACCCAGGAGGAGGAATTTCTTGCCTCCAGGGGACAGCAGCTCCCTGTAGAAGAGAGCAGGGACTTGTAGCCTCCAGTTGACAACAGAGGGAGCTACACTGAGGGGCTGTTCTTTCCACTTGCTGGAGGGTAGAGTTCACACTTTCACACATCGGTCTGATGAAGTGGTGTTGTTACAGTATATACAGGGAATTCAAGGTGGAGGTTGTTGTTAGGATTTGAAGAACCTCCAGAGGAAAGATTTGCAATTTAATTATTCTTACTTCTCAGATTTTTAATGTTCTTATGCCATATGCTCCACATCACTTAGGTTGAGAACTTTCACAAGTAGATATTTTTATAGCCATTCCTTCACCCTGTGGGGTTAACTACCATCTCCCTGCAGTGTTGAAGGAGCTCTCTGCTCTTCACTGTGATAATGCCATCTGCAGCTGAGTGTTTCTTGTGTGTTGCCTCCTTTTTATACCCCAGGGAAACAGTAAACTATTGGAGGCCTCTATATATTTCTATATATATTTCTGTATGTGCTCATTGTGATTCCAGAACGTTGTTGTAGATTTAATTTTGATGGATTTTATTTGAAAAGGAATATTGTAAATCCAGTTTTATTAGAGGTCTTCCCCATAGCCATAAGACTCCAAAACTCAAACCCCCTGAACTCACAGTACTTCCACTGCTGGGCTTTTGCACACTGCAGCTGTCTGAATGCTACAGAACATCGCAGGTGTTACCCTACCCAATCATGTATTAATCAAAAACATGCCTTTTCTCTTCACTGCTCTTAGTATTTTAGTCTTTAATTTTTTAAATTGTAAGTATGAATAGTAAATAGTAATAGCATACAATATCTTAACTGTAGATTGCAGTCTCATGTTTTTCTTCCTATTTCATGTGGGATACGAATAAAGCTGGAACCACTGGATCTCATTATTGAGCTCCACACTACTATGGAAATGACATTCATGAAATTCACTGTGTTTGTGTGCAACTGAGCTCCTCTTCAGGCTGTGTCCTGCGTCTTTGTCTTCACCCTCAGCACCTGCAGGAGGTCCCAGCTGCAGCAGTACAGCTGTGCAGCTGTGCAGTCCTGCTGAAGGAGGTTTTTGTATGGCTGTGTAACACTGTGTGAACACACCACCACTGTGGTAACTCTGACAATAATAATCTCCTGCATCTTCAGCCTCGATTCTGGTGATGGTCAGAGTGAAGTCAGTCCCAGATCCACTGCCACTGAAACGACTTGGGGTCCCAGGGTTTAGTTTATTTACAAGATAAATCAGAAGTCTAGGAGCTCCTTCAGATTTTTGATGGTACCAGGCCATGCGTTCACCTACTGAGCTACTGTAAACTGGACTGCTGGTTTTACAGCTCACAGTTACTGTCTGTCCGGGGAGAACTGATCTCTCTGATGGAGTCTGAGTCACAGTAATCTGTCCACTGGACTCTGTAAGAAATAAGACAGAATAAGAAGTGTATGGAAGTGTCAAATTGTATCTCTTAACTAGAATATTGTTCATATATTGTATGTAGTACAATATTTGTTTACATAAATCCTCCACAAATGTATCTTTCTACAGTACATTATTCTTACCTTGAATACAAAGAAGGAAAGCAAAGATGAAGATGAAAGTCATTGCTGCTGTGGATCTGTTACCATGAAGGGCAGCTCTCAGTCATGAAGTGTTAAGCTCACAGGGCTATAAACACTCCCAGAGCACTGAAGCATGTGCTGCCAATGCTAAGCGTTTTTCTATGCAAATCTTATCATTTGAATCGTGGGCATTTATAGAAAAAAGATGCCTTTGAGTAGAGTAAGATAGAGTGAGTACTCTAACAAAGTGTCTCTTCTACGCAAATTGTTTATATTTGAATCAGGGACAAATAAAGAAAATATTTTGTCTTTGAACAAAGTAAGATTAGCATTAAAATTTCCATGAACAAAAAATTTTATCCTGACAGGATTTATATAGAGAACATGATAAGCTAAAATCAGCTGAGGAGGTGAATATGAACATTATGAGAATTTATCATTTTATTGCAATACATCAGACTCCTATTCTTATAAATATGTACAGTATGATGTCATTGTCTGTTAAGGTGCAATTGAAAGGGCAGTAAGAATAAATAAATACAAGACACCTTAAAGCAACTGTCACTGTCGGCCACATCTGAGAGGGAAAGTCAATTCTAGTGTTGATTCTACTGGAGAGGAGGAGATATGACAGCCAGACACCTGCAGTAAGATCACTGAACAGAGCTGTCTGTTGAGGCACAATGAGGCAGCAGATGCTTCTCACTGTAAGGTGCTCAGACACTGGTGGCTGAAGTTACTTTTACATTTCTGCCAGGTTGCTTGTGAGACAAATTTATGCCATGATCACTGCCTGTGTGTAATCAAAATTAATGAGTTTGACTTCCTTATAAATAAGTCTTTCTCTTTAATGAATATATAATGTTATGTAATTAATTCATCGTTATGTACTGGAATGTGCATCATTTCACCCAGACCCCTAGATAAGACCCCTCTTCCAAATTGATCAGTAGGAGAAGCAGGAAAATGATTAGAAATGGCATTACGAAGCTATTCTGTGTCTGAGACAATATTCTAGTCTCTACAGATACAGTAACTAACGTGTATGCTAATTAATAATGAATTGAAAATGAATGGAAAATTCACTCTTTTTTGGCACAATGACTTGAAGCACAAATCCAGAGCCACACTGAAAAGGTCTGACAGGAACAGACTGAAAGTCCTTGAGTGTTCCAGTCCCAGTCAAGACCCAGACTTGAATCCCATAGAAAAGTGATGGAGAGGCTTGACAACTGAAGTTCATAATCAATCTCCAACAAAAAGTGAGGACTAAAGCAGTTTTAACAGGAGGAATGAACTTAATTACACCATCCTGTTGTTCACATCTGAGGGAGATGTACTGTATCCAGGATTGTGACACAAACTTTATGGCACTAGGAGCTTTACAGTAATTGCCAGCAGTTACAGAAATTACTGTGAAATTTGCTTCCAACAACTACTTACTTAGGGGACTGAATATTGATGCTTCGGTAAAGTATGTACAGTATGTATCTTCAAAGTATGTATCTTCATTAAAGGTTTTGCGAACATTCAACCACCTACATGCATAACACTGTTCCTCTAAAATGAAAAGAAAAATAAGTTGAAATCACTTGAAAACAAGCATTACACACATAACATTCAACAAAAGCTGATATGATTGACGGAAGGTGTAGTGATATTTGTAGTTAATATTATTAATTCTTATGTGAAAGTAAGAAAATTGAGGTGTATAATACAGTATATACGGAAAACAGTCCATTCTAATCCGGTCTAGTTATTTTCAGATGTTACAAAGTAATCATTTATTTCAGGCTTTAGCAACTGGAAATAACTTAATAACAAGACCAAGCTACATTCACCAGACTGAAAACTCACAAAAATGTTTTATGATTCTTTGTTAGATTTGTGCTGTAAATTTGCAGTGATGGACTATATACTGTATTAAGCACTGAATTGTCTGTACTTGTATTGCTGGTTCATATATTCTATTGACATATCGTATCTAAACAAAGGCATTCTGAATATGTGAAACTGGCTGATTTACAGAAAGACCTCATATCTTAAACATTAAGATATTAGAAACATATGCCAAGATGTCAGATAAAACAGGGTAAATTTGTTTTGTATCTGAGAATAATAACTGCAGATACTGTAGGACTGGAGGATTTCCTATCAACAGACTGTTGTGATTCACTGTGTGTGGAGTGTAGGCTCAGGGTGATCTGAGATATTACAGAGGGTCACTGTGGGCACAGACAGCAGAAACAGTGAGAGACTGCATGAGACTTTAATAACCTAATTGTACTCTTCCAGATTCTTGAACAGATTTATGTTCGTCAAAAACAATATTGGACAGCGAGTGTTGGGGCTTTCTTTCTGTTACAGAGCGTATAAACAATTAGTTTCAGATTATCAGAATTTAACTGAGCGTATGATAAAATATATTGCATATATTATATTTATTCTGCAAAGGTAGATGTTCATACAGTATTATACTTAAAAAGGAAAATTGTGTATCTTATACACTAGGTTTAAGTTATTAAAATATTTTCATTCAAGACATTTTAGGAATCCTTCTTCAGGTGCTTAGAAAGACATGAAACCACTAACACAGAGGAGATAAGTACCAACGATGAGGGAACTGTATTGACAAGGGTGAGAACTGCAGGCTGTTCTGTTGGCTTTATCAATGTGTGATTGTACAGTGCAGATAGCGGTGTTCTGTCTCCCTCTTGTGGCCACAGTGGAGAAATACAGACTTCATTTAATGTGGCTCTATTTGACCATAAACACACAAGAATGAGAACCACCAAGAGTTTCAGGCTCCTGCTTCGTCTGATTGGATCTGTTAGAATGAGAGTGTCCTGTGCACAGTCAGTCCAACACGTTCATAATAAAGTAACTCTACTGCCTGAACAGCAGCTTTTTCTTTCTCTTCTTAGTGATGGAAGTTACTGATGATAAACATTTAATACTGTTGAAATTAAAGATCTATAATTCTATTTGATATCAAGAATGTATAAAAATTAGATCTACATAGCTGTTAAATGTTCAAATAATTCTTTATTTTTCATCTTTGGTTTCATTTAAAAACATACTGTAGATACATTTAGAAGTAATTTGGGTAAAAATACTGAATATAACATTAAGATAAAAGTTTAATACATTATGTTCAAACTTATTTGTGCTCAGTCCACTGTAGCAACTCTGCAGGGCTGAGGGAGGTTTTTGTACAGACGTCTATCACTGTGTGAGAGGGTAGCTCTGATATTGCTGACAGTAATAATCTCCTGCATCTTCAGCCTGGACTCTACTGATTGTCAGTGTAAAGGCTGTTCCAGACCCACTGCCAGTGAATCGATCAGGAACCCCAGTATAACGGTTTGTTGCACCATAAACCAGGAGCTGTGGAGCCTGACCAGGTTTCTGCAGGTACCAGCTGAGATAGCTGCTAATAGACTGACTGGCTGTACAGCTGATAGAGACAGAGCTTCCTGGGAGAACAGACTGAGCTGGAGACTGAGTCAGAACAATCTGCCCACTGGACTCTGGAGGTGAAATGGAAACAAAGAATGAATATCAATACTTGCTTGTCATAAACATTTGCTTATTAATTTGCCTTTGAAGCACTTTTACATTGAACTTCTTAAAATTTCACTTTAATGTTTCCACACAATAATGAAAGTTAAGACTGCTTTATTAAACACATTATGTGAGAAGCATTTTCTTTAATCCTCACCTTGAGCAAAGAGCCCCAGAGTCCCCAGCAGTAGAATCAGTGGCATCATTGTCCTGTGTGTGTCAGTGACTGTGAAAGGCCTGAACAGTGACTGATCCACACTGTGAGTCTTAAAGTGTTTAGAGCAGTGAGGCGGTACAGGTATGCAAAGTTCCTTCCTGTATACAAATCCTGTCACAGACAGTTAGATGAGATCTGAGCTGTGAAAACAGATGGAGCCTGTTAGGGTTTTGTGTCTGTTAATGTTTTGCTCTGTTCTATCCCTGTCAAAAATGTGTAACTAATGTCTAAGATGTTAAAAATCACATCTAATGACAGCTTGATCCTTATTTTGTATATTTAATAATAAAAATACATTGTCACAAATGTATACTTTAAGTTTAATTTCACATTTTATAACAAATTCTAGTATTTTAAAGATGTTTCAGTGGAGAACTAGTTGAGTAACAGTGAAAAGGCTGAATTCTTGTCAATGGCACCTCAGTGTGATGGAGACCTTGGAATATTGTCCACCTGGATCACAGGGAGAAAATTCAAACTCCACCACAGATAGCACCCCAGGTCTGGTGTTGAACCCAATGCCCCAACACTGTTATGCAGCAATGTTAACCACTGCACTAGTGTGCAGTCCACTCTGAACATTTTCCTGCACATGGAAGGGACTGCACTGGCATCAAAGTGTTCTGATGTTAATCAAATTAAATTTACTTACTGAAATTATTGTGTGTAAAATAGAGATAGTAATATGCATCACTCTTACAATGACTCTTACTGAACATGGCTTTATGTATTTTTTATTTCCTGCTCTGTCTTAGTCCCATTCCATCTCATTTGTGACACTAAACTTTATGTTCTTCACAGCGCAACCTGATGTCAGACTGCAGCCTTCAGGAAAGACAATGGAATGTTTAGCACTTGTTTAGCTGCACCTGATTTGAATTGTCTTCTGTAATGGAAAGTTACTGAAGAAAAGTGTTTTATCCTAAAAATGTCATTTACAGGCAGAGCTGTGTTGTAAAAGCAGCTGTATTCTGTGAACAATGTGTGATTGTACCCGGCAAGTCAAGGGCACGGAATGTTCTAAGAATATGTTAATCTCTGCCCCAGCAAAAAAGGCAGATACAAAACTGCATGTAGTTATCTTCTCTGTTCTTCAAGGCTAAGACCTATAAGGACTGGAAAATTATTGTCTCGCCTGTCTTTGTATTACTAACCAACCATAATCAAGTAAACAAGATGAGGTGTTGCATCAGCTAAGTGTATAAAATAAGGGACCTTTTCCTATTTTACTTTGAAAATCAGCTCGCACTTGCTGCACAGACTAGTGGTTGCTGTTTTTCCCTATTGCGCAATATGAATAATTGCCTTACAGAGTGAATGAGAACACCTTTCCTGGCTCTTCTTTTTTTGACAGAGTAAAATGTGTGTGTATTATCTGTCTCATGAGGTTAGATTTATATACAGTGCTGTCTGGACTTGGTGAGGACCAGATGAAGGTCAGATTTGTCTTAATATAGTATATAAAACCCAGACTGCTAACCCTGTAAACAGAAACACTATATGACACCCTTACGGGTCAACAAAAGAGATATGCAACATCCTAAATAAAAACTTACATTTCAGCAGTAAATCTCCCTTCCTATAACCTGGGTAACTGAAATGGAATGGAAATCTGCCTCCCTGTTCTCAAAATACATGAGCAAACTGGGAGAGAACATCTTTAGCCTGAGGATTCCACAAGAAAGTAAATCATAATTCCCTCAAATAAAAAGGGAAAAGTGATGGTATTTCTTGTCTGAGTCTTCCTTCCATTCCTTTCTTGTCTCCTTTTCCTCCCACTTTCTTTTTATCTTGTGTTTCTGCTAAATGTGTATTCTTTATTGTGATAAACCAGAGTAATTAACCAGAAAGTTTCCTTTGATCCTCTGTCTTTACAGGCCTGTAAGCTCAGCTGTAGCAAACAGCTCAGTTTCTATCCATTGTTTCAGACTCTGAAAATTGCAAACGTTTTCCTGAGTTTGCATGATGACTAACAAATTATACTGTTGTGAAACAATAACAATTAACCTGACACCTGAAGAAGGCTCCACGGCCGAAATGTTGTGTTTTCTTTCTTCTTTTTTTCAGCATGGAATAAACCTATTACTTGTTCCAATAACAATTAACAATACATTTACAGTAATAATAATAATTATAATTATATTATAATAATTAGTAATTGTTATTATAATTATTATTTCAGATACTTGCTATCTTCCTCAGTCTGTGACAGGAGGGTGCATACTGGTCTGCCAAATTTGTTGACTTCCCTCCTGACATGATTTTGAGAGCTAATATTAATGTGGAAAATCCCTGCATATTTCTTTCAAAGAAGCACTCCTTGTTCTTACTGTCTCCTTTCTGCTTAAAGTAGACTGACCTTTCTGGGTAGCCAAGTCCGTCTTTTTTGCCCAGTGTCTATGACCAGGCTGTGGTCAGTTAGTCTGTACCTTGTCAGTTTCTGAAGTCTCCTTGCTGTTTCAATCTGTTCACCGCATTTACTTTAGAAATTATTTAATCATCAATACATTTTTGTAAAGTATATACTGATACAGAAACATTTAAGTTTTGTTTGAATTTCCTTTGTTTTATCCTTTTTCCATCTTGCAGTATAATGGCTTCATCCACATATTATCAATTTAGTTTACAAATATATTGATCATAACAGCCCTGATTAATAACCCTTTATAATGTGAAATCTAAAGAAAGTCACGGTTGATTAATATTTTTAAGCTTGTAATAGAAGCCTGGTGCTTTGTCTTTCTCTTCACCCTCAGCACCTGCAAGAGGTCCCAGCTTGCAGCAGTGCAGTCACTGTGCAGTGCTGCTGAGGGAGGTTTTTGTATGGCTGTGTAACACTGTGTGAACAGATCTTTACTGTTGATGTAGTGGAAACTCTGACAGTAATAATCTGCTGCATCTTCAGCCTGGACTCCTGTGATGGTCAGAGTGAAGTCAGTCCCAGATCCATTGCCACTGAAACGCTCTGGGATTCCATTATCATGGTTAGTCGCAAAATAGATCAGGCGTTTAGGAGCTTCTCCAGCTTTATGTTGATACCAGGCTAGTTGATGGTTATTAAATGCTGCGGGACTGGTCTTACATGTGATCGTAACTATGTCTCCTGTCTCAGCTGATATCACTGCTGGAACCTGAGTCACTGTAGCCTGTCCAGTGGACTCTGAAAATGACAAACAACACACAAGGGGGATAAAATTATAATTATTATTTAATTCTATAATTTATTATTATAATGGTTTACACCAAATTGTATTTTTGGTCTATATTTAGTAATGAGATAAGTATAATATTTCAATTCCATTCCTACCCCGAGCCCAGATGACTGTCCAGATGAAGATGGTGATGAAGGTCATTGTGGCTGTGGGTTCTGTTGCAATGAAGGGCAGCTCTCAGTCACGAAGTGTTAAACTCACAGGACTATAAACACTCCCAGAACACTGAAGCATGTTCTGCCAGTGCAAATTGTCTCTTCTATGCAAATTGTCTTCCTGGGTTCAGCAGTACTTGTAGAGTGTAGAGTGTCTAGTTAAAACAGCACTTGGCTCTGTGGATTCTGACGTAGCAGGATTACTGACGGCACTGACAGTACTTTGGGGCTATAAAATACAGGCAAGGTCTTAAGCCAACTTAAATAATAAAAATAATAAAAAATGGCAGATTTGACAAAATATGCTGTTATATGTTTGTGTTCCAAAGAGACATACCTCAAAGTATTCAAGGAAAGGCTTAGGTTTTATTTTTGGGGCTGGAGAGAGAGACACTGAACACCTAATTTAATGTGTATGGGGAGTGTGCTCTCCAGTGGAACGACAGTCTTCTGTTCTTCTTGATAACTGCCAGTTGAAGGTTCAGGGGGAGATGCATGGCTCTGTCCTCTTCCTCAGTTATTCAGTTATCTCTCTATTTAAACCTCACTCAAATGCTCAGGGTGGTGAGTGGGTGATGATTAAAGCTCACATCTCCGACCTCAGGTTCCAGTGCCACCTTGACCCCTTCTGGGGAGGATCATACAAGGAGAGTCAGAGGAGAACCCCATACACACTAGCTCAGAAGCTCCCCTGCTTTCCCACTGGTCTATCTTATCACTAATCCTCCTCTTCTCTCAGTCCCCTGAGGAATCAGCTCCCAGTTGTGAGGCTGTGACTCTTAGAGCAACTTTCTCCCACACAGAGGACGCTTCCTGTCCTGCTTCAGCTCTGTGCAGCACTCTGATCACCCAATTTAGCTAGGAGTTGAAATGAGCATTAATTCATTGGTTTGGGCCGGGGGGGGTACATGTTGAATCAGTAGCAGATCTGGTCTCATAAGCTTTAGGGATTAACATGACCTATTGACCTCTTCAACCTGACCAGTAAGAGGAAGACTATCCTGGGTAAGGTTGACACGCATACACACATGATGCCCTTCAGCATGGTGAACAGCAAATATCTGGGCCTGTACTGTTGGGATTTATCATTCTAAGGTAATAGAATTCAATTCAGAATTTCATTTTCTGATCTTCATTTAGAATAACACTACAGATGAATGTGTCTATCTGCTGATTTTTATTCTGAGATGTTAGTGACTTAATTGAGCTACAGTATCTCCACCTTTTTAAGAGCCTATATCAATGGAAAAGGTTTTCTTCAATTAAGGGTGTGTAAGTGAGCAATATATTCACACAAGATGGAGGCTGTTTTCCAAACTACATTCCCCAGAAGGCTGTGGGGAATGATCTGCCATCCTCAGTCACCTGAATGGTTGGTGCAAGACAACTGGACAATTTAGAAACCTGGATGTGAAGGCTTCCAGTAATGGTCATTATATGCAGTCTGGGATTAAAGATCAGATCCATTGTTTTTCAGGTTGCTTAAAAATGTAAGCTCCCTCTTTCTCTTTCTTTCTCTAACCTTGGTCCAATAAAATCAATAGTACCATAGGTCACCTGTACACTGGGAACACCTGTATGTGTTTAATGAATCGCACAAGTGAAAGAACTTCTGTCTTTGTGAAGTGAAACTATTGTTTCCAAAATAATCTATAACTTAGAGTAACAACTACTAATCACAAATTAATGAGTCAAAGAAATTGATGCATATGTTTACAAAGAAAGTGGAATATGGTAATATTAATGGTTATATAAATATATTCTATTTAGATCCTTAAATTAATATCATTATTAATTTCCTTAGTTACACAATTCCATATTATATTTCCTATTAAGTGGATTCTAAAAAGTAAGATTCTAAAAATTGCAGTTTTTTACTGCAATAACAACAGCAAGTACTCACAGAAAACATTAAAACATTATAGCTTTTTATAAAATATATCAATTCAATATAGTCAGAACGAGCACTTTAAAACTTTTCCAAAATAACCACAATAAGTTAAAGAATATGATGCATAAAATGTTTATGAAGAAAGTGGAATACTGTTGTGTATTTTTTTTAATTTTAGCTACCATAACCAGCCATATGCAGTATGTACAGTATAATATATTTATATCCCTAAAATTAATAAAGCACGGTGAGGAATGGAAGGGATGGAGAACAGGGGGCAGTGCCGACAGTGAATCTAGGTGCAAGGGGGGAACTCTAGCAAACAAGTCGAGAAAACAGTCCGATGTAGAATATCTGGGGCGCAGTCCAAAATCCTTGAAAACAGGAACATGGAACATGGAACAAGGAGATTAAAATGATGAGGCCATGCGCTCTGAGGCCATGCGCTCTGAGCCCCGGACGCCATTAGGAAGCCTATGCCTTCAAGCCGCGGACATAGGGCAACTTGATGCTAGGCGGGCCTCCTAGCATCGGTCTTCCAACGCAGAGACCTGAGCTTCCAGAGCACCTGGTTTAAATAATACAGTGAATCCAGAGACAGGTGTCCTTGATAATGAAACAAAACACAAAAAGGGTCGGAGTGCCCTCTAGATGAGGGATGACAATCGTGACTGTCAATCATCTTTGGCCAGAGAATCACATGCTGTGGTAAAGTGCAGTCCCTGTACCTCGTTACAGCATTTTAAAGCATGAAAGTGGGATAGAAAGTGTGCTAGGGTGGTAGGGAATCCCCAGGACTATTAATGCCTACTTTCCCATCCCTCCACCGGTACCCTTATCTCAATGACAGACTCATTTCCCTCTAATCCTCTCTATTCATTGAGGTTTCGACCTCACACCTCTTTTTACCTCTCTCAACTTCGTACCAGTTGAGTGCCCACTCTACCTCTCTCCTGCTCCCACATCCTCTCCACTCCCAGCTTTTGTTTTCCTACGCTATATCAGCTGGTGACTTTCCTCACTTTCTCATATCTGAAGAAGGCTCCACAGCCAAAAGATGTCCCTTTTCTTCTCTTTTCACCATGAAATAAACCTTTACTTGTTCCTTTGCAGCCTATGGATGCTGGCACAGCTACCTACTGTAACAGAAGCCAGTCCAGGCTCCTGTGAAGCATAGTTCAGGACCCTATGCAGACGTTATAATCTAGAAGTGGAGAATGAGGCCAGGCGCTCCAAGCCCCAGACTCAGATGGTCAGGGTGCCATGGTGAAGCCGATGCTGTTGGGTCGCTCCTGCACCTGCTGGTAGGCGGGCTTCCGGGCGTCCATCTCCCAGTGCTGAGCCAGGAATAGCAAGAGCGTTTGGCTGAAATAATGACTGACAAAACAAGGGGCAGGTGCATGAAATAAAGTAAAATATGAAAGGGTCAGAACGCCCTTAAGAGGAGGGATGACAATTGTCACACCTACTTGAACAATTTTTTTCCCAATTGTCCCTCTTGGAAAGAAGAAGCAAGAACACCCCACAGTCCACTCTCCCCAGTCTCTTTACTGGAAATCCTCCCGCAGGCCCTGCTCCACTCTGTGTTGTCAGTACCGACGCTGCAGCCCCATTCTGCCCCCAGGAAATCGAAGTTCCAGCACAGGGCCTCAGTTCTGGCACTAAGGCTTTTCCTGTGGTCTTGCAAAAAACAGCTTCTTGTGCTCTGCCCATCATGCATAGAGGTACGTGAGAGAAAGAGAGTCCTGTATCCATTCAAGTCAGTCTGTATGATATTTTCTTCCAGCCTCTCCCATTCTGTGGGGGCTTGGATTTTCTCAGTCAGGGCCAGTTCATTTCTCAGTTGTGTCCAGTTCATTACAGGAGGACGTTCAGTGTAATAATCAGTGCTGTTTGAAAACTGATGGATTCTCAGGTGTCCTGTCACTCCTTAGTTTCCTTTTCTGCTTTCCCTGTCCCTCAGGTCTGGGCCCAACTGGATCAGCACCACCTCACCTTTCCCCTTGTCAATTTTAATTATTTTTCAAACTATTTATTATAAAAATATATTAATTTGTTGACTATACGATCATATTATTAGTTATATTATTGTCGCATTACAGCCTATACGTTTTGTAAATATAAAATAAACTAATAGTCTGAAATGAGAAGGTATATATTATATTACAGAGTCC